>NW_019641681.1:173771-534195 GCF_000599845.2 Trichogramma pretiosum
AGTGTGGCGATTTGTTTCAATGACTTCATAAGCATGAATATGTGTATCAAATGATACAGTTTCTAATAAGTTTACACGGAAAAAAATTAATTTATCCGTTTTGTATACATATATGTTATAGCCAGCCAGCTAATAAATAGTGCCATGCGTAGCCGTAATTGCTTTCGAGCGTTGGCTTTACGGTGGTTCTGACATGTGCATTGTCGATATCGCAATATACCGTCACGCGTGAAGCCAAATTCTTGTCACAGTGACAAATGATTCCCTTCAAAATATTAGTATACTGTTTTGTGTTCACTGTGTCATAAATAGTTGTTCATTTGATGAATATAAGATGTATTCACGCTGTAGAGATCTATTATTCAGTGCAAAATTTTTTCAGTGTACTGGAATGTTGATTATGTGTATTATAATTACAAACGATTCCAGAAGTTTAATTCCCACAACTGTGGACATTTGTGTTTGAAATTTTTAGCTGGAGAGGGTATAAAAGAAGTTAGCAACGACATAGATGAGTAGATGGGTGTCAAACATCATGAGAGAATCACTATCATTAACTTTGAGTGGTCAAACATCCGTTCTTGAAGCCCAATATTTTCCAGTTATTGAACTATCTAAAAATAGGAGCTATGAGATTGGGCTTGTATCTCTTTTAACATTTAACTCAATACCCAATATTGGCGCATTTAATAATAAATTATATGTGGAGGATATAGAGCAAATACAAATACCAAGTGGTAGTTATAAAATAACTGATATCAATCAGTATTTAAAAAAAATCTTACAGAAACAAAACATTTCATTTGAGCTGCGAGCTGATGCTCACACATCGAGAAGTATTATCTACTGCAATAAAAGGATAGATTTTTCACCAAAAGACTCCATCGCCAATCTTTTAGGCTTCAAACCTCAGATACTCAGGGCAGGTATACAGCACACATCGGATTCGTCGATTTCTATTACTGGTATAAATTCCATACGCGTGGAGTGCAACATAGCAACAGGTGCCTATTTAAATACCGAAAAGGTGCACACATTGCATGAATTTTATCCGACTGTTGATTATGGTCATAAAATTGTTGAAATTCCAAGTAGCATCATATATATGCCTGTGAGTACTACATACATCGATAACGTTCAATTGCGAATTGTTGATCAAGAAGGACGAATTGTAGATTTCCAAGGGGAAACAATTACAATACGATTACACATTAGAAGCCTCACATGATGGGTATTGTTTATAATTCTGCAGCCACAGGTATACACTCCACCAAATCAAGCACCCATGATAATAGCAGCTATAAAAGCAAGAGACGATGGGGGAGCGGGGTCAGTTACACGCGAAAGCATCCATCACTAACAACAAAAAATATTCAATATCTAAAGTCTCTAGGCTTATCCGTGCGTGGAAAGAAAAAGTAGTCTGTTTGTTCACAGTTGTTGTGGTTGTTGCCCGCAAAAAAAGAAAGAGTAGAACAAAAACCAAAAATGGATGACATTTTGAGTATTTACTCCAATGTGGTGTTTGATGAATCAATTACGCATCATGAAATTCACGCTCATCAACCATATTCATCGAATTTCGACAATAGCGATGAAATACGTATTTCCATTCAACATCAGGAATTGAATTTGCTACCATCGCAAAGCTATATACACATATTTGGACAACTTACAAAATCCACAGGTGCTGCAGTCACGAATACTCAGTTAGTAAATAATGGGATATGCCACCTATTTGAAGAGATTCGCTATGAACTAAATGCAATAGAAATCGATAGGTGTAAGACTGCTGGGATTACAACTACGATTAAAGGGTGTTCGTCCTTCGATTCAGCAAGGGCTCATCGAATGGAGAATGCAGGGTGGTGTAGTAATATATCCCAACATCCACCCGTTATCGATACAAGCGGTTACTTTGATGTTCATCTACCACTGAATATGATTTTTGGATTTGCTGAGGATTATAAAAAAATTATTGTCAATGCTAAACATGAGCTAATTCTTGTAAGATCTAGAAAAGATTTGAATGCCATAGTGCAGGCGCGCCAAGAACCCAATGCACAGGGGGCTGTACCACCACCTGAAGCCTTCAAAATAACTTTGAAAAAAATTGAATGGTGCATGCCAACTATACAATTATCAAATCAGGATAAAATCAAACTTCTCAAGCAGATGGAAAAAAATGTGCCGATAAAAAGACCCTTCCGCTCCTGGCAACTATTTGAATGGCCAACAATTCCAGCTGCAACCCGACAGCATGTTTGGTCGGTCAAGACATCGAACCAGCTCGAAAAGCCCAGATTTGTCATTATAGGCTTTCAAACTGATCGAAAATCAAGTCACTATAAAAATGCAAGTATGTTTGATCATTGTAATATCGCGAATGTTAAACTTTTTTTAAATGCTCAATACTACCCCTATGGTAATTTAAATATCGATTTCGATAAAAATCAATATGCACGTCTGTATGAAATGTATGCAAATTTCCAGGCAAATTATTATTGTAAAAATTCAAAACCGATGCTGAGCCGTGCTCACTTTAAAGATTATATGCCTCTAATTATTATAGATTGCTCGAGACAGAATGAGGCTTTAAAATCTGCTCCGGTGGATGTACGCATTGAATTTGAGGCTAGTCAGGATTTCCCCAATAATACAACAGCATATTGTCTAATTTTACACGATCGCATTATTGAGCAAAATATAATAAGTGGGGAAATAAAAAAGCTAGCTTAAGTAATTGTAGAACGAATGTGCAATCAGTATACGTCATGACTTTCTACGTATTGGACGTCACCGGCTGTGTGGACAATCAAAATGCTCTTGTAGCTAAAGAATTGGCTATTATGCCTATTACTTATAATGGTGATGCTAGCACATGGCTTTTCAAAGCACCATACGAGTGGAATCTACTCAATGAGCGAACTCAAGCATACAATGAATATATAATATATCGTGATGGAATCGAATGGGAATCAGGTACGATAGATTATGAGTGTGTAAAAGATGTGCTTGATCAACAATTGATGGATGCAAAAACCATATTTGTAAGACATTTTAAAGTTGAGGAGTGGTTAGCATCATATGGGTTTAACAATATTTGTGATGTCAGCCAACATCCAAATTATCATGATTATAACCTACCCATTAGTGAGGGAACATCATGTGTGATGCATTCACACTCAATTTTAATGTCGTGTGCCACAAGAAATGTAAAAAAAATATTATTCAATGTAATGCTCCACTGTCAATAACTATTAAGATCTGTAATTGAATAAAAAAAATTGATTAAAAATAAACTTTGTATTATTTAAAAAATAATTATAATGAATTTCCCAATCAAATGAGGTTTTATTGTTAATTTGAATCTCACACCGCCTCTCTGATACAAAAACCTAACTTAGAGTTACGACGAGGTACCGACACCAATTGAACTGAGGCGCGAACCAAGAAATTGCATCGAGCTGTATTAGTAGGGTGGGGGGGGGACCATCACGACTTGAGCTGAGAAACGGGGTCGATTCGAATCAGCTCAGAGAGTGGGGGGGGGGGCCATCATGACACGAGATGAAAAGAGAAGCGGCACCGATCCGAATGAGCTCAGAGAGTGGGAGAGCCATTATGACACGAGTTGAAGAGAAGCGGCGCCGATCCAGAGTGACTCGAGGAGTGGATGGGGGCCGTTGCAACATTAACTGATGAGAAGCGGAGCCGATCCAAAGTTCATACTATTGAATCGAGAGAATGAGGGGGATGGGATAACTCCGGGGTCAGCATCATGTATTGATTTGAACAAATTATATCAACGATTTGTTATAAACAATTTGTTATAAACATTATAAACAATTATTATAAATATTCATTATACACATCATCATCAACCCCCATGTGAATCCCCCAATAAACAATTAACAATAATTATTTATAAACACCATCCGTATAGGGTGTTATTATAAACAACCAATGGTAAAAAATTATAAACAAATTAGAAGGGGGAAAAATTATAAACAAATTATGAGAGGGTAAAATTATAAACAAATTATGATGGTAAAATTATAAACAAATTAGAGGGGGTAAAATTATAAACAAATTAGGGGATGAAATTATAAAAAAATTATAAGGGATGAAAATAGGGGCTGCAAATAGGGGTTGCAAATAGGGGATGTCGCGCAATCCCTATAGGTGTACTACTGTGTTGTGCAATGGCAAAGTTCTTGGGCACAACAAAATTACTCGTGGATGGGTACGTGTACCGGTCCCGGCAGGCAAAAGGAAGGACCTACTGGGACTGCAGCAACATAAAACTATCATAACACCACTATCCCTGCCTCAATAAAACTTTTTAAAAAAAAAGCCTCCAAATTGAATTATTCGGGAAAAAAAAGTATTCGGGAAAAAAGGTATTCGGGAAAATGGCTTTTCGGTAAATAGGTCATTCGGGAAAAAGTCCATTCGGGAACATGCAAAAAAGACCATTCGGGAAAATGGTCGTTCGGGAAAATGTATTCGGGAAAATGACCGGTAACCTACCGAAATATAATAGACTGACCGATTCTCAGTTTGAAAATCGGGTAGTTTATAAAGTAAATTTGAAAAAACTGTTTAAGTAATTGTTGTAAAAGACTAGCCCCTCTCACAGCTATATAGAGAAAATAATGTCAGAAACTTGCTACAATTAAAGTTAACGTCAAAATTATACATGTGTTTTAAACTATGTCTTATCATCGTAAGTTTATATGAATTAAATTCATATGTTATGTTTTGATTGAACGTAATTATTGTTAATACGTAGTTGTTAATACGTTTAGTTGTTAATACGTAGTTGTTAATAAGTTTAATTATTAAAACGTTGTTGTAAATTCGTTTAATTGTTAAACGTTTGTTAACGTTATACTGTTCATGCGTTTCGTGAAAATCCTCGACTTATCAATTCGTTTCATATTTGTATAATGTAAATATTACACAATTATTTGTCGTGTATATGTATTAAACGCCTTCTGTTTCATAAAGAATTTTGTATGAGCGATGATAACTATTTTTCATAATGTTTTTTTCGTAATCACGAATGTTATGTACTGTTAGTACATTTTGTAAAATGTCCGATACATAAAACTTACACAAATCATTAAACACTTATTACAAACTGCTTGAGCTGAGTTTATTGGTTTACTTGGGTTACTTAGAGTTTTTTGGGTTTGCAAATTCATTTATCTAAAAACTGCTCTGTTCTTTCGAGGCTTGTCTATGGCGGCAAAAATATTGATTCGCCTCTGTGCATATGACAGCATATTAAAAATTAGTTTTGATTAAAAATTAAATAAAATTTTTAATTGAAGACGTCTCGAACTAAAAATTGAATTACATTTTTAATCGAAGACATCTTGAATTAGAAATGAAATTGAATTTTTAATTCAAGATATCTTAAATTAGAAATTTAATTCAATTTTTAATTTAAGGTGTCTTCGATTAAAAATTAACTTTAATCGATAAAATTCGTCTAATTTGATTAAAATTTTAATCAATTAAATGCAACACTGGCCGTAAGGTGGGGACATGCCAAGTGAGCCTAGCGCTCTTGGGCTGACTCCGAGAGGTGGGGACGCACACAGTGGTCTCAGGCGTTGAGTGGGGACCTGCCGAAGTGTCTCGGTTATGACATGCTTTCTTGGTGCTATTGTCTATATTGCAACGTATGCGACTTTTTGCGCCTAGAAGGATGTCAACGACACCATCCAAGTACACAGGCACGAAGCGAGTACTCGGCGAGTGCGAGAGGAGAGGTCATCCGACGCACTCGCGTTTCCCCTCGCGTCAACAAATTCGCATGCACAGGCCTACGTCGCGACTCCCCACGCATACTGCACGAGAGCCGCAGCCGTTGTAAGAGAGCGGTCCAGCGACCCCCATCCAGCCTCTGCGGAGAACAATGAGAGAGGCACGCGTCAATAAGCGCAAAGAGAGAATCTTCGATCTCTCTCTTTCCTATTGTTTGATTGACACGCGCAGCAAATTTCCAGATATTGGTGGGAAATTTGCCGGCGCGGCGAAGCGAGAGAGCGTATTTCGAGCGCTCGTCCTTGGCCTATTTAAAGAGCTGCACTGGCCTAAAAAGGCACTTTTTGATAATTGAACCCAATACCTACCATAGTATCTGTGTTCATTCATTATTAATTGTCTTTGCCACTGACCATAGTTAGTGGCGAAGAATTAGTTAAACCTATTGTTACGACTCTACTACTGAACATTATACACACGCCCTTATATGTTTTATAAGTATTAATCTACTTTACCGATACTGCTGGCGGAAGGTTAAATAAGTCGATATTGGATTTACAAAGTATAACATTTATTTCTTACTTTTGATAATGCGGGTACACTGGTTGGCGAAGGACGAGATGCACACACTGCACTACTAATATACACACGCTCTCTCTCACGCAATACCACACTCTGGATGTTCCGCTGGGCTGACACTCGGTGGTCACCGGTTGAACTGGCCGAGGGCTATCCGCTTTACGACTGGCTATCGACGGAGGCTATCTCGAGTACGTTGACGCTTGACGAAAGACGAAAGAGACGAGAAAGACGAAAGACCAAAGACTAAAAGAATGCTCCTAAGGCTGAATTGCTCCGCGCTTATATACCCCGCCGTATCTGTGTCACTTGAGGACTTTGTTGTTCTCGAGCAACACCGCGGGTGCCGTCACGTCATTTATTTTTCCCCGATGCCCAACGGAATTTATGGCCCTCTTCAGCGGGTTACGCGCGGTCATCGTGCATCAAAGCGCGGCTTATGCGTAACTCCGGGTTACCTCGAATTTTGATAACATGCGCGAGCGTGCTCGCGGCCGTGCGACGACGGCTTAAGAGTCGCGGTGATCATTATCGTAAAGAAGCGACGAACCGCCAAAGACATCACCCGTGTAGATGTTTTGTCGCGATAGCGCGACACTTGTTTTCGGGTGCCTTGTGCTAATTTTGATTGCCCGTGCGCGCGATTCTTACTGATTACGCTGTACATGCCCCGATTGCGTGCGCCTATGAATCAGTTACATAGATTGTGTAACACTATCCTAAACGATAATTTACCGCTGCCACTTATTCAGTGTACGAGTGTGTAAATAGTGCGACAAGATCTTATAATTGTTTAACTGTGGGAACATATTTTCGAGTATTCGATCCCAACTGGACAAGTTAAAAATTATAAGACTGGCGTGGATGATTCTTATTGTAAAATAAGAAACATCCTTCACTTTCCTTCCTATCTGCCAGATTTCTAGTCGCGTTTTACAGTGATTTTCGATTACTCCGTTTCCGTGCGCGCATTTCTAGCTACCGTTCAACTCGGCAGTATCAGCAGCCAAGCAGCGACTCTAGCGTCCGTGTGGTGAGCCAAGCAGCAGAGCAGAGCCTAGCAGCAGCAGCAATGCGTCGTATCTACGTTATCCATCGGTAATACTTGTATTGTTAAACCGCGCTCGCTAAAATTATTCTATGGTCGCAAAGATCGACTCATATTGTACGCCAATCGCTCACACTCTGCGTGTATAAAAAGACGACGTGTACAATTAATATTTCCAATTGTTAATCTCGAATTCTTTGTATAATTTATATTCCCAAGAGTTAATTTTGAATTCACGTTCTCATTTAAATAAAAAGAACTTACTTAAATTTTACATCTGATATTGAACAAAAACATAACAAATTTATAGCACAAATATGTCTTAAAACCCGAACTTATTTCTGCATGCACCTATCAATTCTTATAATCATTTCAGGCTCGTCAGAGGTCAAATCATAGACCTATCGTGGCTCGAATTCTAGCAACGGCGATAAGTCTATTAAATCAATTCAAGTCTATGTAGTATCATCTTGTGTTAACATTATATTATTATTCTTGTCGTAGAAGATTGTACGTGAAACTTGCCCGCAAAGCATTTAAGCCGTGTCTCTCCTCTACGCACGCGCGTCGTGTGAGTTTAACCCGCTCACTCGCTCGTCGAGTACTCGTATCGTGATCAGTCACTCACCCGCACGCGCTAGAGAGCCAAGCATACGTTGCAATATATGTATGTGAAAGTGTTAATCCCCCATCACAATACGTAACACTCCCACTTCAAGTCTTGTAATGTTTTACCTGATTTTGCCACTGACGTCGATAAAATTCAAGCTGTTTCTTTCAAGTGTTTTGCTTCTCGGGCTGATCATTTCATCATAACAAACTCTTTTGTCGTTTTTTTTAAACTCCAACAATCAGGAGCTATCGTTAAAATCATTAAACGAAGCGTGAGAATCGATTTTTTAGGCCTGCTTGCCTTTTTTTTAGTCTCTGTTCTTTGTGATAACCGAGGTATTTTTCTTGGAGACATCTTCATCTCTGGAATTAGGTAAACTACTTTCGGGTTCCTCAAAGAAGCCAAATTCATTCTGTTTGTGTAAAGTACTTTTTCTGAAAGGGTGGCATATTTTTTCGAAGCCAATTAAATTTGGAAAATTATTAATCAAATTATTAGAAATTTTCCTTAAATATTTCTCTACGTGACTTTTCAAATCAAACGGATTGCAGCATCTATCTAGCCGAGTTTTTAACAATGATCGAAACTTTTTTATCGAAAATTACTTATTTTACTTCAAAATATTATTAAAAATTTTTTAGTACCTCTAAGAGAATTTGAATTGGAGCAATTGGGTTCAATTCATTAAAATCCACCAAGGCTTGTAAAACACTCCTGAAGAATTTGGTACACGATGTTCCTAAAAAAATTTCATCAATAATAAATTTTGACTTTTTAACACCAACAACCATATATTAAAAAAAAAAGTTTAAGATATATCAACAACCGTATGTACGCAATGAAGGGAAAGTTTCAATTTGCTATGATATCATTAACGCCTAAAGTGACGAAATTTTTCGTTCGCAATCGATGCGATTAAAATTTATCAAAAATAATCATTAATGAATAAAATATTTTATTAAATTGTATGTGGAAGTAGTCAAAGTTGATCGTATGCTAAGCTTGAGGTTGCGTTGATGGATAATGATCCATCGAAGAAAATGAAATGACCAAGAACTTAGTCGTGTCAAGCCATCACTTAGAATCTTACGACAAACAGCTTAGATATCCTCAGTGCTCTTCGCTGAAGGGTCATAGGCTGATACAAGTTAATTTAAGTGTTTGTAAGTATTTAACTGGACAAAGTACTTTCAAATGGGGTATTGAAAAAGGCTCTTATGCCTGTTTTCTGAAAAAAAATTTTTTTTCACTTTTTCAGCTTGATACTATAAATAGAAAAACCGCTGCCAATGTATTGGCAAGTAGCTTCCTCATACTTTTTTTTTAACTTAAAAATAATTTGAAAATATTAATATCATCTTTCTAATTACGAAAGCGAAACGAAAGCGCCTCTCAGCTTTATCGGGTATCTCAAACAAACAATGCAAAAAAAAAAAAATTTTTTTCTTAAATAGAAAAAAAAACGTTACGTTTATCGATAAATGAATTTTTCTGGCTTCGTCCCTATGTCATAACGAAAAAAATAAGCCCTCCCCCGTCACGATACGTGCTACCGTTATCAAGGAATCACTCTACACAGCCATACAGCCGCACACACACACACACACACACACATACATACCAACATGTGTCAGAAATTCGATCTAGAATATAGAAATATCATTAAATATACCCTACGATTACTCTATAAAAAAGCCGAAATGGAGCCCATCACAAAGCTTCCTCTATGAGGAAGCAGTATAATTATTTAACCCGTTTCGGGCCAAACGGACGAAATTTTAGTTATTTTTTCACTCGCTGTAAACTCTGTGAAAAAATTATGTGAGAGATGTCAGAATAGTCATAACCGACGTAAAATTTTATGAACTTTTCGAATCCGGTGTCAGAATTGCCAAAAAAGTTGATGTGTAAAAGTTATGAACAATTGAACAATAAAAAACACTCTATAGGTCTAACACGTTTTTTTTGCGTCCATGGGGTGTAGACTCAAAAGTCCAATAGTTACGATATTTAAAAAAAAATAATTTTTGAGTTTTTGGCGTAAATTTGAAGTCAAAAAAAGCATTTTTTTTTCAAAATTGAAGTAAAAATCATTATTCATAATATTGTAAAACTTTTTTGACTGCAAATTATGAAATTATCTCGACGTCATTACCTCATATTTAATGTCCTGAAGTGCTGTATAAAATTTGAAGAGGATCGGTTCAGTCGATTTTGAGTTACAGCGTCCATCGACTTTTCAAAACCTAGTTTCGAGAAATCCACGTTTAAAGTTTTATAAATATTTTTCATGCATTCTTACATAGAATCATCAATTCCGGGGCCATAGAGACAAGCGCTATCTTCTAAAATATCTTTTGCACTTTTCTTAGCTTGCCTACGAATAATTCTGCTTTTTTTAGTTGCATCTGCAGCTTTTTATCTGCCCTAGGGATCCGATGCATGTCTTGCAAGCGCGCCTACTCGTGAGCACTTGGTCCAAAGACTGACACACATCTCTTCCAAAAATGCTAGTAATGCAAAGCACCCTTCATTAAATATACATGACGCTACATTTGTTGCTATTTCTACAATATTTGATGTACCGCTTAATATTTTAGGAGTAATTTTCCAAATAATTTGATTCAAACTTTCGTTGTTATTTTGTGTGAATCCTCCAACACATCGCTCTAAAAGTTAATCTTTACTCAATCTTCATATATAGGTTTTATTGCATCTAAAACATCAGTAGGAAGAGCAGCGTAACTATGTTTAAATGATTTTAATTCGCCTTTGATCGCAGCTTTTTGCCATTCACACCAAGAATTTTCATCGCGTGGACAGTTTTGATGTTTCGGATTATCATCAGTTGAGCTGTAATGATAGTAGGTTGACCAAATGGCATTTTTCATTTTTTGTATGGAATCGCTATTTCGACGAATGGCCAAACCATAGTATACAGACAATTTATCAATCATCTTTCCGGTCAATTAACCTTTTTGCAGAAAGAGATTTCCTTTTCATTTTTTTCCAGATTTCGATACTGTATCTGTTACTGAATTTTTAACCAAATCTCGCAAGCGTTTTCCCATCCTCTTCTGCACGTGTCCCACACATTCTCTTTTATTAATTAAAAAAATTGTTACCATAAGGTTTCGAAAGCTAATAAGCCAGTGTAAGTTTTGAAGTCTCCGTCTCCGTCTCCTATATAGTTTCGATACTTCACGTTATTTTTCATTGATCGTTGAAACATCGATTTGATAGCATCGACTTCCATATTCCCAGATGGACCAATGTGATTTGCAAGGCATTTTCCATTATTGATATGATCTTTTTGCCACTCCTCAAACTCTGCAAAATCACATTTTTTCTCCCAAAACTTACAGTCATAGCAGTACGAACTTTTTACAAAAATATCCACTACTTTTCCACTTTAATAACCAATCAAGGAGGCCACACCATATAACAAAGAAAATCCTCTTTTTTTCTCCGACCATCGCCTAATACGGTTAATTCTGTCGTTTTTTGTAAATTATGCACTTTACATGTGGCTTCTATCTCTTCTTTAACGGCAGAAGAAAAAAATTTTTTCGCGACTATTTTGATTTTTGAACATATATTTATGATACACGTACTGTAACTTGATCTTGACAAAAAATTATCTTTGAGATCCATAATTCCGCAGAACTTATTACATCCAGCTAATCCAATTCCGAGGATTCGCATCACAAAAGCAAATCTGTAGTTCATTTCATATGATTCAGTCATAATTCTTTGGCATGATCGAACATATCGAGGAATTTTGCACTTCTCACACGTAATTTTAATTTTAAATCCCAAACCTTCCATACTGCATGAGGAAAATTCCACTTTACCGTTGCAATTAACACATTTTCCTAGAGTTGAGATAGTTGAAAAAACTAATAAAAAGTCCAGAATTCGGTAATATTTATCAGAATTTTCGGTTACACTTTGCTCTGTTTCAATCCTGATTTTCTTCGATGACGCGCTTGACTCTAAATCGTCTCGTTGGCGTTTATGAGGTGGTATTTTTTTTCTCGGACGATCTACTCTGGAATTTTCATATTCTCGTCGTTGTCGCGAAACTTTTTTTGGCATTTTAATTACAATAAATGCAAAACTGCCGCCAAAACACAATGAAATAATAATATAATGTATATTAAAATACTTATAACTTTCAATTACAGCTGCTCGCTAAAGACTGAAAACAAACATATTGTGACGAAGCACATGCCTGCGAGTTTAAACGTCGCGCCTGACCGAGGGCAGCCGTACACCGGCACCACGCGAGATCTCTTCGTCGCGAGAATGCACGAGTGAATGATTTCGCGTATTTTTCTCGTAGCCTAGGTTTCAGGCCAAGAAGAAGATGAGCGGAGCAGACCGAGGACGCAACACCGACGCCAAGACAACAAGCCGCATCTCGAGATTCTACGAGCCTAGGCCGAGCAGAGGCACGCAGGCCGCACAAGAGCAGTAGCCGAGTCACGTGACTACTGCGCAATCTACTGCGCCGCAGACAACGCCACGCAAGGCCGATTACCACGAGCCAAGCAAGTGTGTGCACGTGCGAAGCAAACGCATAAAAAGTTCGTTGTTTTTCGCGGATAAAATAACCGAGCAGCAGTTCGCGATAGTGCCAGTTCGGTGTAAAAGAACTCGTCGACAAGAAAAAGTTCGTCGGAGTGCGAGTGTCGTGCGAGAAGCACAGAGTGAGTGCCAAGGACGACCACCAAGAAAGTGAGGCTAGTTTTGCCTCGAGACACGCGACGCCGATCCGAACTCGAAAGCCACCTAGGCCAAAGAAGGGAATTTTGCCACGGAGTACAGGCGACGGAGGCTACGACAGCAGAGGAGTTTGCCAGGGCATCGTCTACTGAAGAGCCGGCGAAGAGGTTAGCTTTAAGGTTATTTAGGTGGTCGGTCGCTTGGCCGTGTGCACGATTGCGTCATCGTGCTCGCGCGTGTATCGAGATTGTGTGTGTGCGTGTGAGTGTTACCGCAGCGGCGGCAAGCTCAGTGTGTGTATGCGAATTGACGGCACACTGCCGTGTTGCATAATTAGGATAACACGCAGGTGTACGGCGCGGCGTAGGCGCGGTCTCGCGGAGTTAGCCACGTGGCTACAGGTCAACGAGCGAAGCACGCGCGCGTCGACCGAGCTCGTTCGACCACGCGTACGTAGCGACGGCCATTTGGCCAAGTAGGATAAGAGAGTCACGACATAACCTATTGCCGCGGAGCAAAGGTTCGGCCACGGAAGGCAAACAAGAACGCCACCAGCGCACCTGGTGGCCAATGTTAAAAGTCATAATTAATTCGTTATTTTGTTGTAAATTTCCTAGACTCCCTCTTTTCAGCGCGTAGAGCAATATTGCAGCATTATAAGGATTTTCGCGGAGTTCGCGACAGAATTGAGATTTCCTCGGCCGATTCGAAAGGTGAGTCGCTGGGGCCAACAGCTCGGCCCAAACTCGGCGGAAGGCCCAGAACCTCCTCGGAGAAATCAGCGTGAGTACAAGAGGTCCCACATAATAAAATTCTTGTCGACGGCATTTGAGCTTGACCTTCTTTGATAAGGCCAATTTGCAGCGTCGCAATATTTACACTCTAGATTCAAACAATATATAAACATGGTTCAAATACAAATCTTCCCCTAAGCTTCAATAATTCAATTACACATAAATACATTTAAAATTAATGTTTATGTAAGGCAAGGAGAAAGAGACAGCTCATGCGCCGATCAACCGCTAAAAGTCTAATCGGGAGCAGATACATTCGAAGCGCTGTATCTTCGTCAATTTTTTTCTGACCAATCTAAAATTTTAGGAGAATATTCTTGAAGATACAAACAATCAAATAAAACAATAAAAAAAATTTGAAAAAAAAAAATTTCAGACCCCCCCCCCCCCTTAACGTCNCGCAAAATAAACGCTGCCGCAACCTCGAGCTTCTGTCCAGCCGCGAGAAGCTACTGATCTATTTTGTGGACATCGTTTACAAGCCCGTCAACCGACGAATCGGGAGTTTGTCGTACCTGGAAGCCAATGGGCACGGCTAGATATTTGTAGGCCTCGCCTTTTCGCATGGAGCGCATCTCCGACCCCTGAATGGAAAAACGCGTTTCCCGGACTCTCGCCGTCCCCGCATCCTTCAAGTGCAGAGTTGCACTCTTGGGTGGGTTATAACGAAGCCCGACAGCCGCGGCTGCCTCCTCAGCAGATATTAATAATAGTTGCATCCTATCGGGCAAGTCAGACATGAGTGCCCAATCGTCTGCGTAGAACAAGTTGTTATACATCAGACCCGACAGCGTGTACCCCTGTCCAGTCGCCTGCATTGCACGCACTACAGGCTCCAGGGTGAGGTTAAACACTATCGCGCTGAAGGGGTACCCCTGCTTGACACCCCAAGAGGATGTGAGTGGGGTCGGTAATGGCTTCAGCGGTCTTGACGCTAGTAGGGAACAGATCCAAATGCTATGGACAGATCCAGCCACGCAACCACAACTTCCTTGCGCTGGGCCCTTGCGTCGCGCAGGTTTTTCCCCAGCACAAAGTTGCGCTCAAAGCGCCTCTCATACGGGAGAAACCCCTTTGGTGAAGGGCTTATGCGCTGATTGATGACCGCCCACGCAGTGAGTCGAGTTCCCCGAGGTAGTCCTCGTTTTTTCACAGGATTATCCTCCCGGGTGATAAGATCGGTGCTCTAGGTATAAATTCGGACTTAGCGATGTCTTTCTCCGAGGAAATCGTGATTTATGAATAATCTGCTAACCTGAGTGACTTAAAAAGCTGTAGCTGGTAGCTCTCAATTTTGGAATAAAGTCAAAATATGAATAATGCAAAGAATCATAATTTGTTTAAAGTATTAATTAATCCTTATAATTTGAGTCTAATACTCAATTTTTTTTTTTCAATTTGAAAAAGTCTAATTTCAGTTTGCAATTAATCGGTAACTAGCTATGATAGTAACGAAATCAAATATATACCGACAACTATTCAGGCAAACTGAAATTTGCTAACTATAAACATACTAAGTTTTAAAAAAAATTAATTTAATAGCGATAATCTAAAATTAACATTAGTATAAAAAAATCGTACTAATGACTGTACTTGCCCGGCCGTCTCAATCGAAATCGTTGCGAACTTAACAACATAATATAGCGAATGTTATCTGTACATTTGAAACTTTTTTTCAAATAAATAGTTAAATTATTGTATAATTACGCATTCTTATTCCCAGGTAAATTTAATGTTAGAGAGCCTTTTCGCAGGCACAATCAGTGCGGGTTACTCTGCCTCCCTATGCTCTCCTCCTTATCGACTGTTGCCGCGGGCAAGAGAGCCGGGAGGCATAGGGGCGCTAGTCGTCTCTGTGTGATCCCCCCACGAGACGGTCGCATACGTGATCATTACTGTTTACTCAGAGCTACAGTGCGCATCTCGCATAGTTATAGTGTTAAGCAAAAATAAAGTTTATACTTAATATTCCAACATATATCTCCACTGTGTTTCTGTTTTATTTTTATTCAATCCTCATTATACTCTCACTCTATTTTAAGTTAAGTCTAATAGGTTATGGGCCTTTAGCACGCGAGTGACGAGTGTGTGGAGTGATAATAGAGTGGAAAAATAGAAAAACATTTTCGTCTGTGCAAAACTCTTGTTGTTTCGAGCTTAAGTTTGGACAGAAAGATGGCTGACCAGACCAACAAGTAAGTTTTTTTTCTTCTTTTGATCAGTTAAAACGCGCAGACTTAAAAATTAGATTCAGTAGATTTTTCTAGAATTAAATTTGCATGATTCGCTAGTGTTAGAATTGTTCTAATACGGATGAGAACAAAAGAGTCACGCAACTTAGGGTCGAGTCGTTAAGTATTTTCCGTACGGAAATTCTGACTAGATTTTTTTCTTCTTCGCATACGAGTAAAAGCGAGTAAACGCGTAATCGTAATAGAATACTGAGCCCACGATCGAGACTAAATCATTAATTAGTGCGTAGAGTTGCGTTTTTTGTTGTAAAATGTCGGTGGCATCATTATTTTTACAATCCGTTTTTTCGAACGAATCGCTCGTCTCGTAGACCAGATACAAAAAGCACTTTTTCGTGCGTAGATTGAACAGGCGCCGTTCGTCTGTCTTGTGCGAAGCAGCAAAAGTCGCCATTTCTGTGAACTGCGCAGCACGTGCGAACGTGTTCGAGCGAGCACATGGTAGTTGCCGCCAATCTCGGCATCTTGGCGTAACGACAAATTCGAGTACGTCAGAGTCGGCCATATTGCACAGCGCAGAGTCACGTGAGAAGAAAAAGGCCCTAGAGTCCACTCGCGGCGCGATTGAATCTAATGAAAAGTATCGTTCCGAAGTTCGATTCAATCATATGATTACGTTAAATTTCGATGACAATACACGTTAAAGTGAATCTTAATAACTAGTTACGCGAACAGATTTACTTTTAGTTTAGATTGAAATTAGATTTTCTTCGGTGTTCTAATTAATGCTAATCTATTAATTATGATCATTACGAATATCGACTAACACAATTTATTTCGTCCATAAATAATATATATGTACAAAAATATCGATTTTTTTCTTCCTTTTTTTTGCCATGTTGCTTGATGACATCGAGAGTGTTAAGTGAACCGCGTACGTGCACGTACGGCCAAACCAAGCAGTAACGATAAAGCGTATTTGCCTGTCGGATAGGGAGGGAGCACTTACGTAGGCGAATTTAAATGCAATCGAATGTCAGATAGTAGTCTTTTATTTTTTCTCTTTGCGTTAACGTTAAACATTAAAAAAAAAAAAAAAAAGAGAGAAAAAAAGGCTCATGGCTGTTCGTTGCTAGCTGTGCAGCATCGAACATATATCTCTAAAAATCATGTTGCTTGCTGTACGGTAACAGAATTGAGATAATAAAATTGATTATTTGTTTGATAGGATTTCTGAGGACGGCGAACATAGTGAGCACGATGGCTCAAAGAAAATCAATGAGAATACAGTACCATCCCAAGGTAATTTTTTCCTGCTAAGATTAAAAGAATTGTCGACCGTACAATCCCTTCAAATTCAATTAAATTATGAATACAGATCTGTAAATAAAAATAGTTAACACATCGCGATTAACGTTTTTTCTTGAATTTTAGAAGATAAATTTTTTTCGTTTTTTCTAGAGAAATCGTTTATTTTCAAGCACATTTAAGTGTCGAAATTCGAATTATCAAACAAATTTTAGAAACTCCAATTTAAATTTTCTTCTTTTCCCTTTCCCAAATATCATCCCAAGAAGAAGAACAGGTAGACTATGCTGAGCGCATAGTAGGCGAGCTGCAGGGCATGTCATCTAGCGTCAGGACGGTGGCGGAGACCCTAGCCGAACTCCAAAGCAAATATTCGAGAATGTGCGAATATCTCATTGATATGAAAAATGAAACAAAAATTGCCAACGACATGGCCCAACAGGCCAATGCAATGGCACAGCAAGCCAATGAGACAAGCTTGACAGTCCTGGCGACTGTCAGAACCATCGAAGAGTGCATCGAAGTGAGCGAGTTTGAAAATAACACCCCTGTATTTCAATCCTCCTCGCTCCGTCTTGAAAATTCAAACCTTGCCAGTAGCACTAAATTGACTCCCAAAGAGAATACAACTTCTAGTAACTCAACAAATATTTTAGATCTATCGACCCTAAATTCCAACATCAGAATTAAACGCAATTACTGTCTTGACTCTAAAACAACCTTTTCTGTGTGGCTAGAATTTCTAAAATCAGAGTTAGGTCAGTGGGACCTGGTAGATCACATAACACCAAACAAAATACTTGACATTGATCCCGAATTACTAGCAAAATATAATAACACGGTGAAAGACATAATCATAAGTAGAATTGATAAGAAGTATCACGAAAAGGTAATAGTATTAAAAGAACCTGTAGAGATAATAGAGAAATTACAAAATGATAAAAAGATTGAGTCAAATTTGAACTTACATATGATTACAAAGAAATTATATAACATTGAGATTAATAAAGGAGAAAAAATCCATGAATTTTGCACTAGATTTATTGAGTTACTCAAGCAATATGAAAGTTGTGAACCAGCTGAACCACTAACTGAAACTGCAATTGCATCTGCATTTTATAATGCACTCTGTAATAAATATGTTCAGTTACAATCATTGAATGAAATGAGTAGATTAAATTCAGGTAAAGACCTGAGCTTTGATGAAACAAAAAATTGCGTGTTACAAGCAGAGGCTAATGCTACAAGAGAGCAGCCGGCGGCTGCAAATGTGGCAAAACCACAAGAGAATAGCAAGAAGTGCTTTAGATGTGACATGAAAGGTCACACATCACCCAACTGTCCTCTGGTCCAATATGGTCAATACATGTGCTACATTTGTAGACGAATCACTGACCATCGTGGACCAGATTGTCCCGAAAATGAAAATAAAAATAATTCGAATCAAAACAGTTATCCCCAAAAGAATAGAGGGAGAGGTGGAGGTAAGATCAGGGGTGGTAAGATTTTCACTGGCAGAGGCCGAGGAAAGCCATACTCAAAAAAAGATCAAAAAGGTGAGTGTTTTTACAAGTAATAATATTGAAAATGGTTCCAAAAATATAAAATTTATTGCGGATTCAGGAGCAACTGAAAACATTACGAATAAGGGTTTCATTTTAGAAAACTTTGAAGAGTGTTCAGGAGAGATCAAAAGTGCTAATAAGAATAAAGGGGCGAACTTATCTATAGATGGTAAAGGTACTTTATTCCTAAAATCAACATTAGACAATAGAGACATAAAATTACTTAACGTAATTTCATCCCCTGATGTGTCGGAAAATCTGATTTCTTTGAGAAAATTTGTCGAGTCCGGGTATAGTATTTATCTAGATAACGAACGATTACTAATTTCCGACAAGATAACGGGCGTTACTTACTTAACGGGTACTTACGAGAGTCCGAATTGGATTTTATGCTTCGAAGCTAGAGAAAGAGATCGAGTAGGTTTTAACAGAGATTGCCAGGCGCGAGCGCGTCTAGTATCGATCGCGGATTTTTCCAGTCAAGCTTTGAATGTGACAGAAATTGATGAGATTTCTTCACCGTCAAAGTTTGGGAGGGAGGAATTACAAAAATCCGATAGTGTAGAAGTAAATGAGTATCCAATAAAAAGAAAAATTCTAGATTTAAACAAAACCATTCCTCAATCAGAACTTGATTATTTGAATAAAAATTCCGCGGATGTAAATAATAATAAGAAACCAGATAAAACTCTTAAAGAAGGCATGCTGTGGCATTTGAGATTAGGACACGCTTCAATTGAATATTTGAGACAATTAAAAAGTAGAGAACCGAGATTAAAAAACGTGAAATTCGGAAACGAGATTTTAGATTTCGATACGTGCATCATAGCCAAAATGGAAAGTTTACCATTCAAAAATGACAGAGCTAGGTCAGACAGGATTCTACATACCATACATACCGATACGATGGGTCCCATTACCCCTATCTCTTTCCCTGATGGAAACAAATTTATCACTGTATTCATTGATGATCATTCAAGGTATGCCAGAACTTATTTCGTGAAAAATAAGAGCGATAACTTATTCGGTGAAAAATAAGAGCGATTCTGGTGACTGTCTTGAAAATTTCTTAAAACATACAAGAAATTTAGCAGACTCTCGAGATAGAGTGTGTTATATTAGGGCAGACAATGGGACTGAATTTACAGGAGGTAAATTCGCTGAGATTATGGAGAGAGAAGGTATAAGCAGAGACTTTGCTCCACCATACACACCAGAACTGAATGGCACTGCTGAGAGGTTCAACAAAGCCATACAAAGAAAGGCCAGAACATTGATGATAGATTCTGGTTTACCGAAAACTATGTGGGGAGTAGCTATTGAGGCAGCCACCCATATTTATAATAGGACACTTCACAAGGGCCTGAAGTTCAGAACACCCTTGTCTGTCATAAATGAAAATGTAGATAGCCATATATCGGAACTGAAGAGATTTGGATGTTTGAGTTACATAAAGGTACCCATTGCGGAGAGCAAGTTCTCTGAAAGAGCAGTAAAAGCGATTCTAGTAGGTTATACATCGACAGGGTACTTATTATGGCATCCTCAATCAAACATGTTCATTAATTCAAGACATGTAAGATTTAATGAAAAGGTAGTATACAAAGACAGATTGAATGAAACAGAAAAGGAACAACAATGTGTGAAAATTATAGATCAATTTGATAAAGAGCACGAATCAGACCAACCAGAGAAAACTCCCGAAATTGAGGCCAAAGAAATAGAGAAAAACACCACCAAGAGAAAAGTAGAACAAGTTCCAAGAAAGCTTCCCGATCGAAGAGCGAAGAAAACAAAATTACAACATCCTGACTACGTATACGCAGTGCAACCTTTAGATAATAAAACAGAGAAGTTTAAAATAGAAGACACAGAAGTGCACGCAAACTTGGCTAGTGTAAATAGAGATCCAGCTACTTACAAGCAAGCAATCGAGTCTTCAAAAAGGGTAGAATGGATGAAAGCAATTGGAGAAGAACTTCAGTCAATGAAAGAAAATAATGTATGGGAAATAATAGACAGGCCAGAGAGAAATTCAGACGGAACAAAATTAAATTTAATAGACTCTAAATGGGTGTTTAAAACAAAGGCTGATGAATGCAATAGAGTAAAACATAAAGCGAGACTAGTCATTCGAGGATTTAAAGACAAAAATAACTATGAGTTGAGTGAGACATATGCGCCGGTTTCTAGATTAGCAACAATCAGAACAGTGCTGGCTGTAATAAATAAACTCGATCTAGAAGCAGTTTAACTAGACGTGAAGACGGCATTTCTA
The DNA here is from genome assembly GCF_000599845.2 of Trichogramma pretiosum. NCBI lineage: Eukaryota > Metazoa > Arthropoda > Insecta > Hymenoptera > Trichogrammatidae > Trichogramma > Trichogramma pretiosum. Next base: position 194,655 of record NW_019641681.1, read on the forward strand.
AATGGACAGCTACAAGACGAAGTTTATATGGAAATACCTGATGGTCTTGAGATAGACATAGAACCAGGAAAGCTCAAAGTGTGTCGACTTCTTAAAACTATTTTCGGACTGAAAACAAGTCCAAAAATTTGGAACCAAAAGTTTACTCAAGAAGTAAATAAGTTAGGACTTGAGAGGGACATAAACGAACCATGTCTGTTTACCTGGAGAAAGGACGGCAAGGTAGTGATACTAGTATTATATGTAGATGACATTATTCTAGCGAGTAATTACATTGAAAAAATGAATGAAGTAAAAACAAGCCTATGCAATACATTTGAAATGAAAGTGTTAAGAGAGCCCAAGAAGTACCTCGGGATGGAAATAGTGAGAAATAGAAGAGAGAGAGTCATGACGCTTACACAGGTAGAGTATACCAAAAAGGTGCTAGAGAGGTTCAAAATGAGTAAGAGTAAAGCTCAAAGCACGCCAATGGTAACTAGACAAGTAAAAACTAGAAACACGAAGCAGAAGCAGATAGAAGACGAACCAAAGCCGAGCAATGCTCCCTATAGAGAAGCTATAGGAAGCCTGATGTATCTGGCTACAGTAACGCGACCCGATATCGCATTTGCTGTAAATTATCTGTCAAGAAAACAGGCAAATACTTCCGAAGAGGACTGGTCAGACGTAAAAAGAGTTTTACGTTATCTTCAAGGAACAATTGATACCGGTTTGTCATTTAGAGCCTATACAGATGAACTTTCTAGTTTTACCGATTCGAGTTTTAGAGACAATTCCGATTCAATTTCTACAAGTGGGTATGTAATAAAACTGTTTGGAGATACGATTGCGTGGAGAAGCCACAAACAATCATGTGTAAGTTTGTCAACCTGCCAAGCAGAATACCTGGCAATGAGCGAATCAGCTCAAGAATTAATATCGTTAGACAAGGCAATTAGAGACATACTAGGCAAAACGAAACTTCCAGCTAGATTATGGTGCGATAATAAGTCCGCATTAGACTGCACTCAAATAGACGGTTCTCATAAGCTGAAAAATTTTGATGACCCTTTGAGTAGCATAATTGAGTATTTAGAGGAACGTGAGAGAACAGGTGTGAAGAAGCACATGGCAGACACACACGGGGATTATATTAAGGAGTGCGCAATGGAAGGGAGATTAATATTAGGCTGGGTAAATACGAAAGAAAACAAAGCTGATATTATGACGAAACCTCTCCCCACTCAAACTCATGAATATCTTAGAGATAAGATTTTGAATAAAGTAGCAACATAAATTTGTTATGCAAAATAGAATATACATAAAATTTATTTTGATTAACGCAATCTTGCATTGCTTGTGTTTGTTTGTTTCTATGTTTCAGGTGCAGCTAAGTAATTGAGTTCTGCGGAAAAGGGGAGGGAGTGTTAGAGAGCCTTTTCGCAGGCACAATCAGTGGCATCACCCGTCTCCCTCGCACGCACGTGTGCCGTGCGCCCGTGTGCTGAGAGGATCCACCACAACGCTGAGGCAACGAGAGAGGGAAGGTCGCGCGCGCGTATAAATACGGGCCGCGCAGAAGCCGAGACTCATTATTATTCAGTCCAAGCCTCTGAGCAGTAACCTGAAACGAGGTCTCTACCTGAGACACTCGAGGTAAATTTTAACCTTTTTTTCTTATGGGATTATAACCCGCAGCAGTTTGCCACACGCAGCCACTACAGAGCCTCGACTCGTCCCTGACGGTAAGAGCAGACTAGTAGCTGAGCTCAGTAAATAATTTCATTGACTCGTTGGCTGCGGTGATCAAACTCGTCATAGATCAGGCAAGTCCCAACGATCGTACTGCACGACGTTGGGTACGCACACCGGTCTTCCGAGACCCGGTGCAAGGCCGACGATCAAATTGACCGGGAATTCCCAAGTCCGCGTGTGCCGATCGTAATCACGACCGGCCACGGTAATCCACGTGCGCCGATCGTGATTACGATCGACCGTGGGAGTGTGGTGCTAGCGCGAGCCGGCGAGTCTCATACGTAACCTAATCTCGCCCTAATCGCCAGCCCTTATAGCACCAGATTCGGGAACCAGTGGAAATTCTTCGAGAGCGAGCCCGCGTCACCAAAAGGGACATCTGGAGAACGGAGAGGAATACCACGGAGCGACAAGCACAAAAATGCAAGTGTCTTTGTTTTAATGTTTTACTCCGTCCGTTTTTCTCGCCGCGTGTGAAAAGTGCCACCTACGAAAAATTCAAAGAGCCCCGTGCGTGGGACATAGCATAGACGCGGTATTAACCTCCCCTCTGCCAGCCTGTGGCAATCATAAACGAGCACACAACCGCGTTTTTCATTTATCTACGGGCCCAGCAGCGCGGATACCTGCGTAAACATCGTGAAGTGTATTACGCACCGACGATAGTGCGTAGGTAGCCGCTAGATACTCGAGCCATTCCAAGGGTGCGCGACTCCGGATCGCGACGGCTAGCAAAATTGACTATTTCCATATAATAAATCAGAATAATTAATAAATTATAGTAAAATTTAAAGCAAAATCAGTGTATCAATGTACACGTACCCATCCCCAAATTCATAGAATATACCTCGCCGCGGTACGCGCAGAAACAATTTCATAAACTAGATACAATAGTAGGTAAAACCTACTACGCGACTCGCTGCGAGGTAAAGCAAAAAAGAGAGTAAACTTGCAATGCATATAGATTTATCGACGATTATAACCAAATGTTCGGAAACATCTTATTATTAATATACGGTAATTTTTACACTAGTCACACGCAAGAACTTTCTATAAATTAATAAGCGCATGTCTTTAAAAAGATTTTCTTGTAAAAGAAATTGATATGATAATTGAAAATGTGGTCTTCATTTTCATAAATTTCTGGCATCCTCTTATAAAATATATGATTGAAAAATTTATTTTAAATGTCGAAAAAAGACCATTTACCATTTGAAACACTTGCATAAACTTTTTTCTGTATGAATAGAAAATTTTCATCACATGGCAAGTGCAAATGTGTCATTTTCGATCAAGACGGCCGGGCAGGTAGAGTCATAAGTAAAATAGTTACAGACGAGGTATTGAGCAGATCTACTCCATTGTAATTTAATCATCCAGAAAACAACAAAAGTTGATTACATTTCAGATCGATTAAGACGAATTTCAAACAACTCTGGCAAGTCTGTGCGGCACTCTTAGAAATCAAAAGTTCAAACATGAGTTTACTCTCAAAAAAAGATGCGTTACAAAATGAAAGGGAAAATATATGAAAAATTAAAATATCTACTAAATTTTTTACTTCTGTCTATCAATTTAACCTTCAAATGACCTTTAAAATGAACCAACCTTGAAAAACCGACCCCAGATTTGGATTCAGCCACCTCAAAAACATAAAGTCCACTAGGTCCGGTCAGTTCACTCAAACATTTTTTTGTGTGTAATCAACCCATTAATAAAATGTATGTACCCCGAAATAAAATGTATAAATAATTTTTAAGATGTTAACAAAAAATATTTTTTATCTAGAAGAATATTGATTTAAGAAAAAAAATTATAAAACAAGAATGTCTAAGAATTTATCTAGGAACATGCCAGAATTTTTTCGGAATTTTCAGAAGCAATTTTGGGAAACCTGATTTCTTGTATTTTTCAGAAATCAGAAATTTGTCTTGAGAAATTCTGAAAAATCGGAGGGGGTTTCTTGAACAATTCTAAGACTTTTTTGTCCAATAAACTTTTTTCCTAAGCTCAATAGTTCATGAGTTAAAAAATAAAGGAATTTGAAAGTCGATTTTTTTATTCAAGCTGCCATTTCGTTTAGAAAAAAATATTGTTTGACAAAAGTCACCATGGTTTTTCAAAGTAGAGACCGCAAGGTTACATTTTACATTTATTTTACCCCCATATAATAATGATAAGGGGTTGAAAATTGAAATGAAAACAAAATTTTTCCTCAAAAGCACGTTTTTCTATAAATTTGCAAATTTTTTTATGAATTGTAAATTTACGCAATTTTAAACACCATCATTGTAAGGAACACCCTCAAAATAAAATCGTTACGCCTTGTTTGGTAAATGTCGATAAGAATAAAACGATGATAAAGGCGGTGCCAAAGTCAAGTTTCATTAAAAAAGTAGGCGGTGGGCGAGAGTGTACAATCACACACTTCTCGTCACCTAGTCGACGTTTTGCCGACCACTTTGTTGTCGGCCTCTTCAGAACTGATGTGTTCGTAACTACCGATATTACATATAGGCAGTTACCGTGATGTCAATAACAATAATAAGCAACTGATGGTAAACAATATAAAACTGAGGCGTCGAGTGTGTATAAAATAGTTAGAAATCACTTAATATATTTTAAAATGTCTTATGTTCGTTCATGCGAATTTTTAGCTTCCTTCTTGTTTGACCCACGTAGCTTTTGGTGCAGCTCGTACATTTCAAATGGTATACCACTCCTGTTTTTTCATTTTTGTCAATCTTGTCTTTTCCTAGTGTAATGAGCGAAGTGAATGATTCGCTTTTGGTCGGAATGACCTTGATGTTGTATTTCCTAAGCATGTTGGCACATTTGTCGTAGAAGTGGTCAATGTGTGGTAGTCTTAAAATTGCTTTGCATATCGGATTGGGTCTCGTTGTGTGTGAGTGTAGTTTGAAATGCTTGAGGGTCCACATTCTTTTGAATACGTGTCGATTGATGAAGGCTGATGGATAATGGTTGTCTCTCAAGAGATTTCGTACTTTTTCAATGTTTTTGGCGGGGAACTGCTGATCTGATAACTTTGTTGCTCTGTCAACTAAGTTGTAAATGATGTCGATTTTTTGTTGAGCAGAGTGTCGTGAGTGGTACGAGAGTAATGACGTGGTATTAAATGATTTTTGTTACCAATCCAAAAGCAGCCTGAAATTGTCGTTTATCAAGGACATGTCAAGGAAGTTGAGCTTTTTGTCTTGTTCGACTTTGTGTGTAAACTTCAATTTTCCGTTATATGAGTTGAACACGTCCACCGTCAGCTCGATGTCTTTTTTGTTGATGCATAAGATGGTGTCATCAACTTATCTGTAGTAAAACAGTGGTATGCATCCGCGCTGTTTTAGTACGCTTCAACAGTGAGAAACGAGCGGGACTCGTCCTGCTACAGACGTGTTGAATATACCTGTAGTCAATTAAATTCATTCGTGCCGCAAAACAGACCAAAGCAGAGCGAGTGTTGATTCAAAGTGTGCGCGGTGTTGCGCTGTAACGATTAGTGTGTGTGTGACCCCCGCTGCAGTGCAGGCACAGCCGCGGTGGTAACTTTTTTGTCGGTCAGTGACAGTTTTCCGTTCCCACGCTCGCTTCAATCGGTGTGTGCTGCGAGATTGTGTGAGTGTGCCGCGCTTCAGCACTCGGCGCCGAAAATATCATCGCTCATGCTCGAAAACTCACCGCTACCAGTCGCGGCCCAGGTAGCAGCCATGTCAGACGGGCTGCTGAACCTGCAGGCGCTCAGCTAAAATAAGGGGCCACTTGAAAAGACCCTCATGTCCACCTGGCTCAGCTCCGGAAATATGACGTCGGTGCCAACCGAGGAGGAAATTGCCGACGAAATAACCCGGAAGATCTTGGCGGTGCCGCTTTTTCAAGGAAAGGCCAAAGAGGCGAAGGAAATCAAGTTTCCACCAGTGGCTAATTTTCACAGTGGTTCTTACGAGTTCAAACTGGAGAGAATAGAGAAGCTCATCCACGGCCTCTCCGAATGCCTAAAAATTAGAGGAAACGTCCACTACTAGGTGCACCTCTATACGGGCTGTCTGGAGCGTGCCATTGTGGCCCTCCTAGGAGCGTCGGAGCACCTAAGACCGCCTTCTGCTTCCTACAGCCGCATGTCGGTCCCTGAGTCCCAGGTCCCACACACTGAAGCGCAGCAGGAAACCACCAGGAATCTCCGGGATCCTCAAGCGTAGCGCAGGATCGATTCCTCCCGCGCAGGCCGAGGTCGAAAAAAACAACAACAATAACGATCAAAGCGGACGGAACGTGGAGAGCGACTTCATTGAAGTGAAGAGTCGTGGCATTCTTCGTCGCGAGAAGAAAACCCACGGGCAACCAACAACGCGACCCGGCCAAAACCAACAGGCAACAAAACCTCGATGACACAAGACACGCCCGGACGCGCGCCGCTCCGCAGCTGCAGATGGAACTCTCGTTCATTAAACGAGGCGAACTTCACCACCATGATGGCCGACGCAGAGGTCACCCAGGGACCGACGGAGGAAATGGCGGCAGAGCTCATGTCGGCCATCACTGGCGCTTGCGATGCATCCATGGCCAGAGCGGCCGATCGCGGTCGACATAAGCCGGTGTACTAGTGGATGGACGGGATCTTCAACCTCCGGCGGGCTTGCCTGCGGGCACGCAGACTTGCGCAGCGGGCCCGTGGACGGTCAAACGAGGACGTTCGTCGGGCTGAGTTCGCCGTCGCGAGACACCAACTGCGTACGTCCTGGCTCGTATACCATCTCTGACCCTCCTAGCAGACGAGCGCTCGCGGATCTACCAACGCCGCCCAGAGGACGCCAAAAAAGAAGAACGCCTCGAGATGTTGAGGAAATGGCAGGATCAATGGGACCGGTCGACAAAAGGCCGCTGGACCCACAGGCTCATTCCGAACATCAAAGAGTGGGTCGAGAGGAAACATGAAGAAGTGAATTACCATCTCACACAACTCCTGTCCGGGCATGGCTATTTCAGGCGCCATAGCCAGCGCTACGACAACACCACCAAAGCACAGTGCCCGACCTGTCCCCACATGGTGGAAGACGCAGAGCATGTGTTCTTCCACTGCCAGCGGTTCGACGAGGAAAGGAGAAGACGAAATGTCCTCTGCCAAGAAGAAATGAAGCCCGAGAACATCATCGGATTCATGCTCACGAGCGAACCCAACTGGCACGTCGTGGCATCCTTCGCCCACGCAGTCGTGACAAGACTGAAACACGAGGAAATGGCCAGCAGAAAATGACCAGACGATGCGGTAGGAAGCAGACGGTGCGCTAACCAGCCCTCAGAAAGAGCAAACTTTTAAATCTTCCCTCCCCGCGAAGTAATGCCTAACGGCGGTCCCGCGGGGAAAAAACCATAACAAGGGAACAAGAAAGGAGAAGATAGATCGTACATAAATTATGTAGAAAGCAAGAAAAACTATTACATTGTCAAAAATAATGTAAAAACTTTTTTATTGTAACTATTTAAAATTTTTCTAATAAAACCGATCCATCTTAGAAAAAAAAACGCTTAAACAGTGCTTTTCTAGAACTTCCATCACTAAGTCTGCTGCTAATGAGGAAATGCAGCTTCCCATCGGGGTCCCGTAGGTTTGTCGGTAAAAGGTGTTGTTGAATAGGAAGGTCATCACTTCACGGATCTTGTTAAACGATAAGCAAGACTTAGAGAGGTCAGAGTAGCGTCTGTCTAGACTTTCGAGTACAAGTTCTAGTGGCACGTTCGTGAATAGCGATACGATGTCTAATCAGACGAGCACATAATTCGTTGGTATTAAGATGTTGGCGATTTTACTCTTGAAGTCAAAGCTGCTGTCGACGTGGGAAGCTGGTGGTTCGACAACAGGTTACAGTTCTTCGTAAAAAATCTTAGCGAGCACATACGTTAGGCTACCCACCAAAGGTATAATAGGACGTAGCGAGACGTCCTTCTTATAAATCTTCGGTAGGCCATATGCCCTCGCTAAAGATGTGTCTCTTAGTGATAGCTGGAAAATACTAAGGTTTCTGTCATACTCTTCAGTGACTTCTTTTAAGAGTAATTTCATCCTCGTTTGTAAGCTCTCAAATGCGTCGAGGTCGATTTTTTCGTAGTTCTCATCATCGCTCAACAGTGTCGTCATTTTTTCTATATAATCATCCACCTTCATGCAGACTGTAGCGTTACCTTTGTCAGCTTTCGTAAAAGATAAATGTTGGTTGTTCTTGAGAAGAAATGTTGCCTGTTGCATTTTTATGTGTCTCATAGTCGAATTTGCTACAACGGTTGTTAACCGTGCGTTTGAAGTTTTCCAGGACTGTGCAGCGTATGTCGTTCGCCACATTTTTTTCATTTTCTTTTAACTTCAAAGCGCTAATACACGGCTCGAGGTTTTTGATGGTTTCAACGGTGTTTCTCGTACGTCACTGTGTTGGTACGTTGAATTTCGGGCCACGTGACAAAATATCTGTTACCTCTTCTGGGATCTCCGTTTTTGTTAGATTAATCAACCAGTTAGTTTTGTCTGTATTGGATTGCATAGTCGTAGGTTTAGAACGCCTACTTTTTTAATAAAACTTGACTTTGGTACCACCTTTATCACCGTTTTATTCTTATCGACATTTACCAAAAAAGGCGAAACGATTTTATTATGAGTTCCACGGGCCCTCGGCTGAAATCGGGCAGAACTTTAAGTGACAGTTCTAACAATATAACTTTATTCAAACGCATAAAAGCAACATATAGTATTAAGACACTGAGATGTCTCAAAAATTGGCAAAAGTGGAGATCTGACTTGGCCAAGACCAATGCGAAAAAGTGGTTTTTGAGTGCGTGTAGACTTCACCGTCTGGTACCACCACATTTAAATAACAGCAGTGAAAGATTTCCCAATACCGAACACACGGAAAAATGTCCGTCAGTTCTTAGGAAAAATAAATTTTCACCACAAATTCATACCACATAGTGCAATTATCCTCGACCCACTACACAATGTTTTGAGAAAAGAGGTACGATTTGATTGGTCAAAAGAATGTCAAGCGGCCTTTGAAGAAGTAAAAACATGGATGTGTACGGAACCAATATTAAAGATTTTCGACCCGGAAAAACCGATTGAGATTTTAAAACAGGAAAATGAAAATGAAATTAATAGACCAGTGGCTTATTTTTCAAAGAAACTAAACGAATACCAAAAGAAAAAAAAGCCATTTATTTGGAATGTTTGGCCATTAAGGAGGCTATTAAATATTGGCAGCATTGGCTTATGGGAAAACGATTTGTGGTATATTCGGACCATAAACCTCTTCAGAAGATGAATTTGAAAGCGAGGACGGATGAAGAAATGGGAGACTTGATGTATTATCTATCGCAATATGATTTCAAAATAAGATATAACCCTGGAAAATACAATCAAGAAGCAGACTGCTTGAGCAGAAATCCGGTTTTGAAACCAGGAGAAGATGTGGAGGATTGTTTGAAGTAGTGGATACGCTTTCGCTAAAGGATATTCAAGAAGATTAATTAAAAAATAATGATATAAAAAAAATGAACAGAAATTTATCAAGAAAAATAACGTTTACTATGAAAGATCGAAGAAAAATGAAAAGATTGTATTTTCGGAAGAATTGGGGAAGAAAATTATTGACGAAGTGCACAAGACTTATTGCCACATAGGGAATACACAAATGCAAAATAAGATAACAAAAGTATACGCAGGAAAGAATTTAAGTGCAAATATAAAAGTATATTGTAAAAACTGTGTTATTTGTATAGAAAACAAATCAAGAAGGAAAGGAAAATATGGGATGATGTCATATTTGGGACCAGCAAAGTTTCCGTTTGACATAGTATCGATTGATACCATGGGAGGCTTTGGAGGAACTCGCTCAACAAAAAAATATTTACATCTTTTAGTAGACCATTTTACACGATATGCATGTGTCCGAACTTCAAAAACTCAAACGGCAAAGGATTTTAAAGAATTAGTAAGTAAAGTTCTAGAGAAATATAAAATAGGAACAATATTAACAGATCAATATCCCGGTATAAATTCAAATGAATTTAAAGAATACGTAAAAAGTCAGAATATAAATATGGTTTTTACGGCTGTGGATTCTCCATTTTCAAATGGTTTAAATGAACGCTTAAACCAAACGTTGGTTAATAAAATACGATGTAAGATAAATGAAAAGGAAAAAAACATGGCATGGACCAAAATAGCACTGGATTGTGTGGAAAAATTTAATGATACAGAACATACAATCACAAAATATACCCCAAGATATTTATTGGAAGGAAGAGAAGACGATATTTTACCACCTGAATTAAAAACTAAAGGGAAAGAAGAAGATCTGAGAGAAAATAGAAAACAAGCACTAAAAAAAATACTATAGATTCTCATAATTATAATAAAAGAAGATTTGATGCAGATAAAAAAGAAGTGAAACTGGAGGTAGGAGATTCGGTGTACGTGGAGAATGGATATAAACTTAATAGGAAAAAATTAGATGAGTTGAGAATTGGTCCGTACAAAGTAATAAAGAAGATATCAGGTTCAATTTATGAAGTGGATACGGGTCATGAGAAGTCGGAATCTAATTATTTCCATATAACAAAATTGATGCCAGTAGGAGAATAAAATTAATAAGTATGTTTAAACAATTCAGGAATTGTTTTCTGTTGGAGGGGAGATGCAAGGAAAAGAGTCGACACCGATATTTGAGTGTGTATGGGTCGATCATTTTCTTAATTGTTAATAGTGTATAGGAAGGCGAATATAGCCTGCGGTGAGAGAAATTGCAAGAGAGATACTAGTAGTCGAATAGAGGGCTTAAATGTTGTTTCTCTTGTATATTACAGGTATGGTTATAAATATAGTATATTTATAAGGTAGATTAAGGAACAGTTAGTGAAAGCATACCAGAAGAGAAACATCGTGTAGAGACATTAAATGTTCTTTCTTATATTATTACTGGTATTGATTGTACATAAGTAGTTGTAAGTTTGAAAAAAAGAAAAATAATTATAATTTCTTATATTATGTAACACGGTGGCGTGTTACGCGACACTCGGCCAGAGCAGAGTCCGGTGGGTGTTCATCCCTTTTCCCATCCTTTACCTTTACGTCCGTCGCGACATGATAATTTCGCGAGTCGATGCGAACGCAAGGCGACTTCGAGAGAGAGTATTTCGGGCAGGAAGAGCACGACACAAGAATGAGGGTCATGTGACCGAGAACGCCTGTGTTCGCGAGACTATCACCGGCGATGATGAGAACCAGCGCCTTGGGCCTTTGTGGCAGGTTTGTGAGCAGCGCGAGACACTCTGTCTCTGGGAGCCCTATAGCGTGAACGTGTGTGAAACCGTCGAGCTGCGATACTGCGCCGTGAAAATATATACTAGGCGAGAGTGTGTGAGAGCTGCGTTGCTACCCAAGAGTCTGTCTTCCGCTGCCAAGGTCCTGCTACCGCTTTTCATAGGTCCAGGTCGCCCGGTATATTTGGCCATCCACAGCTCGAGTCCACAACGAGTAAGTCGTATTTCAAGCAATTGCCTGCCAAGTTGCGTTCTCTCTCTCTTCGCGAATTCCCATATAATAGATATCCTCGCCCACCGAGTAGAGTCATCATTAAGCCGACGCGACCAAATACGAGTCATAAGATTAAGCATTATACTCCGTGTAATATCTTTATTTAATTGTAATTCATTTGGCAACTGATAAGGCGTCACATCCGTGACTGGCGCCGAATAAATCACCTTATTATTGTTCTTTTTACATTAAATAACACGCTTGATTATTTGTACCACCCTGACTCCATTTCAGCATCTACAAGAATCGAACGGGCCAAATCTTGCCCGGATTGGCAACCGTTACAATTATTAGAGAAAACCATTTATGTTTCTATCATTTAACCCCTTGAAATCCCACACACTAACATATATTTATATAAAATCTTTATATTACTGCATGTCTTAAGTTAACATTTATGACATGCTTTTCGACGGCATAAGTCGCACTTTTCGGCACCGCTTCGTTCCTATCACACTCGCTGCGCTCGAGCGCTAACCTCACTTCGCAGTACCAGAAAGTTTGACTCATGACTCAGAAAATGGGACATAAATGTGAACTTAGATCAGTGCTATAAAATTGAGTTCGATACTCGGGCCATAGGAGACACTTTACGGCACGGCGTAGTTTATAGCCCGAGCGTTGGGCCAAACGAATAATAAACTACAGCTTGTCCCAAGTTTATACCAAGTTTTACAAATACCTAATTTTTTCACCTTGGCGAGGTATACTGAAGCTACACCTCATCCTCTCGGAGGACAAGGTGTGGTTCGTACACATAAGGATTGTACACGATTAATTTTGTACACGAGATGAAGTGTACGAAAATTGTACACAATTTTTTTGAATATAATTTTTTTGTACACAATTTTTTTTGTACACAATTTTTTTGTACACAANGACTTTCTATTTTTCCTAACAATATCTTGAAAATTGACGGAGATATTAGTCGAAATGAGCCTCAACAAGGTCAAAAAAGCGGCCTTCAAGCACCACCGATACTTGCCAATTTCACCTCAAAATAGTCACATTATACGGAGATANACATTATTTTGCAATATCTCGCTAACTACTTGACCAAATCGGATGGGATTAAGCTTAAAAGATTCGTATTGATGCGTACTTTCTATATTTTCCAAAACAGCTCGATATCATGACGAATTGACCGAGATATGAGTAAATATCTTGTTTCATAACCTCTAAATAAAGGCGCTTGTACTCTCATATCTTACTCACTACTTGATGAAATCAGACAAAACTCAGCTTAAAAGATTCATACTGACTTTCTATTTTTCCTAACAATATCTTGAAAATTGACGGAGATATAAGTCGAAATGAGCCTCAACAAGGTCAAAAAGCGGCCTTCAAGAGCCACCGATACTTGCCAATTTCACCTCAAAATAGTCATTATTTACGGAGATATGAGGGAAAATAACTTTTCATGTACATTATTTGCAATATCTCGCTAACTACTTGACCAAATCGGATGGAATTAAGCTTAAAAGATTCGTATTGATGCGTACTTTCTATATTTTCCACAAACAGCTCGATATCATGACGAATTGACCGAGATATGAGTGAATATCTTGTTTCATAACCTCAAAATAAAGGTGCTTGACCTCTCATATCTTACTCACTACTTGATGAAATCAGACAAAACTCAGCTTAAGAGATCCATACTGACTTTCTATTTTTCCTAACATTATCTTGAAAATTGACGGAGATATAAGTCGAAATGAGCCTCAACAAGGTCAAAAAAGCGGCCTTCAAGCACCACCGATACTTGCCAATTTCACCTCAAAATAGTCATTATTTACGGAGATATGAGGGAAAATGACTTTTCATGACAAGGTGTGGTTCGTACACATAAGGATTGTACACGATTAATTTTGTACACGAGATGAAGTGTACGAAAATTGTACACAATTTTTTTGAATATAATTTTTTTGTACACAATTTTTTTTGTACACAATTTTTTTGTACACAATTTTTTTCGTACACACTTTTTTTGTACACGCACACTTTGTTTTAAACTATTTTCACTATTTTTTTCATTTATTTTAAACTAGGGCAAATAAATAAAAATGCAGTCCCTCGTTCGTTTAATAACGTTGACTTTTTCTCGATTACACACAAAAATTTTTTAGTGCTAGTTACATTAGCCATCGAGATATATGTGCTAAATGATACAACATTGACTGTCTTAATAGGAAAAAGTATTTTCTTTTTTCATATGTTCAAACGCATACTGTTGAAAGATAGTAGCAACGCCAGCCAACAATCGAATACTTGCCCTGCACTCACGTGAATTTTCTTTACGAGTCTCGAATCATGATACAAGGCCTCATCATATTGATATTAAGGCTTGCATTCACCGTCGAATGGTTTTTCTAGTGAATTATCGAAATCTGATGATTTTTGAGCCACTGAAGGTATAGAAAAATGAAAATATCGACTATCCCCGATTGACTCAAGACGGCGAATAAGTATTCGAGCATCTCATGGTTCATGATTCGAGAGATGGAACGAGGTCTATGGCTGCGATCGCTGTTCTATTACTTTCTTTGAGAGTGCTCCAAAGCCGAAAGTCTATTCCACTGACTGTTACTACTATGTTAGCTTATTCCACTGACCAGATTTCCCGGAAAATGTGTTTGAAAATTTCAAGCCGGGGAACGGGTGAAAATTTCAAACACGTTTCCCAGGAATAGTGGTCGGTGGAATTAGCTAAAATTTTTACCAGCTATTCAGAGCAACAAAATGAAGTTTTCCATGGAGCCGTTTTTCGATATTCAATTTAGAAAAAAAGATAAAAATTAAACAAATTATTCGACTTTGTCGGTAAAAAATGTGGGGTACAGACCACCTTAACGACAAAAAGGTAAAGAAAAATTAAAAATTGTTCCTCGTGTGTCGACTGGATCTAGCGCACACGACCTCGCGTCTGCCATCGGCATGGCTCAAGCGATGTAATGTCGCACGGTGACAAGCGCACTTTAGTTTTCAATTTTCTGAAGCTCGGTGAAACGATCGAACCGCCCAGCGACCGGCGCGCTCTCGTCCCTCGAGGTTTTGAAGGTCGCCAATACGATCCAGTAGGTCGGTAACCGGCGCGCTCGATCATGTCTACGACCTTTAAAAGCTCCAGAGACGAGAGCGCGCCGCTTACCGACCCGCTCGATCGTATCTACGAGCTTTGGGCTCGTCGAGACGAAAAGTTTTCACTGCACTGAGGGAGCTTTTCTCGTGGACGAGCATGGGATTTAAATCAAAAGCGACTTATGAAGGAATTATACCGTCACGAATGTAGCTTCTAATTTTAAATATTTTTTAAAATAAAAATACCAAGAATTACATTACAATTCGAGAATGTATTTAAAATTTGTTTAAAAAAAGTTCTGCCAAAAATGAATAATTAATTGAAAATAAATTTTTTAATTATTTTTATAAATTAATTATTCATTTTTTGTCAGCAGTTTTTTTGAAACAAATTTTAAATACATTCTCGAATTGTAATGTAATTCTTGGTACTTTTGTTTACATAAAATATATGAGATTAGAAGCTACATTCATGATTTTATTATAACTTCATAAGCCGCTTTTGTTTTCAACAAAACGTTATTTATCTCCACTCGTGCAACACCTATAACCTATCAAGCATCAAGATGTCGGTAGACTTTGGATTTTCTCAGCGGGAATTGATCTTGGTCAAGGAAAATCTGGCGATATCCATGAGAATTGCTATTCAACAATTTGAAGCAAGGTATTATGATGTCGATCGCGCTGACGGGGCCGACTTTAATTTGATTTGCAACTACGCGGCAAAATGGCTTCAGGAGGGGCCGACCCATGCGGAAAAGAATCGATATACAGGTAAGAGAGAGAGAGGGAGAGAGAAGAAATAGAGTTGATAAGCCGCGCGTCGACATAATTTAGTTTTTTTTCCGTACCGTAACTTAGAGCTTGCGTCTGAGAGAGAAAGTGAGAGATAGAAAGTGAGAGAGAGAAAGTGAGAAAGAGAGAGAAAGAGTGTGAGAAAAAGAGAGAAAAAAATTTTTAATTTTGTTGAAATTTGTTTGTTACAGGAAAGAATATAAGAAGGTTGTTTTGGGTAGAGAAGCTTAAGAATGAAAACGAAGAATTAAACTATTTAATAAATGAAAAGCTGCTTAAAAATGATTATGTTAAAAACTATGTTTATAATAAGTATGATGCCTAAAAAATGTTAAATGTTAAATGTTAAATGTTTAATGTTAAATGTTTTATAATAAATTAGTTTCAACTTAATGCTATATTAACCATACACTATTTTCTACTAAAATATACTACTTACTACTATTCATAAACTACTATATACATACTATACTACATACTAATACTATTTCAAAATATTATAAACGAGATTCGAGAACGCGCCCAGCCCGAAATCTAATGATGTCCATGGCAACTGAAGTTGCTATTCAAATGAATTGTAAAATTGCCAGAAATCCAGTCGATCAAAAAGCCTCGCTGCTAAAACTCGTGAAAGTGCGCGACAAGCCGTAGGCACGCGTTAGCTGGTATATATTATACGGGGCAGCTATAATGTGTGTGGCCGCATGTCGTCGTCGTCGTCCGCGCACGCATCGACGCTGTATATGCAGCGGCGGGAGCGCGTGTATCGGATGCGCCAAGCGCAGCAACGCCCGTGCCTCGGGCTCGTTATTTCTAGGGCAGGGGGTCTATCGCGGTAAGCTCACGTATAGCTGACGCGCGGCGAGCATCCGGGAGATGTTACGATGTTACATTATATTATTGAGGGTTAGCTCATACATCTCACGGGTGCTCTCCGCGCGTCAGCTATATGTGAGCTTACCGCGATAGACCCCCCAGCGCGTCTCCGAATTGCGAGATGAATGGAAAGTCGGACGGCGCTGATGGTGCTACATATAATACACGACGAGCAGGTCGACGTGCGGTGCGCTTACACGCGTTAAAAAACTTTTTTCTTATTTTCAGGAAATTTATCAGTTCGGAAGTACGCTTTCGTGCAGCCGATTCACACGAGCCTCAGTGGTGGCGCGCTTCGCTTTTTTCTCATTTGGTAAAGCTCGTCCCTCGCAATTAGCGCCGATTACAGCATTCCCAAGTTTCAAGCATAAGTATTAAATCGATAAAATCCTGCGATCCTTCATATTAACGCTTGGCCCGAGTTATTTTTGTGTATAGCCGCGCGCACTCGCGTGGCGGCGATGTCGGCGAGCGATAATATACACAAACGTGCACGTACACTATAAGGATAAGAGCCGACAGAGAGAGAGAGAGAGAGAAAAGCCGAAGTCAAGTTGGGAAAACGTCCAAAAAACTTTTCATCGCACAAAGACGACGCACTTCTGGCACGTGTGAATATACAAAAATGTGGTTTTTTTTCGGTAGAGGGGGTCTCGATAACGTATATACGAAGCACGAAAAGAGATTTGAGCAAAAGAAAGAAAGGAGTAAATTACGCAGTGGCTCTCGAATCGTATCCGAACGTCGCGCAATTAGGTACACGATGACGCGTAGAATACGCGGTGCAGCACAACGATTTCTGCGCGTTTCGTGGAATTAACGGAACTCGCGCGAAATTCGCGCTCGACAAAGAGCTGCTGCACCGCACGCCCGTGTGTGCCAATGTAAACGTTGACGCGCGTTCACGGATTGGCAGCAGCATAATAATCATCATGATTCGTATAGTACGTTGTCTCGAGTCGAGGCACGTGGTGCACAGTTTTTTTTTTCATTATTAAGCGATGATAGATAAAAAAAAATAACGATAGAGAGAAGAGAAAAATCGTCACCCTCGCGCGTCGCAGCGATTCGTCGATTCGACGCGCGAATCCATTGACATTGCAGGCGATTACGCGTGCCGCACAGCTGATTAACGCGAGGCAAGCACGTAATCAAGCGCGTCCGATTGTTCCGCAGCTCGAGCTCGTTGGCGGCATGGCCTCGAAGGGCACACACACACACACGCAATACAGCGACTGCAGTTGACGGTCGCGAGTCACGACTCGACAATCGGATTGAAAAAAATTCGAGCAATCGGGATGAGAGACAGTTTTATTAGTAGTACTCTCTGCCATGTACACGCTCGACGTATCAAGGACCGGACTCTGCGTTGTTTTTGGTCGACGCGTTAAAGGGCACACAACAGTTTGGCACTCGATTCTTGATGGGCGCGAAAAAAAGATAAAACAAAGAATACCGTTTTGTCTCGGATCACTTATCACGGCGATACTTTTTCCTCGAAGAAAATTAGGATGAGCTCAGCTTCTACGGTAATGTCTGTAGAGAGGAAGTTGTGCGAGCCGAGGCAACCGCGGCGACTCGAGCAAAAGCAAAAGCCATTCTGTACGTATGTGCGTAGTTATGGATAGGGGAGAGCGGGGCAACTGTGGCATGTGGGGCAACTGTGGCATCTTGTTTTTTTTCAATGACAATTTTTTTAATTAAGTCATTTTCATTGAAAAAAAACAAGATGCCACAGTTGCCCCACATGCCACAGTTGCCCCGCTCTCCCCTACATATAAGGATGGCTGCGCACGAGGTATACACACACTCGCACTTTATATAGGTATTATATATGTAGGTAGAGCCATTGCAGGCGCACATACGTAGACGGCGGCGCGGGGCAGGATCGAGGCAGTGGCCGATAGTAAACGAGGCCCGTTAATAAGATCTCATAAGTGTGCTATTAATCCTGAGGCGCGCGCGTCAGTGTCGCTATAAATTTTCACAGCCACTGCGATGCTTCATAAATGCGGTCTATATCCTCGTCTGCTCCGTTATTTCGTCCTTTCCCTCCGCCGTTGTTATTCCGAAGTTGCTATTCAAATAAATTGTAAAATTGCCAGAAATCCCTGGTCTGCATCAATTCCCGCAAGTAGATAAATCGAAAAATAGCAATTTGGCTAATACGAGTACGAGTGAATATAGCGGCTGTATCCGCTCGTTAGAAACTTCACGTAGATGCCGGTTGTAGAACTACTTGGTTTCATTCCGAGTGATTAACCGTGAAAGTAAATGACTAATTGTTTCATCGCAATAAGCCCGACGATAATAAAGGACAAGAAATTCAAGCCCGCCAAGTCCAAGTGCCGTATCGTGTTCAGTTTTCCGCTGCTGCACTGCAAGCTCTTCGGCGAGAGGTACTCTTTCTTTATGGTGTTAGAGTATGAGAAAACGAGCCGTGTAATGCGAACAGTCAAATTCGGTTGATTGCATTGATTTCGTCTGCGTGACAGTTAAATAGTCAAATCGATAACGAAAGTAGTTATATTTTTCAAAGGTTAATTAGTTCGTACATTAACCAATTAATTTCTCTTCGGAAGCAGACAAAAAGTAGCATCATCATCCATTGGTTAAAACGACGTGGCCGGTGACACTGCAGCAACATCAGTCGTCGAGCTCCGACGTGATAAGCTACAAAAAGTTGTTGCTGTCAAGCGCCATGGCAGCTCACTCAAGACTCGGCTGAAGGTGGAAAATTTCAGCAACTCGCCGCCCACTGATTTGGTCTGTCACACGTCGACGCCACCGTCTCGATCACGGCCAAGCATTTCAACGGGCGATTAGCCGAAAACCACCACTCTCTGCTGCTGCACTTTTTTGTCAAGACTCTGTTGTCGGCGTACCAGCGTAACTTCGCCGCTTCCGTCTAGTCCATCTCCTCGTTATCCTCGTTGTCCAACCAGCGATCGAGATACTTCCCTGTACTCTTTCTTTGCGGTACTCTTTCTGAGGTACATTAACTAATTACTTTCTCCTCGGAAGCAGACAAAAAGCAGCAGCATCATCATCAACAGGTTAAAACGACGTTGTCGGTGATACCGCAGCAACATCAGTCGTCGAGCTTCGACGTAATAAGCTACGAAAAGTCGTTGCAATCANTTCCCTTTTGAGTAATCCTTGACCCTCTCATGTACGATACTCACGGCAATAATATTGTCGTGCACTTCTGACACCAAATGATACGTGGGAAGGGGGCAAATAAATAATAACACAAGAATTACGTGGTAGATTGGGGGGAGAGCACGAGAGAGACATAAAGAAATGATAGCTACTGTCATACGAATGGAGTGGGACTGACTCGAGTGCGATGCGGCAGGTGCTTTCGCACCTTGGCGCTGCAAATAGTTACGTGAACAGCCGCTGCACTTTCGGTGCAGTGCGGCATGCCCACGTAACAATATAAACGCGAAGCCAATCGATCTGGACTTGTAAAATACATATATACAGACATACGACCACCTGGGGGTATGCACACACTCCTCAATTTATATACAATAGAGACGATGCTCATGGATATAAGTGCTACATCAGGAAGACAGTATAGTGGCGCGCGCGCCTCTACCGGTACAGCCGCGTCGTAGCGCTTTTCGGAGTCGTGTGTGTGCTAGCTAGGCTAGGCTAGGCTAGCTGCTGCGGCTTCGGCTACTATTATATATATACGAGCATCGCCAGGCACTGCTGCTGCGTATAGCTGCCTCGAGAGCCGAGCTCGAGCCGAGTTATAAAATACACGGTATATATACGCGCTCGCACACGCATACAAACGCACAGCCAGGTAAATGCACGAAGAGCCGCGCGCAGGCGCGTCCAGTGCGCGCGTGTGTATGTGTACGTGTACGTCGTCGACTCCGATTCGCACACGCACATGAGCTCATTCGTGTATGTATGCACTTACGTACACAAGCTCGGGCCAGAGTCTTGCAAAAAAGCATACACGCATAGGAGGGCTATGAAACATTGGCTGGTCGCGTTTCGTAGTCGTGGTGTACATGCGCGAGAAACCGGCCGCAGAAGCCCGAGCTCTCTCAGTCAGCAACAGCAGCAGCAGTAGCAGTCCGAGACTAGTCAGTGTGTAACTACATACTCGAGTGTATCTCGCGTATACTTGTGCACGACCAATGCAAGACTCCGATTCGCGATTGTGCGTGTGTAACGTGCTCCTATAACTTGTGTACGTGTGTGTTTGTGCATACATCCACGCATCGCACATTTTATCTTCTCGCGCGATAGCGAGAAAAAATATCGAGCGATCGCGTAATATAATAGAGTAAGGTGTGCGACGACGACGACGACGACGACGACAACGTCAATACACAGCACGCGCACTTCTCTCTCGCTCGCTGTCGAGTGCAATCGAGACACGGTGCATACAGTGCATGTGTATGTGTGTCTGTGTGTCTGCTGTTACTGCATCATAATATAGGCGCGAAGCAGAAGAAAACGTAATATCGAGACAGATTCACCAGTGTACGAGTGAGAACAAGCGAGACGATCGAGAAATGCCATAGTACTACTACTACTACCGCCTTCGCGCACTCTGCTAATGGGATCATCCTTCGGCGCAGGGCCGGATTATATGGCGCTGAATCGAGCGTAATCTCGTCTGTCTCTCTCTCTCTCTCTCTCTCTCTGTACGTGGGTATGCATATAAATGCTAGACGCACACGTACATCGCACAGGCGTGTGAGCGCACATTATAAAAGTGTATAAATCATCGTGTATTTAGTGTACGGAGTGCAGCGCGCCTGCGACAGACCGTCCGATTAGACTTGTCATTTCGAAATAAAATAGACAAGCGGCAGTACACGGCAGCAGGAACAGCAGAGTGTCGTCGTCCCCCCGCACACGCGCGCACCCGACGCGTGACGTGCCATTTAATCCAGCCTGACTGCCTGTGCCTGGTTTTGGCTCGTAACTAAGCCGCTGCTGTGCGAATTGTGCTCGAAAACTTACGTAAAAAGAAAATTCGTACAATAAAGCCGCTTCTGTTGGTCGGTGTGTATGTATTTGCATTAGTGTGTCTATGCTGCAATACACGAGACTGAAGTGGCAAGGCTCACTTGTCTATGTGTGTGTGCGAATGTGTGAGGGAAAACTAGTGCAAGAGCTATTATAAATCGTGCCTCGCTGTCGTCGACGTCGAGTGTCATAGTGTATATTCCGCTGTGCAGTCGCCCGTTCGATATCTCACTCTCATCAACGTCGTCGTCACCTTCGTCATCGCCGATATATACTACTACTAGCGCACCAATAGCAGCGGCAGCGGTGGTGGCTCTAGACACAAATTATTCGCGTAAACACGTCGCGTGTGCATCGTCGTAAATAATACACGCGGTTGTACCAAGAAACAAGAAAGATCAAGTACAAGGTGAAAAAGTCGCGCGGCGGCGACTGCGGCACCGGCGACGATAACAATCCTCCTCCACCGCCACCGCCGCCGACGAGCAGCGGTAGTGGCGGCGTCGGTAATAGTGGCAGCAGCGGCGGCATCGGCAGCAATTCCGCTGCGAGCATCACCGCGGCAGCCGCCACCGCTGCTACTGGCATGGTGCACGTCACGGACATGGGACCGCCGCTAGGCGCCGGCATACCCAAGAGCCCGAGCTTTCATCAGGGCTTGGCTTACGCCGCCGAGAACGCCAACAACGACACCGGTCAGGACGACGGTGGCGGTGGCGGAGGCGGAGGAGGAGGTGGTGGAGGAGGAGGAGGCGGTGCTGGCAGTGGCGGCGGCGGCAACAACGACAACAACGTCGTCAACAACGACAACAACGTCGTCAACGGTTATGGAAAATTTTACGAGTCGACGTCGGCTTCGGCGTTGCAGTATCAGCCCTTGCAACCGTTGCTCGTCGGTATGTATCTAGCTGATACACGTATATGGCACAAGCGTTGGTAAAGACTCATATGAAATACACATAGACTCGGCCCTCCCCCGGGAAAAGCGCCTTTTTTGCTACATACATAAGGGGGCAAAGGGCGCGGAGGAGAGAGAAGGTGTGCTGAGAGAAATCTAGGCGTGCGCGCGCGCTTGCTCACGGGGTTACCGTGTGGGTGGCTGCTCTCTGCTGCTGCTGATGCTGCGCTTGATGATAATACCGTCGCCGCTGCTGTACACACTCATATATATCATTCTCGGTATCGCAGCTAGAGAGAAAGAAAGAGGAAGCCGACGTTATAAATACTCTTGTGGCTCATATATAAATGATAATTTAGGATAAGTCCGCGCGCAAAATAGCGAGAAATTCTGCCAAGTGCATCGTCTCGCGCTCGCCAAGAGAGAGAAATAGAGACAGATATTCTTTCGTCATTCCGTATAGTCTTGCTCGGATACCTCTATATATAATATGCATTACCGTATACGCACTCGCACGAGCGGCGCAAGCTCGCCGTGTTGTGTTGTTTTCACTTCCGACACAACGCGATGCATTGTATGCCGCTTGTGTCGTGGGTGTGATTTCACGTCCCGATCCAAAGGCGCGTACGACGCACCGCGTTCATATGCATTGAAAAAAAAAAGACAGAGTCGAAGCTCGAACTCGCATACCCAAGAGAGCTATCGATCGAACGATCGATCGTTATTTCGGAGTCCCCGGCAAGAATCGCGGTGCCATTATTGTTGTTATTATTACTATTATTATTGCCTTCTATCCGTCGCGAAGGTTGCGAAAGTTGCGTTATTATGCGATTTATACACTCGCCGTATGAAATTCGTGACATGCTTCAAATTCCACGCGCAGCTTTGACGAACAACAAACTTTCTTGTTTTCCGATGCAAGAGTAGTAGTAATAGTAGTAGCAGTAGCAGCAGCAGCAGCCTTTGAAGATGAAAAACGAGTAAAGAAAGAGGGAGAGAGAGAGAGAGAGAGAGAGAGAGAGAAAAAAAAATACAAACATGCATATCACATAGACGCACGTACACAAAGTAATAATCGAGTTTTATCCGCTGAATCTAATCTCGCGTCGAAAGTAGAACGAGCATATTCAAGCTGATCGTGTGCTTGCGATCGGACATTAAACGTTATTAATATATATGTAATGGAAACATTTCTTCCGTTCGCCTGTTTGTTTTGAACTTTTAATAGCCGACACGAGGACGTCCTCGCGAACAACAGTGAGAAAGAAATAAAATTCCTGAAACTCTTGACATCTATTTCTGTATTGTAGTTTCGTTCATAAGTTAACTGACACTTGCCCAGTCCCATGAAATATCGATGCGACTTTGACGTGTACGTAAGTGTCCGTGTGTGTCTGTGTACTCTGTAGATACAAGCACAAAGGCTTGTAATGACGTCATTACCATATGGCTAAAGCTCCACCGTTTAACTCATGATAAATTCATCGTTTCACCTCAACTCTATATATACTCTTCACGTGCATAATATCGAAACTACATACTTCGAAAGCTGCAATTATACTTGACTTATATTCATCCTTCTTTTTTCCCCACGCACAGAGGTTCCACCGGAGGATCGCGAGGAGCTTTTCAAGCTAAAGCTCAAGCAATGCTGCGTACTGTTCGACTTCGAGCTCGATCCGCTCTCGGACCTGCAATGGAAGGAGATCAAGAGGAACGCCCTCCAGGAGATGGTCGACTACGTGTCGAAAAATCGCGGGGTCATCACCGAGGCGATCTATCCAGAGGCCGTCAATATGGTGGGTATATACTTATAAGCGATAGAGATCGATTATGTGCTCGATAAAAAAGTAGCTTTCGTATGCGATTAAAATTATACATATTTATTTACGAACCTTCATGCTTATTTGCATCAATCTATATTATGAAAAGAAAAATCGCACTAGTTTCACTTTTACATCCGTACGTGTATAAAAAACTGCAGTATTTTATAAAATCAATACAGCTCCGTTTAATTGGACACATGCACACCGTTACGAGCTTGGTAATGCCATTACTTATGAAAGGGAAGAACCAGCCTAAATGATACTCTAAAAAACATTGAAATCAAATTGTTCAATACCATTTTTTTAAACTCCTATTGGACATTGTCTTAACAGCAATTTTGATATTCACAAGGCCACTTGGGAGCTTTTCAGGAAAATATCTAGTAGAATTTCACATAACAAGATTGGCATTTCCTTAATTGAGTTCATTGATAGGTCGCGTGAGAAACGGCGAAAAACAATTAAAGGGTGCGTTAGTCTGTGCATCGACTAAGTGAAATGAAAACGCTTCCCTTTGCCTCGCGTCGTAGCATAAAATCGGGGGAAAAAGCTCATTGGATTCGAACACGAAAAAGCTCTAAAGCTCTTAACCAAGGTCGGAGATCGACGTAAAGCCGGTATAAAAAATATAAAAATGGCCTAAAGGCGCCGCGCACCTTGAAAGGGTGAAAATTCTTTAATTCCAACACTGTAACAACGCTTTTTCATCAGTCGTTCATTGTTCTGTTTTCTCTCCGTTCGCAGTTCGCCGTAAATCTGTTTCGCACACTGCCGCCTTCACAGAATCCAAACGGTGCGGAGTTCGATCCGGAGGAGGATGAGCCTACGCTCGAGGTAGCCTGGCCACATCTCCAGTTCGTGTACGAGTTCTTCCTGCGCCTACTGGAGTCGCCGGACTTCCAGCCGTCGGTGGCCAAGCGCTACATCGATCACAAGTTCATCCTGCAGCTGCTAGAGCTCTTCGACTCCGAGGATCCTAGGGAGCGCGACTTTCTCAAGACAACCCTGCACAGGATTTACGGCAAATTCCTGGGGCTGCGGGCCTACATACGCAAGCAGATCAACAACGTGTTCTATCGGTTCATTTACGAGACCGAGCACCACAACGGCATCGCCGAGCTCCTCGAGATCCTCGGCAGTATTATCAACGGCTTCGCGCTGCCCCTCAAAGAGGAGCACAAGACCTTCCTGCTCAAGGTGCTGCTGCCGCTGCACAAGGCCAAATCGCTCTCGGTTTATCATCCCCAGTTGGCCTACTGCGTGGTGCAGTTCCTCGAGAAGGACGCCTCGCTCACCGAGCCCGTCATCAAGAATCTGCTCAAGTTCTGGCCCAAGACCCACTCGCCCAAGGAGGTCATGTTCCTCAACGAGCTCGAGGAAATACTCGACGTCATCGAGCCGGCGGAGTTTCAAAAGGTCATGGACCCTCTCTTCAGACAGTTGGCCAAGTGCGTCTCCTCGCCACACTTTCAAGTGAGTACATACACGTACATCTTCTTTTTTCTTTTGTACGCTTTACGCATACGCCACTTCATTGCTATATATTATACTCGAGTGCTTGTGGAACTCTTCTTCTCTCGCCTTTTACTTTACCGCTTTTTGTCTTGTTTATTTTCGCAGGTGGCCGAACGAGCTCTTTATTATTGGAATAACGAGTACATTATGTCTCTCATATCGGATAACTACGCCACAATTCTACCGATAATGTATCCAGCCCTGTACAGAAATTCGCGCAATCATTGGAACAAAACGATACACGGTCTAATTTACAATGCTCTCAAGTTATTCATGGAGATGAATCAGAAGGTGTTTGACGAGTGCACAAAACAGTACGAGCAGGTAAGCAATTGCAATTTTTATTCGCTCTTGCGGTAAAAAAGAAATCGACCGAATAACTGCTTTGAATTTCAGGACCAGCTGAAAGAACGGCAAATGCTGCAAAATCGAGACGAGGCTTGGACGAAGGTGGAAGCCTTGGCCATGAGGCATCCATCTTACTCCAACAAAAGCGGGGTACCGAACAATAATCCCTTCATAAATCCGCTTAACAATTCGGCGACAACCGAAGACGATTGCGACAATGCTCTTACGGCCGAAAAAATCGAAGCTAAGGCCAATGAAGTAAGTGCACAAAATGTAAGTGCACTTGAGAGTCTAAACATACTAGCAGATAATCTCCCGCAGTTAAAATATCGCATGCCAGATAAAAACAGAGAAACCAATGCTTGACTCATGTGAATACCTTGTCATCTTAATGTAAATGTAGAACGCTAGATATTTTTAAATAAATCTGTTTTTTCTATAGTTGTAAGATTAATTGTTTTTTCAAGATCAAATGCACATTATTTAATTGTGCGTATGTGATATACTGTGACTAATAATTGAAGCGATTAAAAGGTCGCTGAAATGTCGTAAAATAACCATAGCACACAAACGCCCGATTACACTTGCACACTGCTCTTTCCGCTCATTTTCCAAAGTAATTTTCATTTTTCGACCCAATCGAATCATTGAAAATCTGTTCTGCAGGTAAAGAAGGTGTCGAGCGTAAACAAAGTTAAGCAGCTGTTACGAAGGAAAAGCGAGTTGCCGCAAGATTCGTATACGATTCGTGCACTCTCGGATCACAAACGAGCGGATGAGTACCTAGTTACACCGCCTGATCCAAACAACTGCTAGTCTCTGCCTCGCTCTCTTCCAGATTATTTTCTAATGCGCAACTACAAGGTCGAGAGTTAGTGAAAAAGTAATTCATAATATACTCAACTCGAGCCCGCCAGTGTGCGTACTGCAGTATATATTATATATTTATATGTATTATATATAGGTATTTGTGTCTGAATTAAAAATTAATATAAGGAAAAAAACAAGAATGAAAAGAAAAATATGTGAAAGGGAATGCGAAAGAGAGAGAAATGAAGAGACTCGTGACGGGCATCGTGCGCGTATAACTGTTAAAGTATATAGCTTATAATTCATGATGGAATTTAGAAAATTCATGAATTTAACGTAAATGAGTGAGAGAATTGCGGTGTGTGACTGTAATAATAATTATACACGAACAAAATAATTTTTATTCAATTTTTTTTTGTTGATTCAAGTGTTTGGTCAGTTCTACGAATGATTTAAGAGACAAAATATACATAAATAAACTAACAATAATCTTTGTATAACACCTGAAACGAAACGATTTTTGTATTAGGACAACGCGCCCTCAGATAAATACAATTTTTGTATGATAAAAAAAATTAAGAGAATGTGCTTCGCTTTCTTATCTGTTTCAAAGCGAAAATAATATAGTACAGCCAAGTGAGAAACAACCAAGCGTTGTCCACATAGCAAATTTTAATAATATATCAACGTGACACGCGTGTTATGACTATACATATGAGAACAGTGAAACGCCAGTCGTTTATTTTGCCTTGCACGATGACGCTGATATTTCATTTGGCATGTTATTTGCTCTTGTGTTAATGTCGTTCCAAAATTAAATTATATAATAATATATATGTGCATATAAACATGTAAACAATATAGCAGGCAGTTAACTTTATAAACGTTATTGTATATCCGTTGTGCCTCTATTGAAAACAAAAAAGCTTGTCATATGCAAGAATTTCAGTTATTTCGTATAAAAACCATTGTACCTCATCGTGACAGTTGCCGATTGGTCCGTCGATTATTCGATGGATTTTCGATGAAGATTCAAGGCATGAATTAATGAATATTCGAAACTGTCATATCTTTATTGTGAAAAAGGGTAAATTGAATGCATAAAATAAAACATATTTAGTATTGCATAAATTTTGCGCTGCTGGCAGACTGCTGTGTTATTATTGCTGATACTTAAACCTTGTTAAACATAAAATAATAAACTTTTAGCGGAAATGAAAATTTTCAATGATGGAATTGAAATATTCGAAATTGGTATGATGAAACTATTTGTAAAAAATAAATATATCTGCTAAAAGTTGATTATTTGTAAAGAAAAGTGCTAAAATAACGTTCAGTATGATGATTTAAATGTTACTATTATAAGCAACAAAATTTGCAAATAAACAGTGTACAGCATTGAATGCATAACTTTCATCAAAGGAGGAATGCAACTGCAATATCTTGTTTACCTAACATACTTTCATCTGCAACTAACTTTTTTTGAAAACTGGCGAAGACACTTTTTAATGTAAATTAATTTAAATTATTGAGCAGTGATTTATAAAAATTTGCCTTTTTTGATAAAAACATACATTCGAGTTCAATGACTCATTGAGACTTTAAATGTACTGAGTGCAACATCGCATGTAAACACCTCTCGATCAATGCTCTTATACTCTCTCTTCGACTGAAAATAAGAGAGCACATTGGATTATCATGAAAAAAGTTCATAGTAGATACAAACATCTATGTATACACAACACATTAAGGACAAATTGTGGGAAGATTGTATACGATCTTAAATGTATTTACTATGCAGCATACAATTTCTTCCAATTTACTCTCTGATTGTATTTTTGTAAATTGTTCTATCAGTGAATTTTGTCATCTGCGATGATTTTTTATATAATGCAAAAAATAAGAATTATTTTGCGTATACAATATAAATATAGAGTGTAATCTCCGCGTACTCTGCCAAAAGAATGTAAACGATATACGATGAAGATGGGTTATTCGATCATAACGCGATTAGCGTTTATTTATACGCCAATGTGTAAATACTGTATAAAATGTTTTTCGTGAATATCAAGCGACATTTTTTCTTACTTATTTACGGCATAGTATATACAGTCTTATTTTGCTCTTATATAGTATACTAGGTATATAATTATATATAAAAAATATATATATCCCTTTGTTAACAAAGCAATTGTAGTTTTACGATTTAAAAGTATGATTCAATTATTATATTTGAAAAAAAAATCTGTGCAAGGAGAAAACGTTATTATATCCCACATTAATATACTTAATCGCGCTCTAGAAACAGACACATTCATTTTTCATTGGTATGTAAATTATAAATAATCGAAATGTTTAACTGTAATCATTTCATCATTAAAGATAAAGACGAAAATTAATTACAAAAAAAATGTTTTGAATATATTTTATAAAACTTTTCCTACTATTTTTCTCTACTTCTTACAGCATCACATTTATTTTCCAATATTGTATGTGCTTATGAAAACTTAGTCATTTCAATGTTTAAAAGAATAAGAATCAACTTTTATAACCAGGGTCAAAAGCAAAAATTAATAATAAACATGCAATGAAAAATAGTTGTTCCATATTTTCCAAATATCGGTCATAAGATTAACTTTAATAGCTTTTTTGTGATGGTATTTTTGTTTAGAAAAAAAACGAAATTTGAGTTATAAATATGAATTTTTTTTATTCATTTACTTCAATGGTATAAAACGAGAAGAGTGAGTAGCACCAATACCGGGTCTACCATGCTTGACAGGTTTGTACGTAATCGAGAATTCTCCCAAATAGTGACCAATCATTTCGGGTTTGATTTCAACTTGGTTGAAAGTTTTTCCATTATACACTCCAATAATGGAACCAACCATTTCTGGGACAATGATCATGTTTCTCAAATGAGTTTTTACAATCTCTGGTTTTTCATTTGGTGGGGCTTCTTGTTTGGCTTTACGCAATTTTTTGATTAAAGCCATAGGCTTGCGCTTCAGGCCCTGAGATAAACGCCTTCTGGCACGGCAATGCACCAAACTCATGAATTGCTCACTGTAATAAAAACACCATGAGTTAAAAAATTATCATAGTAGGTAAATTGTATATAAATTATCATCCATAAAAAAATTCAACAGCTAATATTACTCAAAGTCATTTTAAATACCATTATTGAGTTAAAACTATGTACTGATTGTTGATTATATTAAGGCATCATGAATACAAATAAGAACTGAAGGAAAACACTGTTTGAACGCATACATTAAAATTAATCATTGCACTAATATTCACACTTACTTTGACGAATCAAGCAATTGATCCAGGTCGACACCTCGGAAGGTGAACTTCCTGAAGGTCCTTTTCTTTTTGAGGGTTTCATCTACCTGAAAATTAAATAAGCAATTAATTCTAGGAATCTTTTTGACTTGTTTAACCTAACAAATTTTCGTTTTCTTTTTAATCTACATTTCATAAATCTGATGGATATTAATCAGATTTTATTGCTTAAATGTATAAGAAGTAGCAATCGTTTAATATTAGCCTGAGATTGTAGGAAATAGTTTGTTTATTCATTAAAAAAAGGTAAAACTTACTTCGGCCATGTTTATCGTGTGGATGTACTTTTTAAGAAAGGACGGCGCACATGTTTCTCACACACCAGTCCACAATCCGGGTAAAAGCCGGTTATGATGACTTCTGCGACGGGTCGAATTATAGAGCGGGAAGTACAAAAAAAAGAATGATTCGAATAATAGGAATGATGAAATTATTTTATGAATAAATTTTTGATGCTTCGTTTGTAAGAGTATAAATGTTTCCAAATAATAAGCGTTTTAAAATACGTAATTCAAGGAAATTTTTATAAATATAATCAACTTTTAATTAGTTAAAAAAGTACTCCAACAGTTAAAGATCACTATGTAAATCATAAAGTTTAGAATTATTTTGTTATCAGGTTGTTATAGGGTTTCCCAATTGTTATTATTGAAATTATCGACAAACCAAATAATAAACATAGGGTTAATCAACTTTTTTTTATCGAATAATTTGAGTAGCTGCTGCTTTACAAATAATAAAAATGGTAATTTTTGATTTTTATTAACATTTTTCTGAATCAAAAAGTTGTGATTTTATTTTTATTTTTGTAATTTAGGCCTATAAGCCGACAACGTGTAAAGAAGCCATTGAACGATGGAAAGAAAAAAATAACAAAGCTCCAAAGGACGCCAAAGAAGTGTTACTGTGTTTTCAGTGGCCTCCCATTGTGAAAATGGATAATAGTTTATCTGTTTTAGAGAAAGTCGAGTTAGTCACCTATTCACAATTATTTATTATAATCGCGAGTCTCTTGAGTAAATTTTAAAAATCTTCTTAGAAAATTATCGTTATCGACGAATCAAATCGATCGCATAACCGGAATCAATTCCTTGAAAAATTTAAAGATTCTCTCTCTGGGAAGAAATAACATTAAAACGTTTTCTGGCTTGGAAGCCATCGGTGAACATTTGCAAGAATTGTGGATATCTTACAATCAGATCGAAAAAATTCGAGGCATCTCCGGTTTGAAGGCACTCAGAGTACTTTACATGGCGCATAATTTGGTGAAGGATTGGGTTGAATTCAATAAGCTTGCAGATTTACCAAAGCTCGAAGAGTTTTTGTTCAGAGGAAATCCTCTCATTGAAAACCTCGAAGAAGAAGTTTGGCGTGAAAAATGCATCAAAGTATTACCTAATTTAAAAATTCTGGATGCCGTTCCTGTTGTAACGTGAGTTTCTGTGGGGATGTTATTTTAATCAACAAAATTGATACATGTAATTTGTTCATTTTTAGGAAAATAGAGGAAGAAGAAGACGAGGAAGAACTGATGAAGAAATTCATGCAGGAATAATATTTGTCACTCAGAAATTTACAATTCATAAAAACAACTTTATTTTTTCAATAAAATTTTAATAATTATCAACTTTCATATCATTAATGCCTAGTTCATCGTTTTGTTCAAATGATCTTTCATATTTTGTAATTGTTAATCGATCATCAGTACCAGAATCAGCCAAGCTTTGTATATAACTGTTTCCAGCTGGATCATCAAGAATTAGAGTAACTTTCATTTCTCCTTCTAAGATTTTATTCAATTGTGAAATAAAGTTGTCCATTCTCTTGGTAGTTTCTGTATCAGCACTATCTCCAGTCAAAACAGTAGAAGTTGATAGTTGATCTCTAACTGCTGAAATAACACCCTCCACAGTTGTAAAGCGACCTCCTAATGTTGTAGGGCTAACTTCTAAGTCTAGTTCAGGAATGCGCATATAACATGTTTCAGACTTCAATAAATCTCTGCTAAAATCTTCTTTTCCTTCTATTTCTATTTTGATCATCACTCCTTGAGGTTCTATTCCACTTCCACTTTTCACTTCATTAGTTTTATGTCCACATGCATCACATACTGTTGCCATTATGACAACTTCTTTAAAGTAAGGAATTTCTGAAATAATAATCAAAGGTAAGTAAATTTATCTTGTCTAAAATTGTAAATAAAAGATATCTACTTACTGGTCATTTTCATATTAGTTTGACAAGGGGCATTGCACTCTGGACAGTTGGTAGGAAATGTCATGACTTCTCCTTCTATATCCTCCAATG
Organism: Trichogramma pretiosum; assembly: GCF_000599845.2. Classification (NCBI taxonomy): domain Eukaryota; kingdom Metazoa; phylum Arthropoda; class Insecta; order Hymenoptera; family Trichogrammatidae; genus Trichogramma; species Trichogramma pretiosum. The sequence continues at coordinate 226,786 of NW_019641681.1, forward strand.
TATATTCTTCCTCATTAATAGGCTGCAGTAATTTATCTTCATTTTCAATGTAAATACCTAAAATATGATTTTGATCCATGGTTCTCTTAAAATAAGAAATATCAGCTTGCTTATCTTTTTGCGGAGCAAGTGGATTCTGGACATTTGTATTGCCAGATATATCTTCAAAATATATAGTGTATGGTTCTTTAACATCTTTTAAAGCTTTCAATTTTTCAATAAATTTATCAATTTGCTCTGCAGCTTGGGGATTTTCTGACCTCCGTCTTTCTTGATCTTGGTCAAGACCAGCAATACTGCGATCAATCAGTCCTTCAATAGTTGTTATTCCTAAACAAAAAGCAATAATTAGTCATTTTGTTCAAAAACATTGATTTTAACAAAAAAGTATTCTCGACGCACCTCCTTTTTGTGATTGTGATGGAATTTCAAACTCCAAATGAGGTATACTTACACTTGTGTAATCAGATTTGACCACTTGTCTATTCAAATCATCTTTGGATTGTACTCTCAAAGTAATTCTTATTCCTTTATCTTCAATCTTTCCTGAATTTTGAATTTCATTGTTTTGGAAACCACAATGCGAACAGTCAAATGACATTAAGACAACATCCTTATAGTGAGGAATTTTAGTCAGAAACAGTCTCGTTTCACCCTGTAAATAAAATATTTAAAAACTTGAGTAAATATCATTGTCATCTAGTTAAAAACAAACATAACACCTAAAAGAACTAACATTTTCTCCACAGTTCATGCATAAACTTTCGATGACAGTGGCCTCGTAGGGCATTCCAGTGTCAACATCTTCGTTGATATTGGTATTTTCCTTTGCGACGGTACCCATAATGAAAAATACGAAAAGGCGAGTGATGTAAAGATCAAAATAAGTTCGAACTGCAGACTACAAAATCGAATTGCAACTCGTGGTGGAAATTGGAATGCTAGAATAGGATGTATCAAGAAGACCGATGGCAGCGCTGCGTCGTTTCAATGCAGGCGAGCGACGAACTACTGCGCCGCGCGGGATCTCGTGTGGTTCCACAAATTCGTTGCTCTTTAAAATAAGTGAATTCAGACTGTACAGTCTCATAGCCGATTCTGCTGCCTTGCCGTTGAATCAGGATCGTTCAAGTTGGATTTCGGGATAGGAAGCTATGTGCATTAGTGTCACAGTCTGCTGAACTGTATATCGAGCTAAAATTTACTATTCAGCGCTGAGAAATATCTATACAGGTACATCGATCAATTTCATCGCTTAACGTATAAATACGGCCGGACGATCTAAAATCGTAAAGTGTAAACAAACGCAGTTTGGTGCTTTGATCTCAATTGTACCCGTGGAAAAGCAGTCAAACAGTTTAACTGTTGTTCTTTCTCTATTAGAATTTTCAAGATGTCCAGCGTAAGCAAAAAAGACAAGTGCAAAAGACTCGACCAACAAAAGGGAACCATTCAGCTGTATGAACGCTTGAATTATTTGTGCCGTCATAATCCGTATGATTTCGAACAAGTGCAAAAACGCCTCGGCCAAACATTGACGCCCCAGGAAATCAACGAAATCATATATTGGTCCGTGAAGAAAAATCGTATTCATATAATTGAATTCCTCGTTGAGACATACGAAGTCAAACTTATGCCTATTGACAAGACCGGACAAACAGCAATTCACATGGCTGAAAGAAAGGATTTCAGTGAAGCTGTAGAAAAATTAATGCTCAAGACTTGCCTCGATGAAAATCGCTGCGATAGTAATGGACTTTCATATTTACAAATAGCCTGCTTAAAGGGAATGTACGATATAGTTAAGAAGTTCATCGATATGGGCGTCGATGCGAATCTCTCACTCGACCACGCCATGATTAAAGGCATAGTTGATTGTTCTAACAAATATCATGGAAAAGGAAAAGTGCAGGATCTTGACGGTGATATTGACCCAGAAATACCCGAGATAAAGTCTATAAAAATTTTCGAATTACTATTGAAGTGTGGTGCTGATCCGAACGTTGATCCTGATGATGGTCGAAACGCTCTGCATAAACTGATAACTATGACTTACAATAGAGAACCATCACCTATAATATTTCATGGATCAGGCGGTCCTTATGCCGGTCGTTATTATATTGCTACCCGAAACATTGGAAAACGTGTGCACTATATGAGCTCCGGAGAAAGACATCTGAAGTACATGATGAAATTACTTTTAGAGAACGGAGTCAACGTCAACGCCAAAGATAAGTACGGCTTTTCGGCTCTCAACATAGCCGTGTCTCTCCTGCAATACGACGCCGTCTATTTGCTCGTGAAGAACGGTGCCGACGTGCAAAGCGTCACTTTTCAGGAATTGGGCTACTTCAATTACGAATCGCATTACGAATTGAATTTAGATTTGATCGAAAGTCTCATGGCAATCCTCGAACTTTTGGAAAGTAAAGGATTCGTCTTGACTGCGGAAGACCACAAGGGCGTGTTGAGATTTTTAATGGGGACAAAAATGATAAAGGACAGGGAGCTAACTCCGAACGCATGTGTGTTACTGCTAAAATCGAGTAAGCCCATTCGTTTCATACTATAAAAACTCGTTATTCGCAAACAAATAAAAAATTAACGTTATTTAATGTTTTCAGATTTATTAGAGTCACACGGCTCCGAAGATAGATATGAGTTCACTTTAAAATTGTTTCTTAAAACTGTTCAAAAGTTCAATATATTCTTGAACGAAGAAAAAAAAAATTTCTTATATAAATACTTGAATTCATCTCCGGAAAATTTGAAGTCTGAATTATTAATTTTTGAATTTGAACGTGGGCAAGAAGAATTCGATCTTGCAAAAAAGACGATGATTAGTGATAAAAGGTCGCTCTATGATCTTTGCGTTGTAAATGCTAAGAAAAGATTACATTACTTGAAAAATGCTTCATACAAAGAATTTTTGGACGAACAAAATTTTAATTATCGCTTTGGTGATACTGGCAAAATTATTAAAGGACTCATTGTTGAAAGTCATAGAAGATCTATTTTTGAACGCATAGTCATGAAATATTTTCAAGTATTGACATTAAAAAAATTACCAGATTTATGCTGTGAATTTATAATTGATTTTTTAAGTGTAGATGATTTAGCATCAGTGTATGAGGCAGTTACAAATTCGAAAATAAAATATTCAAGGTATCTCACTATATTTTTATATTTGACAATAAAAATAATGCTACAAATACTAATTAATTATTTGATTTTAGGGCACTACACTGGTAAGAATTCAACGGTTTTCGGAATTTAAATAACTTATTGACCTAAAAGAATAATAAAGTAAGAATCTTGGAACGTTTAGTCAGCTTCAATGAAAGATAATTTTAAGTCACTAAAATAAAACATTGTTACAAATATAATTCAAGAAGTTACATGTTTATATACAATTAGGTGGTATGTAAAAAACTGTTTTACTCTTATGATTAAAAATCAGACAAAAGTCAAGAAATTTTAATAAAAATGTATTTTTAATGTGAATAATTTTCAAATGATTTAATATTCAAATTGATAGTCAAAGTATGATTGGTCTAAATTGTTAATACGAATATAACCGTCCTCTCCACCGGTAGCAAGTGTGCGTCCGTTCGGGTGGAAAGCTAGAGAATTAATTGGACCAAAATGACCCTTCAATCGTGCAAATTCTTCTTCAAAGACCATGTGATAGAAACGAGCATCAAACTTTCCTTGCTTGGCAGATGTTGTGGTTACATCCATTGCATCTTGACCACCTCCAACAACGACCTATAAAATCACAAAAAATGAGAAAAAATGCAACTATTGTTGAAATTTAATGTTTAAAACAAAACTTACATAATCATGAGTTGGAGAAATAGTGGCAGAGTTAACTGGACGCTCTGTTTTGTAAGTTTTTAAACCAACCAAGGACTCACTATCAAACAGCTTGGCTGTGTGGTCTTTAGATGCAGTAATGAACATGGTTCCATCTTTATTAAATTGCATATCATTAATGGAAGACCGGTTTGATCTATCACTTCCAGGTGCTGAATGTCCTTCAGCGTCAGTTAATTTTTTTCCAGTCTATACAGAGATTGAAAATAAAATATAAATAAGTTATTTTAGTAATGATAGACTGCGGCAGCAGTTTCATACAATATTCAAAAATAAAAATTAACTCACCCTGCTATCCCAGATAGCTAAAGTACCATTTTCGTGACCAGTTATGATAGTTTCATCCAAAGCACCCCAAAGTACAGAAGATACTCTAGACTCAGCCATCATTGTTCTGCAGATGTTATCTTCTGGTTGAAGAACAGGTTCTGGAGCTCTTACATCAATAATGAACATTTCGCAATTATGTCCAAGAGCTTTGTCAGTGGTGTAAACAGCTAAGTTTCCACAAAAACTGAAACTGCAAGTTCTTACCGAACTCTTTGTGTTAAGTTTTGAAATCTCTTTGCCTAAATAAAATATTGAGTTTAATATTAATTATTCAATTAAACTAATGAGATTAATCCGTAAGAGTAAAAACTTACCGTATTGACAATCCCAGAATCTCAAGGAATTGTCACCACTGCCTGATAAGAGACGAGTTGAGTCCCAGTTTACGTCAATGCACCAAATAGAACCATTGTGTCCATTAAAAGTACCTAGCCTTTCTCCATTTATAGAATACCAGACATTAGGCTTTTTATCTTTTGAAGCAGAGAAGATCAAATCACCTTCCCTGTTGAATTTAATCATCGTGATGGCACGTTCGTGCCCATGAAGCATAAGGGGTTTCTGTAGAACAAAATTGGAATCATTCTACAAATTCGTGATGACATTTTTTGTGTATAATCTTGTGTTAACAAGAGAAATCCAGCAAATAATTCTACAAATTTTCAATTTATGGTTATAAATAGTTCAAAATTTAAAGGTTGACATATGACTGAGAACATGTGATTTCAAGTTATAATTGAACTGTTTTGAATGATTCAGTAAACGCGGTAATCATCGATCTTTATGAACAAATGAATAAAATCGACAATGCTCTTCTGTCACTTACCATTTTGACAATTTATTTATTCAAATACAGACAAAACAAAACAAGAATATGTATGGCTGTAATTATGCCACCAATCGCATGGGCACGGCGAGCGTCGGCTCGGCAGTTTCGCGTTCACGTATGCCGCGCTTAGTTTCGAAAGTGTCCACGAGAGGAGTAACTGTTTCATTGGCGAATTTTTTGAAATAATTTGTAAATTGTATAAAACGAACAAGATTGGCGAATTTTTTAAATGTATTTATTAAAAAAAGTTACAAGTCACGTATGGACGTGGAAACAACAATATTTATAACATTTTGTGTCCACTTCGCGAAATTTAATTAATTTTCACAAGACGGAACTCATGAAAATTATTCTGTGCATGTTTATAACTTTATAATATATTTTCATGTATAACATACTAACTCGTAATACGTAATAAGGTACATTATTAAGAAAAATAGTCGAGCGAATATATTTATATATCTATATATATAATTTTCAATAGTAATATTATTAGTATGTTAAATAAATAATACAGATTTTAATAGCAAATAAGAAATAACAATTGCAAGAAAATTTGATTTTTTTAAGTACATTACATTTTCCACAATCATATCTAACCCATCTCATTATGTTAAATATAATTTTACATTTTTGACAATTTGAGACAAATTTATTTTTAGTTTTATACATAAAATTTGAATAACATTTTCGATGGTCCAGACACTACTTTTCTTCTATTTATATACAATTCATATATATTTTTCAATTTTTTTTTATAAATAAGTGAAAAAATAATGCTTTGGCCATAGACTACAATTGATACACATACTCATGTACAGTATCTCCCATACAAGATTCCACAAATCTTTTCATCTATCATTCCCAAATTCTAAGGTTTGATTTTTGATTTAATGATTTATTTGTTTTAATTAATAGCTTGCTATTTGTATAACTTTAACAATTGTTATATCGATGATAATACTTTGATTCTTTGATCTCTATAACTCCTATTTCAATTTTTATACAGTAAATTTACTTACTCAATAAGTATTTGATAAATATTCTATTTTATAGTCTTGAATATGTTAAGGCGTTTTAATGACTTTATAGGGTATTAACGATTTCATTATTGCATATTCAAACAATGAATTATAATGGAATGTTCATATGCATTATAGCTGTCATTGAAAAATGCTTATTCAATAGCGATTGTGCGGAATGTAATCTGTAAAAACAGATTTTTAAAAATAAAATATAAAAATATGAATGATGTCAATCAAATTTGTATTAATTGATTCTGATTGTAAATACTGTATTTATGCTGAAGTTTAAGATGAATGAAACTTTAAATACGTAACATGAAGCTTTTATAATTGATAATTTATGAACATTAATGATGGTCGATATTACGAGTCGATGAAAATCTTTAAATGATGGGTCCTAAAATTATCATTAGTCTTTTCCTGAACATTTTTACACACAATCTTACAAAACTAAGCTAAGGACGGAAAAACATAAAACTTGTAAGTCAACTGTAAATTAACTCCATTTACAATGAACCAATTTGCAGCATATGTTTCAAATACAGTTATAATTTTTATCATACCCTTTCATCACTACTACTACTACTACTACTACTACTACTACTACTACTATGTGTCATTATAAAAATGCTCAAAGTATAACTGCTCTCTGTCATAGAGAATAACTTTTAAAAGCAGTTTTTTGTATGCCAAAATTTCACATATTTTGTCAAATGGATACTAATTCTTATAGTATAATATTGATCTTAACAATATATAAAAATCGTAAAATCTACACGGTACGAAACCATTTAATATACATATTACATAATTACTTTTAATATAGCCTTTAGTCGAAGTTAACACAATGTTAAGACGAAAGCCATCTATTAAAAGTATCGCATTTCTTTGAACAGTAGTCTTAATGATTGTGATGTCCTACTTATAACGAGGACTATCGGGTGGCGTCGGTTGGACATTATTTTTGTTTCTAGGTCCCGATTTGAAGGACATTTTCTTGGCTGGTCGTGGTGAAATTCCATGAAGAGTTGAACTGTCGGTGGTATCACTGCTAAACCATACGCGACCTCCATCAGACACTAAAATCGGTGATGAAAAAACCAAAAATTAGTATAAAAATTGAACGTCTTGGGATAAATTTCGTAAGCAATACCTTCGAAAGACACCACAAACACGTGGATTAAAACCAAACGACGCGTGTTTGTGAGAGTAAGTAAAGCTTCTAATTAGCGCTAGTACTATTATCTAGGGTATACGTAGAATGGAAGTATTACCTCTCAACAGACTTTGCAAGACTGTCCAAACAAGAAAAAGAGTAAAATGTCGATAAGCGCGTTAGTAGTTTTGAATAAACAATGATACGAGTGAAAGATAGTAATGTTAATCGTGTTATTCTTTTTAAATGGTAAGAAACAAGTCGATTGTGCGGATATTGCTTCGTTCATTTTTTTTATTCAATGACGATGTGGCGTGAGATGAATGATATCGATTTTTTTCAATTCGTACTCAATACTGTGCATACCTCTGTTTGCTCGATTGTCATTGTTAGCTGCAGAAGTACCGCGAAGGTTTGGACGGCTCTGATGCGAATCAATGAGCGCTGCGGCGAGATTTGTCGAGGCAGCTGATTGTATGCTCGTTGTTGATCCTTGAATTAATAGATTTTATTTTTACGACTTTTCATTTGCATAATCAAATTGTAAATAGTAAATTCTCACCTGATATGGAAGAAGCTCCACCGAAGAGACTAGGTGGTTGAACAGGTGAATAAACATTAGCAGCGAACTCTTCGAACGTCGTAGCTTCCTTGTGATTTCTCGTTATGGTGTCGATTGATCTCGCCCGTTCCTCGTAACTGCATTCCAATTAAAAACATCATTATGATACATTCGATCGCTTTCAGGAAAAAAATAGCAATATATTTCGATACGCACTAGTGTTGATAGAGCGTCAGTGTCGTCCTCTTTGCTCTGCTGGCGGCGAGGGCCGTAGTCCGTACGAGGCCAGGCAGTACCGAATCCTCGACGATGCACTCGTCGAACAGAAGTCCGAAGTACGGTATTTCCGGCTTTCTCGACACCTGCACGCGATAGAGCTTATTCGGCAGGGGATAGATGACGATGAGCACGTCGCAGAATTCGGTGGGAATGATGTCGCGACGATAGTCCCGCCAGTGCTCCGACCAGACGATGTGGATCTCGTCGTTGCCCAGATGCCGGGTCTTTTGCAGCAGGCTCTCGGGGCTGTCCGACGGCATCCGCGTGGCCACGTGGAAGATGACCTCGGCGAACGAGGTGGCGAAGTAGGGCGCGGTGACGCCGGACGCCTTGCCCGGCACCAGACCACCCAGGAAACCCGTGTGCGACTCCAGCTCGACCTCCCAGGCGAGCCGAGCGATGAAGCTCTCGTACTCCTTGCTGGCCGACACGTTGCTGAGCACGGACATTTTGTCCTCTTGGCCGGGAGCCACATAAATGACAGCCATCTTGTGCGTCTCTCGCGATCTCTGCCCGTCCAAGTTTCGCAGTTCTCTGAGCAGCTTCTCGTTCTTGGCGAGCAGATGCAGTTTTCGCCTCTGCTCCCAGCCGGCGAGGCCCAAGTGCGAGAACAGCAAACGACAGTGATGGAACGGCGTGGGCGGCGGTCGACAGCTCGGCGGTTGCAACGGCGCGGCCTTTATGCTCGCGTGATCGCTCCACGTCGTCGTGTGCTCTCGTTCGATGTTGCGCTGAGACAAGATGGTGGCGATCGTTTCGGACTCGAGGGACTGACCCTGAGGCGGTGGTGCGGCGGAGTTGAGGGTCGATTCCGGATTCGTGAGCACTTCTGGACTCGTGTGGCCAATGTATTGCAAAAGCTGTAGATGAAAATAATGAGATGAGATTGATAATCATCTGGATTGATTCATGGTACATTATTAAGATGTACGACTTACATCGTCCAAATTGTCCATGTCGGTTGCGCCATTTTCAAACGTTGGCAAAACGTTGGGATCGTGGTGACGCATCGTGTGTCTCGGTGGACAACTTTGTACTGGCATTACGCTGCACATATCGTCTTTATACGAAGTCAATGCAGGCCCTGCAAAAACAAACAAAAATGTCATTATAGTTTCTCTATCGTTCCAAAATTACTCGATCGTTCGACGAGACAACTCACTGAATTTGATTTGCGGAGCCGTAACGTCGTTCGTCGGTTGGCTGTACAGTATCGAGCTATCCCAGGATGCCTTGCCGGCCAAGTCCCTGAGCAATACTCGAACCATCGAGGGTGCCGTGGTGAGGCCGGCGGTGACGCCACCACCGGGCACGTCGAGAGTGTCGAGCTCGACCAGCGACATGATGATGGAGTTGGACAGCATGAGCAGCTGAATGTTCGGCGCGTTGAATATGGACGAGGAGAGCTCGTCGCCCTCGATGTTGGGCACGTCGTCGAGCTCGACGACGAGCGAGGACAGTCTCGCGGCGCCGATGCCCATGGGAAAGTGGCCCAGATGATTGACCAGGTGCATCATGATCATCTTGGCGGCGAGCTGGACCGACTGGGCGTTGCCGCTGCCGCCGCGCCACGCGGCCTTGGACGCGGCGCTGTCCAGCAGATTGTCGAGGGCGATGCTGGGATCGAAGTCCTCGCCCTGCTTGTCCTGCTGAGCGGCCCTGGAGGCCTCCGCGGGGTCCTTGCTAAATCTACCCTGTACGATGTTGTCGAGAACCGTGAAGAGCGTGAGTAGCAGGGGCTTGCCCTTGTACGAGCGCAGCAGCAGACTCGGCCCGAGATGCATCGCCCACTCGCCCAGGCAGAACAGCATCGAGATCGTCAGGGTGCTCTTCTTCTCCTGCACGATCGTGCGCTCCAGGGTCTCGGACAGGCACTGGATTATCTTGGCGGGCACGTCGGCGTACTGCTCCAGCAGCACGTCGGCCTTGTCGCAGAGCAAGAGCAGACAGTCGCAGGCCACCTGCGCCACCGTCGCGTGAGACGTCTGTATGGACAAAAATTCACGAAAATAAGCTCGCTCGAGGTAACTTAAGCTCGTCTTGTGAGTCAGTAGTGGCATCATGCTCAACGATAATCGATATTAAAAATAAGAAGCGACTATGCAAAGAAAAGCCTTAGTCAACAAAAGCCAATACACATGTGTTAAAACGTTGTCCGGGAAAAAAGCTGGGTGAACGATTTTTTTGTTGTTTTTTTTTCTTGCGTCGATCGTTGAAAAACTTACGATAGAGAGAAACTTCGCACCGTACGTAGAGGTAATAGAGAGACAGAGAAACGAGAAATGGACGAGACACAAACATTCAGGAATACGATTAAACTTTTGACGCATTCGTAAATACCTGATTGGCCAGGAGAAAATGGAATTTGTCCTTGCGTCGGATGGATTGCCATATTCTTTGCTCCCTCGTACCAACGGAACACTAATGTGTGCTTTTTTTTTAACTACTATACGTTAAAGCGCTATCCAACACCTCTTTGCTCTACTTGCTATATAGATACACAAAATACTTTGCGACGAATAAGGTGAAAAAAACCATAAAAACAAAACAAACGAAAAAAAAACAGCTACACAGCCAAAAAATAAACCCGCACATCTCTTACTTACATCGCTGCAACTACTTTGATCTATGTACACAATGATAATCGAAGTTCCAAAAAAAAAAAAAAAATAAATAAAATGAAATTGCGAGACGTGTGCGTACCTTGAGCGACAGGAGCAGCACGTTGAAGGCCTCGGGCACCGTCCTGTGCAGGGATCTATGGCACAATTCCTTGTAGACGAACATGGCTATGCTCGACAGGGCCACGCATCTCGCCACGCCGGTGGGCTCTCTGCGGCAGCATCTCATCAGTATGGCGATGATGTGGTCCTTGGCGTAGGGACAGGTCGTCGTCACGATGTCGGCCTCGTTCGGCTGCAGCACCCTCGTCGTGGCGTTCGTCGTCGGCAGCGACAGCAGCGAGCCCAGTATCGACACGGCTTCCGCCCTCGGCGACTGTATTACACAGTACAAGACATCGTACAGTCATTAACAATTATTACAAATAATTTACGATCGCAACATAATATGCATGTATGTGTACGCACGTTGATGTCCTGACTGCTGAGAATGATATTGGCGGCCTGAATGTAGTCCAGTATCAGGAGACTCGAGCCGGGCAGATGCAGGCTGAACAGCCGGGGCCCCGTGTATTTGACGATGGTGTGCAGGATCTTGGGATCGTTGCTCGATATGCCGTGATGCACGGCCCGATAGAACAGCGTCAGGTGCTGCTTCGGCAGCCTGATGTCTTGGGGCTGCATCGTCAGCAGACAGATCAGACGATAGGCCGCCAATTTTCCGGTCTCGAACTGCTGCGGCAACTGTATCGCCTGTGTGCGTGCGTGTGTGTAAAAATTAAAAACGCATTAGCCAAGGACAATGGCTTTAATCTTTCGAATTCTCTCGAGACGCCCTTCGCCATATATAGATCGCGTATCGTAATCGTGGGAGCGCGTCGCTGCTTTTCCCACGCCACCGACAACACGCGTACAGTGTAAGCGAAAACATAATTACAATAATAATAATAATGGCCTTTTACACGAACCTTGAAGCACCAAGGTGCGATGATCGTCAGCGGCGGTATCAAATCCGGCGTGGGTGGCGTCGCCTGGTTGTCGCCCGATACGCCCTGATTCAGCCTGATCTTCACCAGGGTCAGGGTCAGCTGGACGAGGTACTCCATGACCTGGCCGTGCAGCACGGGGTCCTGGATGTTGTTGACGTCGCCCAGGGCCGAGAGCATGCGACGCCAGAGGACCACGGCGACGTCGGGCAGCCAGCCACGGACGCCGCCGCCGGCCATCACCGAGCGCTTCTCCGACTGGTCGTTCGTGTCTGCGAAACGAGGCCGAGGATTTTAGCGCAACGAAAAATCCAGCGGATGAGCTTCTATTTTATATCGAGTGCGCGTGTGTTTGTCGATCATTTTCAGAGATGATGATTTTTTTGATGGATTTTGTTAATTTACATTTATTTATTATTAATAACAGGTGGCAAATGGAACTTAAACAAAATCAATTGTAGAGACGAAAATAAAAAAAAATAATAATAGGAGAACGGTGGTAAAACGATGATGCAAAATACAAACCAAAAAAATTAAAATACCACAACCTGTATAACGACCCTTTGTAAATATATATGGAGAAAGAGTGTGCAGGAAAAACGATTCTCTGCGTTGGAGAACTTGCAAAAACCTACCGATACTGCTGCCGTCGATATTGTCGATTTGTATAGGACTGTCCTTGTTGCTGTCGACGCCGCTGCTCGGCGTGGGCGACGGACATCGCGGACTCGGTGGCTCGCTGTCCGTCGTCACGACGCTCTCCAAGGATTTGGCGCGTCGGGACATGGCCATGGCCGCTCGCCTCGTCTTCGCCGATCTGTTGTTGCTGCCCTGGATACCGTTTTGATGCTGATGATGATGATTCGTCGTCGTCGTCGTCGTGGCCGCCAATCGTGCCATGTCACGCTCGATCGACAGTGGCAGGGCTACGCATGTTCGGTAGCGGTAGGCAATAGGGGAGGTTGACAAAAAAAAACAGGCGATTATGAGGATTTAACAAGCTGTGTTAGTTTTTGGAAGATTATTTTCTCGCTGCTTTGTCGTCGAGCCAACGACGCGATTTCGGACTGCACCGATAGAGACCGATTGCGTAACCTCGTTGACTCGAAGATAATTTATAATGCACGCAAGAAAATGACTTTTGCTCGAGGTCGCACTCGAATCGTTAAAACGACGAAAAAAAATCAACTCGTCGTATTATACGGTATATTCGCTGATAAAAAAGCACACTCGCTTAAAATAAAAATGAAAAGGCAGACAATATGCCTAACACTCAAAGCACACTTCTAGATTAAAAATTCACTAAACAGAAAACTTGCGATATGATGTATAAAATATATTCAAAGCAAGTGTATGTAATCGTTGCACACTGCGCGCTCGCGAACTCTGCGGTGGTCGCGGTCAACGAGCAAGCGATACTAGTTCTCTTTTGACCGTCTGCGCGATCGCTGATCTCTCCGAGCTTTTATACATACATATGTATTTTTAACGTCGCGCAGACGAGAGTCAACGCGCGCTGCGACACGCAGAGTTCAAAGAAAATAGCCAAGTAGTATTATGACTATAAAAAAAATAAAATAAAACAAAAACGACAGCGCGAGACAGCTGCAGTGTGTGTCTGTGTGTGCGTGAAACGCGTGTGTATGCAAGTTATAAATATACATAAATGCGCCAAAGCATGATAAGGAGTTTTTCGCGCTTGGCTGCTCTCGGGATGCAACTTACCGGGTACGACGACGACGGTATTATTGCTGTACTGGGAAGACCGCTGCCTGGTGTGCGTCATTTTCGCGCGTATCTTGCCGTTGTAGATCGAGTTGTCGCTGGCGCTGCGCGACAACGGCCGGACCTTGCGCGACTCCCGAAAGCCGTGATCTGCGTACGGAGAGAATCGATATAGAGAAAATCAATTTTTAATTAGTTTGTAACATATAGTATACGAGGCGCGTCGTCGGTCGCTTGAGTCGGCGCCAAAAACGCTCTCTATATAAGCCCCGAGTGAGAGAATCAACAGGTCATTTACCCGTGACTTCTTTCGAGGACTGAGCAGTTTCTTGATCCGTGCTGCCTCGGCGTAACTGGGGCTGAACGCTGCCGGTCGATGCCGCCCGGCCGCCGACGCCTCGCCGCTTCTTCGATTTCTGCTCGCTCAGACGGTCCAACGGCAGGTCATTGAGATCGAGATTATAGACGTGTCTGGCCAATACTCGGGTCAGCGTGTCTAACGTTTTCTTTAATATAAAAATAAAAAAAAACAAGTGTGTCGAGATGAATTTATATCGAGTGATAGCGCGAATTCGTGCGTATAATTTAATATCTTACAGCCCATTCTCGAATCAGCTCCTCCCAGTGCGTGAGCGAGGTCAGAACCTGCAGGAATTGATCCCACAGTTGAGTGGATATGATGACGTTGAGATTGGCCTTGATCCAGGTAACGATGAGCGTTTGAAATATGGCGGGCGCCAGCTTGCTGCCGATCGTGTCGTACTGCTGCCTGCTGCGCCGCGAGTTTCTCTCGCCCAGCACCTGGGAGGTGATCTGCAGCAGAACTCGCAGCAGCTGCTCCCAGGTCTGGGGCTCGAGGCGCGTGTGCATCACCACGTACCGATAGACGTTGAGCACGCGCTTGCAGCTGTCGGTCTGCTCCTCGAGCAGCGCGGCCGACGCCGGCCCGCTCACGGTCGTCTCGAGGAAGAACACGTTCGAGGCCTGGGTGATGAACACGAGCAGTACATTCTGCAGTCCGGCCCGCACGAACAGGCCGTCCTTCTGTATGGCCCCGATGTACGAGTCGTTTCTCAGTCTTGACAGTCTCTGATTCGAGTCTTGCTGCGGACTCTTCGGGTCCGAGTCCGATCTGTCGCGTTTCTGCAGTTCCTCGTACTCGCGGTCTCGGTGACCGTCCAGAGGTTCCAGCATGAACGGCGGTACATCCTGCGAATCGACACGTTAACATTAATGTTTTTTTTTTTTTTCATTTTTTTACATTCGCGAGTGACAGATAACTCACATTCATTTGTATCCAGTCTTTGTAAGCACCTATGGCCTTGCGAATGGCCGTGGCGTGCGTGAAATCCAACAGGAACGCCTGTCTGTACATCTCGTGTATGAAGTTGACGTTTTCGCGATTCCCGTAGAGCACGTCGCGCACCAGTGCCATGGCAGCCAGGGTGCTGTCCTCGTGGAAGGCGTTCTCGTGCGTGCTCTGGTCGGCCGACGCGAGACTGGAATCCAGCGAGCTGTGCGTCATCGATACGCGACGCAGCTCGTCGCTGTCATCGCTACAAAGACAATATTGTTTGTTACCACAAAGTACGGTCTTTCTTTTCTAAAATGATTCGGAGCTGCATACCTTTGCGTCAAGTGTGAAAAAATCCCATCTTTTTTGGCGATGTGAGTAAAATTCGCTATCCACTTAATGAGTACTACTTTACACTGCACTAAATCGCTTTGACTTAAATTCGACTGCTTTCGCATCGACGGTATTTCCAAATTTGGCTTGTACAATGAGAAATTATCATCGAACTCCGGACAAATGTATCTCAAATACGTCGCTTTGAAGCGTTCCAGGATAAATTGAAATGATTTGTACTGTCGATTGTGCTTATCTCGCCATTCGATTTTCACCACTTGCGTCACCATGTACTCCAGCAAGGATTCGAAAAATTTAACGCACTCATTTTCGAGAGGCTTTTCACCGCTCTGTGGTGGAAGTATAGGCACTATTTCTGGTGCATTTGTTGAGTCGTCGTTGATGACGGGCATGCCGAAATTCAAGTTAGAATCGTAAAATTCTCGGCTGCTTTTGTCGTCACCATAACTGGCAGATTTTGTGTGTTTTTTTCCAGCAGAATTGTTTGACGTGCTGCTGGAAGACGAAACAGACTCAGCTCGACGCTCGAATCTGAGAGGTGAGGCTGAACATGGCGGAAAGCCTGGCACAAGGCATGTGAATAACTGATGAATGTGTTCTGGTGCATTTTCTCCAAGTGCTTGATACCACAATATAAAATATCTTGAACAAACATACATTAGTTATACGATTGTTAGTCCATTATTGATACTTGATTCTCTCATACCAACCTTATTGCCTGTCTTCGAAGCTTATAACTATTTTTAGGATGCAAAAGCCTTTGCAAAATTGTCCCTAAACTGTGAACTTGCCATCTTCTGTTCAATAACTCAGGCAGAAGAGTTAATACTTTTTCAAGTAATTGCAGCGCTTGCTCTAGCTCTTCCCGGTGTGCTTTATGAACTGCAAAAATATTTCATTTCAATATTGCAACTTTCAAACGTTTTTTATCATGAATGAATGTTTCAGAGTTAAAAAAACATTAATAAACAATTCATCAAGTTTACACTTACCTAAGTGGAATGATAGTTCTGTCAGCAGTGCAAAATAAGAGGGCAGAGAAATTTTGATTAGTGAATTAATATAAAAGGTTTTGGATTTTATTAATCTACAGTTTGAAGGTCGTGAACTAATATTGCAATGCCTTCGATGATTAGATTTTAAAGTAAATTTCAGTACTTTCTCTATGAGTTAATTTTGTTATTATGTTAATCTTTGATTAATAAATCATTTAAGAACTTATTACTTTGAAAATTGTTCAATAAATTACCTCGTTGACGTAAATTTGTTTCTGCTGAAGAAAATACGTCAAATAAGATAAAATAAACATGACTGAAATTTGCTTCAAAGAACCCTTTGGCATCTTCTGTGTCCAGATTATCTGTAATACAAAAATAAATTGATTAATATAATCAATTCAAAGATTGGTAACAAATTTTGCATATTATTGTTTAGCAGTAATTTAAATTAATTTTCAATTGGCTCAATGTTATATATTTGTTGATTAGATATAACAAATATTTATCACACATCACTGGTAACCTACTTTATTCATATAAATTAACTCAGACCACAAATTTTGTATCATTTCAAACTTGTAAATAATGTGATACCATTCAAAAAGCAATAACAACTTATCAGAAAACAACTATTCAGCTAGTAAAATTATAATCTAAATATAGAAAATTGGTCAAACAATTATTGATATGGTTCGACAGGTGTTTCAAGCATTTACTCTCAAACTGAACTGACTGATAAGAAACCGTAAACTTATTTCATAGCACTATTCCTTGCAGCATACATTTTAGCAAGGTTTTTATGTCTTGTTTTCAATCACTTTTATTTAAATTTTCAAACAATGCGTCACTGTTGCGATTAGAACGCGACACGCGACGATAATGCTACAGAGAGACAGAGAATGTGAAAAAGAGTCGCAGCAGCCGCGAAAAACCTACCGAGCACTATTTTGAGATGTTTAAATCTGGTCGCGCTGTCCTTCCTCGGGTCCTGGATTTTGAGGGTGGACTTCTTGAGGTCGACGTGTAGCTTCTTGCTGAACATGATGGCGATGATTCAGTTGCGCGGCTGGCAAGAGCACTACGTCAACCTCGATATTTTCCTCGGCGTCCTCGTCGTCGTCCGGACGAGGATGATGATTGTTCAAGTCGTCGACCCGGTCCTGATGTTGACGTCGGGGCCGATGAGGTGGCGGGCCCACCACGGAGGCGGCCCCCCGTCGTCGGCTCCGTCTCTGATGCAGATAACTGCGGCTGCTGCTGCCGTTGCTACTGCTGGCAGCTCGACTCCTGGCACTCGACTCGGAGGATGAAGACGTCGACGACGACGGCGACGCTCCACCTGCTTCTACCTGCTGTTGTGGTTGTTGTTGTTGCTGCTGCTGCGGCTGGTCAGGTTGTTGATTCTGTTGTTGTTGTTGCTGCTGCTGCTGTTCAGAATCAACCAGGGACTCGTCGCTCTCGCTATCTTCGTCCTCGTCGTCGTCGCTCGTCGGTCCGTCGTTCCTCATCGATGTTGCTGCAGCTCGTTGACGCGTTGACTTCCAGCTTATGTCCGTTTGATTATCGCCCAACCTTGTATTTATTAGTACAAATTGCCTTGGAAAAATTAACTGCTGCTACGGCTGCTGCTGCTGCTGCTGCTGCTGTTGACTGCAAACACTGCACTCGCAAACACACACGCACACACTGGCTGCACTGGACACAACAATGAATTATGTATTAAAATGCAGTTACGGGGTGCCCCCCTCGTAACGTGTCGTCGTCGGTGCAATTGTTGACTATTTGCAGCTGAGTGCTGAGTGCAGTGCGCACACACAAGCACAGGCGCAGGCACGCACAAGTCGACGACGACGACTTTGGCAGACGTAGATTATATATATATTGGTAAGGTATGTGTCATATAGGTTTACCTATACAATGTGTGTATGTATACACAGAACGATCGCAACGCGCGCGCGACTCGCGACTACAACATCGCATGGGGACTATTCCGCAATGAGTGCGAGAGAGAAAGAGAGAGCCCGCGAGAGGGAAATGTGGCAGCAGCAGCGCAGGTATATCGCAAACTATACATGTGTGTATGCAAAATAGTCACTGTGTGTGTATGCGCATACACACATAGCGAGCGCCATATACAGTCACGTTATATACTTCAGTTCAGCCAGCAGCAGCAGCAGCACATTGCCATGCTCAAGTTATATGCAATGTTCGAAGTGAGAGGGAGATCATCATATGTGCATCCTCGGTATGTGTGCGTGTAATGTTTGCGTTGTGTACACATGCGCCCATACGGCCATCTTGAATTTAAATGCCCCGTGTGCGTGGGAAGTTGCAATAACATTATATCTCCCTCCTCCCGCCGAGTCGACTGCGAACTACTCCGAGCGTTATACATACACACTGAAGCTACTTTTGCTGCCGGAGCCGATTGTTCTCTATGCTAATATGTAATCTACTGCTCCTGTAACGTCTATTTTTGCCTGTGGTGCGAATTTTCCTGCACACTTCGATTTTCACACGTTTTATAACAGTGCGTGTAATGATTACGGCGCGAATAGCGTTTTTTTTTTTTTTTTTAATTATCGTTCTTCGAAAGACGCGTTAAGGTTCGATGGACTTAAGATAAATTACGAACAAATTTATTTATGCTGTGATTTCAAAAGTCAAGGTTTAAAAAAACTTGGTTGGTGTCGGCATATTCAAAAAACATAATAAATTTGTACGGGCACGCGTCATTTCTACATTACCCTACGCCGAGGGTAACGTAGGTTATGGGTTGCAGAGCACTGCAATATACCAAAGTTGCGCTGCCAACCTCGAAGAATCAAAGTTCCCCGCTTATACCAACGCTATTTTTTCATTTAAACCGAGAAGTTCCATAAGCTAACTTTTGTAACGAACATCGGGCGCGTTTATTTCGTTGCGGTTAACTTTTGAACGGTTAGAACGATGTCCGGAGAAACGAGCTCGAGCTGCAATTTCACCACGGAATTTCGCCGTACGTCCAGTGCCAGCAAGGAGTGGAA
Organism: Trichogramma pretiosum; assembly: GCF_000599845.2. NCBI lineage: Eukaryota > Metazoa > Arthropoda > Insecta > Hymenoptera > Trichogrammatidae > Trichogramma > Trichogramma pretiosum. The sequence continues at coordinate 245,847 of NW_019641681.1, forward strand.
AATCAAGCAGTTCTGGAAGTTCCTCGACTCGGGCGAGGGCGATCTGCAACCCTACATGCCACCCAAACGTAAAATATCGTTCATTTTTAGAAGCACGCACTTTTCGAGGTTATCATTGCTCTCTTCACGAAAATCTCAAATCGTCACGTAATCAAGCGCATATTCTGCCGGACCCGGACGAGACGCCAATAATCGACGTGGAAAACAACGCCGACGAGGCTGCTGCTTGTTCCAACGAGGCAGCAGCTGAGGAGCCGCGAATGGTCGAAAACCCACCCGAGCCGGAATACGGCGAGGAGACGCGTCGCCTGATGCACAAATTTTCGAGCGAAAATCTCAAGTTCCCCGACGAAATGCTCAGCGAAAAGACCTTCGACTTTATCAATAACGAGCTGTCGGCCTTCGAAAGAAGAATGTGGAACTGCAGTTGCGACGAGCAGAGATGCGCCTGCAAGTAGCTCGCGATGAAACATTCGAACGGAAAATTTGGCCGAAAAAAAAGGTTGCTGCGCGGAGGAGCATTGTAATAATAAATAAAAAAATGTGGACACAGTTTTATTTCATTACTTAATAGGTCACTTGCATTAGTGAAGTGTATACAAAAGAGTGTGTGTGTATGTGTACGTGTATGTGTGTGCGCGTGTGTAATTTGCTGTGTGTGCGTGAGTAAATAAATGCGTATACTATCAGATGCCATTCATGCACCTCTCAAAGGAAGAGAGAGAGAGAGAGAGAGAAAAGGAAAAATTCCAAAAGTATCGTATAACCGGAGTTTCATCGAAACCCAAACATCAATCTGCGTCGGTAATTTCGGCTAAACGAGCATCGAATAATCGTTTTGAAGATCCACTAATCTTCCGATCGACGCACAGCAGCAGCAGCAGCAGCAGCAGCCCGAGCACGGAAAAAAGTGCGATGCAAACATACGGTAGCAGCAACAGCAGCAGCAGCACAAGTCGAGCAGTCCGAGGGATGAGACGTCGTCCCATAATACGGCGTGCACGCACAATCATCGTCGCGCGGTCGAAAAACGGAGTGATGAAGGTATCTAATTTCCAAATGTTATAAATACGGGGGCATCGGTCACAAGCAGCAGCAACAGCAGCAAAATAGGAGAACAACGGACTATTGAAAAGAGGGAGAGAGAGAGAGTGAAGCCAGCCAAAGAAAAGGAGGCCCTTTTGTGAGGTTCATAATGATGCCTGGTTGACGATGATTGCTCGATTATTTCTTTCTTCTTAGCTTTTTTTTGCTTGCTTTGGACTGCATCATACACAATGTCTTATTCATAGATATATATACGTGAGGTTACATGGACACACACCCTCGCTTCGACGCAGCACGAGATTTTTCCGAGAAACTGTCGTCCTGCGTACCCCAAAGTTCCCGAGTCAAGCCTCTCTGCCTGTCGATATGCGATTGTCTCGTCATTCAAGTCTCTTTATCACCGCGTAGCAACTCAACGAGAGAGAGAGAGAGAGATAGAGAGAAAAGTGCAAAAGTAAAAAAAAAAACAAAAGGAAAAAAGAAACAAGGGAGTCTCGAGCTCGTTACACTTGGCAGAGCCCTGCGCTGGCATGAGCGCGCGCGGTAGTACACGCGTACGTATTAAAGTCGCCTGAGCATAGCTTTTCATGGGAAAAAGAGAGCGAGGACGGTCGCATTTTCTTTCTCTCTCGCTCGCTAGCTCTCGTGTGCTGCTGCTCTGTGACGCGACAACAGGAGCAGCGCAAATATCGCGTTACCTGCCGCCGAGCCGCCGGGTTTGCTCGCTCGCTGCCGTGTACGCACACACAGACACAAACGACGACGACGACAGCGCGCAAGGTGCTCTCCTCGTAGTGCACGTACTTGCACTATACATCCCATATGAGAGACTAAAAGTCCCTCTCTCTCTCTCTCTCTCTCTCGATTTTGCGACATCTGCGCAACGTATCTTAACGCGAGGCGATATAAGACCTTCTAACGTTGGTACACACTCTATCGATTTCATTGTCTCTCGCACTTTTTTTGCTCCTCTCGACCGCGTACCATATATTGCTTTCTCTCTCTCTCTCTCTCTTTCTCGTCCCGGCGTAGCTGTGCTTGCGAGCGAGTGTATCGTTTATTTCTCTTCGATTTTTTTTTATTGGGAGCGTAAAACGGTAGCTATTATGCACGCTCGATCGATTGCTCTGCTTCGACTGACGCCACGTCGTCACGGTATACGTATAACGAGGAATAGCAAATTTTTTCGTCGACTGTATGGATGCGCGTATAATGCAATATCTAACTTTAACTGGGTATACTCGAATTTCGCTCTCAGGGCCCCGTCGCGCGGCTGGAGGTCCACGCTGCAGTTACTGTTGGCTCCGCTCTCGTCGGTGCCATCGTCGTTGTGCTCTCGTCAAAAGTTTCATTTGTCAAAATATCATATAGTACGTTGGATTTTCGTCGCGTCGATTCCAACTTATTCCTTCCCACTATGTTGCGTATAATATATCGAATGCGTTGCATTGCTCGACGACCCCCACGAACACGTTGCATCGATTTTTTTTTCAAATCAAAAAGTGTACATAGGTACCTAAAGATATGGGCAGAAGTAGAGGCGCGAGTCGACCATCACATATCACGAAGCGTTTTGGCCAGGCTTCCGGCCCGGATATCGCAAGCGTGTGCCATTATTGGCAAGGGTAATGCAAAAGCACGCATCCACCCCTTCGTACGCTTTTCTCTGCTTTCTTGTGCATTACATCGTACGCGTGCATCAATAATAATCATTCTGAAACGATTTCCGCCGCAATTTTTAAATACGAATCGAGTACTTATTATCCCCCTTAGCCGACAGTTTCAAGGTTGTGACGAGTATCGATCGTGATCGTTGGTGTTCTCGAAAAAAAGTGTCTTCTATTCATTGTGTCGCGGTGCCTGATCTCCGGAAAAAAGGGCCCAAAAAGTCAAAGGAGAAACTCTAAGCTGAGTTTAACTTATAGTCCGACTTCTTGGAAGACTAATTATTCCTCTGGCACTCACTTTCCTGCACCCGCAATAGACAACTGGCTGGCCCCAAAGATCGCACACGTTATGCACGCTTCATTACGTACGTCTCTCTCTCTCTCTCGCGCGCGCGCGCGCTCACTCCCTCGTCGAGTAATTCGAACATTTTGTTCTTGATCGGGTAGTACGACACAAAAAAATGCTTTTGTTTTTTCTCTTCGTCGAGCAACCGGAGAAAGGCAGGCGGCACACACACACACACACACACACACACACACAAACACGCAGCCACTATACTGCTGCAGCAGCAACAGCAGCATCCCTTTGTCTTAGTCTGGTGCACGAGCACCAAGCGACAGACAAGACACCATTCGATGTGCCGATGGGCCCGCATATTTATGTATACGCGTACACGCCATATAGGACACGCGAGAAGCGCGAATTTTTAGCGACGAGACCCCCCGTGCGAGAGAGAGAGAGAGAGAAAAAAGACAGACAACATTTCTGGAAAAAAACTCAACCACGGAAAAGGACTCTGAAGTTTCACTCCTGGTGTTTATATTGTTCTTTTTACATATTTTTTTATCTATCTGTCGGTACAATAAAATAGGCAACAAGTTACATCTGTGGATTCTTTCTCTTCAGCGAGCTGTTGAAATAAATAGTTTACACGTTTTTATTGAGGCATTTGTGAGATGTACGGTTGTATAAAAAATGAACTACGTTCTAACGGAGTTTAACAAATTATAAAATGATAATTTATAAATTCTTATCGATACTTGCATTATTTTTGAGTTTTTTGATGCCTAGTCAAATAATTCTTTTTAAGAACATGTGCTGAATGCGCTGAATGAACATCCATAAAATAATTATTTAAGTCATATTTTAATAAGAATAATAGAAGCATTGCTACGTACGAGCTTCTCCGTACAGAACAGTCACAGCAGAGACTCAAGAGCTCGAGGAGCAATTAGTAGGTTGACACTTGGAGTCTACATTTACATTTACAAATACGTCTGTTAGATTGGAAAAATATTATAGTGGTTCTAACTGATTTTGCGATTTTTTTTATTTTTGTAAAGAAATTTCACATCTTGCCGCTGTTCTTATACAACTTATTTTTTTTAAGAATACTATTTTCAAGTTTTGAAACGTTGTTTTTATATTAGTCCTAAATTGTCAAAGTTGAAAAAATAAATAAAAAATCCGCTCACTGCGTATCATTAAGAAATTAATTAGAACTATAAACGTGTATTAGAACTATGACCGCGTGTACTAAAATTAAATTGGGAAATCAATTTTAAACTTTTCCCGCGCGCCGTGAAAAAAAATTATATCCAGGCCTGAGTCTCGAATAAAAAGCTCGGCTTCATCTCGGCCGTTAGCTATAATGTCGCGGACTCTGGAACTCTTTTAGATTTTCCCCAGAGTTGCAGCAGTTACATTCTATTACCACCACAATTATAAATCCCGAGAACTTGATTAATTAAACGTAATTCTAATAGATATTGCCTATGCAAGCTAACGAAAGCTAGAATCGAGATGATACACTAGGTGAGTGATAATTCCGTCCGATGGAATGCCGGAATTTCCTATGTGTTTAAAATACATGTTCCATCATTCTGTTGGACCGGACAGAATTTACTCTCACCTAATTCGATGCACATTGTGCACCGCCTTGATCACGATCAGAGACGCATCCAATCCAAGTTAGGTGAAAGGAGCCTAATGATGAAGTCTATGCGTAGCGTCGCTGCATGCATCTCTATCTCTCTCGTACTCAGCCGGTTCTCTCATCCCACGCGTCCGAGTCGTTCAATTCGGTAACGATTAGAAAGTGAAAGTTCAGTTTTAGGTATACGGGTATGTGCCTACAATATATGTCTAGTCTGTGCCATTGTACTTATTGCCGCGTATGCTTTACACACGAGCGGCTGCTACCACGCTGCGTTTACGATTTCATTCATTCATTGCAGTCCACAGCTCGAGCTGGTCGTCCTACCTCTTATTGCTCCGGCCACGTGCTTTTAATTTTCTATATCGATCATAGCGCGTTCATAGTCAGTACGCGTTACGACGCCACCGTGTGAACAGCTATAGAAAGATCTCGACTGCAGCAATAGTGATTTTTGTGAAAAAAAAAAAAGAAAAGTAATAAGTGATTAAAATTCAAGAAGATTCCATTGAGTCATTTTTTTAAGTGCTGGTGAGTACGCGAAACGATGTCTACGTACGACGACGAATCCAAAGTAGGTTTGTATAACCGTGGAAAATTGAATGTGTTAAAAGGCTTACGAAGGAACGTCGATTGGGAGATTGAAACAGAGCGAGTTGAATTTCTCTTTCGATTTGACCTTTTGATCAACGATTGGAAGGGTCAATTTCCGAACCTGCGGGACTTTTTTCGTCCCGAAGAGATTGAGTGCATTCTCAAGGATTCCATAAAGTGCATAGAGGAACACGTGCATTATGGTGCAGGTGAAAGATTCATCAAGTTTGTGGTTAGGACAGGATACAAAGACGAACCCGACGTCGATGAATACCTCAAGCCACTGCTACATCGCACTACTGCACTGCATCTGGCGGCTAAAGACAACTGCAGTAGCTATATCGTACCTGAACTTTTTAAAATATACGACAGGTGCGATGTGAATTACATTGACCTAAATGGATGTACCCATTTTCACGTAGCCTGTAAGAATGGCTGTGACGACATTGTCGAGAAATTTCTCGAGTTTGGCCAGGATCCCAATTGTCTTGAACAAAAATCATTCGATACACCGCTAAACTTGGCTCTGAGTAATGGCTGCAGAAAAGTGGTCAAATTGTTGCTAACAAACGGCGCCGATCCGAATTCGGCTGATGAAAAAGGACGTACACCTCTGCACGCTCTATGCTCTAGAGGCGTTGATGATGACTTGGCAGAGATCTTCTTTCAAGTTTGTGATGCTATCGACAAGACGGTGCAGGTCGATGCCATAGACAATACGGGTGTTACACCACTACGATCTGCTTTAGTCTTGGGTACAAAACGAATTGCCGAGGTGCTACTGAGAAGAGGAGTCGACCCGAATTTATCCAACAAGGAGGGTTTGACTGCTCTGCACCATATTGCGTTACGCCAAATAGACGATGACTTGGCGGAAACATTTTTCAAAATTTGCGACGACATCCAGCAGACGGTGCAGATCGACGTTCAGAATGAGTTGGGTTGGACACCATTGCACTTAGCTGTGTGCAATAGCCACAGGAAATTAACCGAGTTACTACTGAGAAGAGGAGTTGACCCGAATTTATCCGACAAGGAGGGATTCACGGCTTTGCACCATATCGCGTTACGCGAAACAGACGATGACTTGGCGGGCACATTCTTCAAAATTTGCGACGACATCCAGCAGACGGTGCAGATCGAAGTTCAGAATAAGTTGGGTTGGACACCATTGCACTTAGCTGTGTGCAATAGCCACAGGAAATTAACCGAGTTACTACTGAGAAGAGGAGTCGACCCGAATTTATCCGACAAGGAGGGATTCACGGCTTTGCACCATATCGCGTTACGCGAAACAGACGATGACTTGGCGGGCACATTCTTCAAAATTTGTGACGACATTCAGCAGACGGTAAAGCTCGAAGTTCGAGATAAGAGGAGTGACACACCATTGCACTTGGCTCTGGACAATGGTCTCAGGAAATTGACTGAGTTACTACTAAGAAGAGGCGCCGACCCGAATTCGGCCGGCGAGAAGGGATTAACGGCTTTGCACTATATCGCGTTACGCGAAACAGACGATGACTTGCCGGAAATGTTCTTCCAAATTTGTGACGACATCCAGCAGACGGTGCAGATCGACGTTCAGAATAAATTGGGTCGGACACCATTGCACTTAGCTGTGCGCAATAGCCACAATAAATTAACCGAGTTACTACTGAGAAGATAGTCCAGGCCCCAGCTTCGCAATGGTCAAAAAAATTTTTTTAGTCGAGTTTTTTACATATTCCCATGTAAAATTTTCCGCTGAATCCGAATTTGCATGTTGCCAGGCCCAAAAACGTGCCCAAAATTGTTTAAACAAATTTTTTTAAACAAATGGTCAAAATTTATGTTTTTTGACCTGGCAGTACATTTTTTAAGTTAATTGGATCATTTTAAAGAGAAAAGGTCTCTTGACATTTTTCTCTAAAGTTGATAGATTTCGAGTTATTCAACATTTTATGTTGCAAAAAACTCGAAAATGTCCAACTTCGACATTGAAAAAATATGTGAAAAACGTAAAATTTTGATGTTGCCATAGCGTTTTCTTACACTTCAAACATCCCTTTATAAAGTCCCGAAGCGTTTTAGACGATAAAATTGATGAAAATTTCAAGCGCAAGTTGCGGGAGCAATGCGTATGGCTAACCATACCGTCAAACTCGCTGATTTAAAAGTTGATAACAAACAGGTTTTCAACAATTTTATCGTCTAAAACGCTTCGGGACTTTATAAAGGGATGTTTGAAGTGTAAGAAAACGCTATGGCAACATCAAAATTTTACGTTTTTCACATATTTTTTTAATGTCGAAGTTGGACATTTTCGAGTTTTTTGCAACATAAAATGTTGAATAACTCGAAATCTATCAACTTTAGAGAAAAATGTCAAGAGACCTTTTCTCTTTAAAATGATCCAATTAACTTAAAAAATGTACTGCCAGGTCAAAAAACATAAATTTTGACCATTTGTTTAAAAAAATTTGTTTAAACAATTTTGGGCACGTTTTTGGGCCTGGCAACATGTAAATTCGGATTCAACGGGCAATTTTACATGGGAATGTGTAAAAAACTCGACTAAAAAAATTTTTTTGACCATTGCGAAGCTGGGGCCTGGACTAAGAGGAGTTGACCCGAATTTATCAGACAAGAAGGGTTTGACTGCTCTGCACCATATCGCGTCAAGCACAATAGACGATGACTTTGCGGGAATATTCTTTAAGATTTGCGACGACATCAAGCAGACGGTAAAGCTCGAAGTTCGAGATGAGCAGGGCCTAACACCATTGAACGTAGCTTTGACCAAAGGTAAAAAAAAGTTGTCCGAATCGCTCATGAAAAAAGGTGCCGATTTGAATTCGACCAGCAACGGAGGGACGACTCCTCTGCAATTTATTTGCATGTATTGCGAAGAAGCTAGCTTCTTGATGAAGATGTTATTTGAGCTCAGCGACGGAAGAAATCATCCGCTGCAGATCGACGCCCGGGACGAACTCCACCAGACACCACTGCACTATGCGGTGGATCGTGGCCTTAAAGAAGTGACTGAACTGCTTTTGAGAAGAGGTGCCAATCCGAATTTGGCTACTAAAAGTGGACTCACACCTTTGCACATTATTTGCACGAGATACCAGCTGGAAGAATTGGTGGAGATATTCTTGAAGATCTGTGAAGACGTCCAGCAGACGGTGGAGATCGACGTTCAGGATAAGTTAGGTCGAACACCTTTGCAGTATGCAGTGACAAATCTTATGTTGAATGCTGTCGACTCACTCGTTGATCGTGGCGCTGATCTGTCTAGCTTCAATTTTCTTATTATCTATCCAGAGTGGCTTCGTGATGATAAATTTAAATTGACCCTAGCATGTGGTCTGATGGCAGTCTTCGAGCGTCTGGAGAATAGAGGTTACGAACCGGACTGCAGCGATGCCTTAACAATCATGAAATTTTTCCATAACTATGAATTATTTGAGAAGGCGGCAGATCTCGACGAATATTGGTATGATGACGAGAAGTTCGCGACAGAAGCAAAAAAAGTAATGATTTATTTGCGAATCGAAAGATTTTACTATTATGACGAGGCGGAGTTTGCCAGAGAAAAGAATGAGACAATGATGAGTCCGAGTCTGTCGATCTACGATCTGGTTCGTCTACGACCTGATGAGGTTGCGAAACTACTCACATACGAGGATTACTTCGAGTTGGCGCACCCAAAAAAAATTAATGAGTTTACCTCGCGTCTTGGTGTGGTTTGCCTTGTGCATCTGTGCGAGAAATTATCAAGAAGATTTTTCCAGGTCTGGGCAACAATATCTTTTTACGAGCTGATACATAAGCGGTTGCCGATTGAATGTTGTGGAATTATCATCGCTAATCTAACGAACCGAGATTTATATCACATTTGCCTGTCCGCTGCAGGCCAAAGCTCTTGATAGTGATACGTATATTTGCAGTATTTTTATATTTTTAGTACATTTCAATGTTGATGACTATTTATACTTTTAAAATAAATAAATTTAAAAAAAATGAAAAAAATTTTGTTTTTTCTATTGAAGATCTCTACACTCATAAAAATATAAATATTTAAAAAATGAACTGAAAACATTGAATAATGAAAAAATAAAAAATCTTAAAACATGGAAAAAAAAGCATGAAAAATAATGTTTTAAAAATTTTTTAAAAAATTCTAGTTTAAGCAAGTCAAAAATTTAATTGAAAAACAGCCATTCAAAGTAGAGAAAAGGGGGATATAGAGATAATAGACTGAACGTGAGATCATCGCCGGAGTTCGTTGAAGCAAGGCATCGACGAGTAGTACTGTGCAACGCGGGTTTGCAACTATTTTCTCGTGTGGTACGAGCTAGCCGGCTCTTCTTCAAGGCATTCTCCGTTACACTCTATTTTGAATGTCTGTTTTTCAATTAGATTTTTGACTTGCTTGAATTTGAATTTTTTTAACAATATTGTAAAACATTATTTTTCATGCTCTTCTTTTAAATTTTTCAAGATTTTTTTTCATTATTTGATGTTTTCAGTTTATTTTCTAAATATTTATATTTTCCATGCGTGTAGAGATCTTTCCACATTAAGTCCTATTTAATGTAGTATTTTCCGAAAGAATTCATAACAACTAAAATTACCCTTAATTTTGTGGTTTTAAAAACTTTTTAAGTGCTCTAGAACCGAAATTAAAGATGTTCAAAGGTTCTCTGAAAATTCAAGTATTGAATCCGCTTTGAACGGTTCACAAATTTAATCCTTCATTTTTCAATGAAAATTTGGTTCTAATTAACGTAAATAGGTTGTAGTACTATCAAATTGTTCGATAAATGTTGAGATAAATGTTTACGCATGTCTTTGCTATAAAATATCGAAAAACAATGCTAACATGCATTTTTCCCAATTTTTTAAAGAATATTATATGTGGGCACAATCGAAATTCGGTTCGGAAAGTCCGCATAAGCATTGGTTTCATAATAGGACCATCAGGAAGTGAAAATCTTCGCTAAACCCAAATTTAAGTTGTTTAATTTGGTTACATTTTTTTTATAATTTTCTCATGTTATTTAAATGGGAAAAAAGTTGGCGCGTGTGGCACTACCTAGAGTTAAATTATCAAGATCAGATAGTGATTTTCTTTCATTGTAACCCAAAAGAAAAAGGTGAGCTTTCAAGAGGCGAGAGCAAGGATCCGAGCAATTTGGGAAATAACAAACAGTCTAATAAAAATACTAATGTTAATTTTACGTATAATAATAATGTTAAAGATACTTTGATCGAAGTAATATTAGGAGAGAATAGGTGATTGCGGCGCACTTAAGCCATTTTCAAAATAAATTAATGATCTCCTTGTAAAAATCACATGTATGGTAGTTCAAATTAAACGTGAAGTTATAATCTTTCGATTAAAATTATTTTTTTTACCAAATAATTAATTATTTTCATCCAAATTGAAGTGAAACAATTAGTCACATTGCGCTGCAATTGGATGACCTGCGTCTTTTGTGGCGCATAGCTCGTCCGATTATGGCGCATTATAAGTTTAGTATGAAATGCAGAAACATATGTGCTTAGCAATTGCGGCGCATCACATTTATACTCAAATCATTCGAATACACAAGCTAATGATTTAGGTTACGTATACTACACATATAAAAACTTCATTTAATATGGATTTAAAAATTCATTTGTTGAAAATGTTTTTTTAGAAATTACAAAAACATTTAAACTGAATAAATTGCTTTGATTTAAGAAATCAAATTTTGTTTGTAACACTTTGAAAAGAAACTCTTTTAACAGACAACCTTATGATTAATTAGTACATGTTCAAATTCAAATGTCATTGCAGCGCGGGTAATGTAGACCTCAATAGAGCGTTTTCTGATTGTCACGAAATTGTCACTTTACTAATTTGCCCGGAGGAACAACAAAAAAGGTCTCTCATCTACTTAACCCGCAACACCTTGTTTGTTGTTCCTCCAGGAAAATCAGTAAAGTGACCATTTCGTGACAATCTGAAAACGCCGTATATATGTGCTACTCGTGCGCCATAATAGGCCGCGAGAGTGCGCCATATTAGGAAAAAAACAGTAACTTCTTAATTTGTTAATTACTCAATTAATAATTGATAAATCGTTAAAAATAAAGTATGTTGAAGTAGAGCACAAATACTTTTTTTCCATCATAGTATTAGCCACTTCCGAGCAGTAAACTCTTCGTATCATTAAGTTTTGAGACTCGCAACATTACAATTTGACAACATCATTAATTACATTAGTTGTAGTTCATTGTTAATTGTATTTTTTAACAATTTTTTTCTGCATAAATTAGATAAGTGTTCTGCATAGAATATTGTTGTTGAATTTCAGTTCAAAAAAATATTTCTAAGTATGCTAAATAGACGTGCGCTACAATAGCACACGCACCACAATAGGTCGTTCTACCCTACTAACAAAAATTTAGCCGTAAAGCTTTGATACATAACACGTTTACATTCTTTCTTAGGATATGTTGGTACATCGGTTACTGAATTCATCCGTTGCACGGGGCCAGTGAAAATACCAGCAATTTGTGTATTACGTGTATCAACCCTCGCTCATCTAATTAATTGAAAAATATTTTAAATAAATAAAAAATAAATGTAACTACTATTAGGTGTACTTCTAAACATTATGGGTTAAAGAGGCTGTAGCGATGCAAGGTGATTCTGTATTAAAGCGCTACATGCGCAAGGCTATATGCGTTACGCAGCGCACAGCGTTAGCATGGAAGAACATAGGGAAAAAATGTTGGACCCTTAATATCTTTTTTATTTGCCTGAAAACACCCATTTATAATTATATCATTTGAAAGCTAATGAATTTTCCTATAACATATGTTAATTACATTAACTTGTAAAGAAATTTGAGCTCACAGTACACTAACAACTCCCACTTCCCATTTGATTCAATGTTAAATGGCCTAAACTTTGAATTTGATTATTTCCCAAATTTGCATGGAAACCCAAATTTTTTTTTACCAAAAATCTTGTAATTTCATGAACTATCAGTGGTTAAAATTTCATTCCGGTCTAAAGATTTTTTCAACTTCGCTACAGCCTCCTTAAATTTATAAGCTTTTTTTTAATTTAATTTTACTTAGTTTGCAAACTATTAAAATATTTTTGTTTAAAAACATTTTCGCAAATTCATTATCGTCGTTGCGGCCATCCCTGCAAATAACGTATAAAGGTACCGATTTCCCAATCAAAACAAGTCGATATCAATTTGCAAAAATTATAAATTTAATCCATATCTATCGTTGTGAATTTCTCGATAATTTTTGGTTTGTTTTTGGGACGTGCGTGAAAGGGCGCACGTGCATATAAGCTCGGAAAGGTATTAAGAAAGCTCCAATCGGTGTAAAAACTACGAGCTTGTGTGGCAGCAGATCACCATGAAATTCATACATACATACGCACGCATTATGTAGCAGCGGTAAGGGAACTTATGCCACAACTATAAACTATATACTGGCATGAGCAGCAGCATCAGCAGCAAACAAGACTCGAAAAAACAGTCTCTCGAACAATGGAGGCGGGATGCTCATTTGTCTGCATGCGCCGCTCACTCTACTCTCTCTCTCTCTCTCTCTCTAGACGTTTTAGTCATTGTTACTCGACCAGCCGGAAATTCAAGAGCAGCTCGTTGCCGCCATAGTCGTCGTCGTCCTCTTCACCCCAAACCTCTCTTTATCTATAACACACACACACACACACATATGTTTATATGCATAAGCGTTTATAAAATGGCTCGTTGAGCTCATCGAAAAATTTCGAACTCGGGCGCGAGTAGCAGTAGCAGCAGCAGCAGCAGTATCATAGAGTCTTTAAGAAATGAAGGAAAAATCGCATTATAGAATCATGCACGCGCGCGGCGCGGATTAGTTCTCGATTATTATTGACCATTTATGTGATTCGAGCGCTAGTATACTATAGTCTCGTACACTTGAGTGAAGTATGTGTATGAGCGGTGCCTTTTTCCCTATTGTGCCCCGATCGAGGGGGTTTTTAACTTTTCTTCTTTACCGCCAAGTAGAGCCCTTAATAGGATTTCGTCGGCTTGCGCGCATGCGGTCGAATTGTTGTCTTTGAGTCGGAATGCTGCATGTTCAATATGCTCTATTTCACTCCCGTGTCTGCGTACTCGTAATATCTTCGTATCGATCCATTCTTCAAGAGAACTAAGATGAGGAAAGAGTAAAGAGAGCGACGCGTTATGGGCCAGTGTAAGGGTGGCGTAACGAGAGAACCCAAGTCGTATTATCGTTGCTTCTGAAAATCGAATCCTATAGTACATGGCGAACCCACCCACATGTATTTTGGCGAAATTAACAAAAAAAAACTAATCTGACAAATTTCTCCATCTCGCATCAAAAATCCTTCGAAACAAAATGAAATAAATAATGCAAAAAAAGTGACTAGCTCCATTCAGCTCTCTCTCTCTCTCTCTCTCTCTCTCTCTATCTCTCTTTGCTCTTTCTCGTGCGTACGTCGGATCCGATCACGCGCGCACACACACACACACGCACGAGCACGTACACGGTATGGTACCTTTGGGCTTTTTATATAAAATATATATAATATATAATATAATGCACACAGCACACGTTACCGTATTATATATTTAAGGCACAAACACGTGCCTATGTGCGTGTGTGTAATCCAACGAAGTGACGTCGCTAAGCATCATATCTATCTGACCAATGAGCCAGAATCGCCGCCCTCCGTTGCTGCTGTTGCTTCTTCTTCTTCTTCCTTATAGACAACTACAGTAGAAGCAACAGCAGTTCGTCTCGTACGCACGCATGTGCTCCATTGCTCCTTTTTTTTACTTTATTTTCTTGACCAACCATATATATACATGTATATGTATATATATAATAAATTTATTTTATTATTGTACGTACGATTTATATTTTTTTACGCTTCGCAAGAAGCCATATGCTTTTCCTGAAAAATTTTTTCTACCTTTCTTCGACTCGTACTTTATTCATTTTTGTTTTGGGACTATATATCGATGGTTTAATTTTTCGCCACGACATCTCAACGCTAAACAAATCTAGCGACTATTCATAAATAACAGAGTTTTCCGCGTGTGCCCGTGAACGCGCTGTTACATTTCGTACATCGTGCATACATATACGTATATAATATTATATATAAAAGAGAATACGAGACGCACGAGAAATGCACAAACATACGCGTCGATTTGCTTCGTCAAGCGCGAAGGAAATCATCGTTCCGTTGCTATACACCTTCATATATATCCACAGCACACGCACACACATAAAAACGCGTGCGTGTATCATATACTATATATATATTCTTGACGACGTACGACTCGAGCTGCTGCTGCAGCGGCCAAACTCGCAGTATACGTGTATAATATGTGCATTTGTGTGCGCGTGAGCAATGCAATATACAAGGCAACGATAGCAACTCAACGACGATGACGAAGACTACGACGACGACGTTGGGGGATGACATCCGCGCGAGATATCTGCCCGGCGATTTTTCTGTACGAGTATCGTTCGCCGGACACACGTTTCCTTTTTGCGGTTTTCTGTACTGCGTGCATGCACGAATCGCGCCCGTAAGACGAGATGCAATGATCTTCGCTTGCAGCTTTTGTATTCAGCCCTGACTTTTCTCATAACAGCTATACGCGCGCGCCTGCTGACCGGAGCTGTGAATCTATTTCTCGTCTTGGAGTCGAATATTTATCGAAATTGTAACGGGGCCCCGCGGGGCTCGTCGTATAATATACACACACTCGCACAGCTTATATTTGCCGTATCTGTGTGTGGGTGTGTGTGCGTGTGTGTGCGCGCGCGCGTGTAATGCGATGTTAACTTGCGAAGACGCACATAAATCTCGACTAATTTTGCGCCTCCTACTTTTTCTCGCATACATACATACGTAAGGGTCCCTCTTCAGCTTCATTATCCCTACCCTATTTAACCTTCCATCATCATCATTATTTTCTCTCTCTCTACCCGGGCGTGTGCACTCCACAGAGAGCAGAGGGATTCTCTTTTTTGCTCTTACTCCGTGATACACGCGTGAAATTGTTTTTTCGCTTGCAAGGGTTTGAAAGATAAAGGAGCTCGACAGCGGCAGCAGTTCACGCGAGATAATTGAATTCCAATGGAATTACCGAAAGAGAGAAGTTAGCGAGCGAGTAGCAATTGTTATTTACGCGGCGTGCAATTCTATTGGATTATTATCATTTTATTACCCGTTGCAAAAGTGCAAATATAACAGCTTATGCGATCATTGAATTATAATTTTCGGGCGCTCTAATGCCGCCAGTCGCACGATGCAGCCCAAGCGCTTAATAACGATGTTTAAAAGGCCAAGGTCGAAATTATAGTCGCGTCGGGGTTCTGTGTGTGTGTGTGTGTGTGCATGACGATGGAGAAGAACAAAAAAAGAATAAAACAACGATGTTTTTATCTAGAGTGAAGGGAAGAATCGAAAGCTCTATTAATGCGTTTAGGTACACGTCTATTATTAGGTTTTTTTTGTAATATATTACAAATTTGAGATCGATTGACCCACGTCGGCGTAACATACATAGCGAAGTGCGCTAACTTTTTCCGGTCTGGACTCTGAGAGAGAAAGAGAGCGACAAATCCTTGCATATTAAAATCGAATTCGCGGTAAATGATATGTTGCGCAATTAAGCTCGAGTCGTGAACTACCGAAAAAATGTAAGGAAACAAGTAGCTGTTTATCTGATCAATTTCTCGGTAGCCGGGTCCAAATCAGAATTTTTGAATAATTGCCACTCGTCGCGTATTGGAAGCTTAAGTACAACAAGATGAATCGATGATGACGAATGTCACCGTGGAATTATGTGTTACAACTTTTCTTTCTTTCCTTTTCACTTTTTTAGTAGTAAAATTGCCTGTTACCGATTTTAATATATACAAGATTTTTTTTTGATCGAAGCAAAAAACAAAAAAAAAAAAGAGTAAGAGAGAAGGGAAGGAGGAGGTATATTAGTCGATTGATCGATTCGCACGCTAAGCAGATGGTCTATGAGGATAAGCTCATTATGTATAAGGTCCAAGACGCGACGGCGAAGCGATGATGATGATGGTGTTGCGCCGTGGCTGAACTTTGCATCCGTTCGATCATAAAAATCAACGGTCCAAAGAGAGTCCGATTCTCGGAATGATCTTCGTGAATGAAGAGGAAATAATCGAAAATAAGTCAAAAATCGTTGCCTCTCTCTCGCTTTTTATTTTATTTTTTTTCAAACATCAGCTGATTGATCTGCGATGAGAAAGAGAAAAAGAGAGAGAGAGATAGAGAGAAAGACATAGGCGGGTACGTTCTTTAACGCCTTAATGTATACAATAAAGACAGGGAGTGTTTAAATATGTTTTAATATATTGAGGATAAAAAAAAGGATTGTCGGTGCTCATATTAGGCGGCCGGCGCTACACACGTTACGATCGACCAATCATCCATGTATATGAGATACTCATCGAAGGCGACCTGATGCATTTAAACGATGCGATGAAAGGAAGTGCTCGCGTGCATATTTCCGGTTTTTATTGCAAAAACTAAGACTAGAGTTCATAGGCCATGAAAACCATATAAAAAAATAGGAAGCAAGGAGACGAGATGTTATCATGTCATAATTTCATATACGTCTCAATACGATTTCGCGTATAAAAACACAACAGATGTTTCGATTATCTAAAAATTATGATTTTTTTTCGTCTTGTTCGCTGCTCTTCTATCAACCTTAGCGAATAAGACGCCGCGCGAGAGAGCTCCAGTCTCGCATATGTTATGACGAATTAAGAACACACACATACATACACACACACACACATTGCAGAACAGCAGCGGCGGCGGCAGCAACAGCGCCCGGGCAGATGCACGCGTCTGATTAAGCGTTGCGCATATTAAAAATTGGCGCGCGCGCAATTATCGAAGCTGAGGCTGCTGCTCCGCAATTATTAAGATCCTGCCCTTCGCGCCTCTTATAGCTGTTCTCGTACACGATCTATGTGTATGGCTTGTACTCTCGAAGCGCGTGAATAGAAATGTCATTTATGTCATCCATTGAAAAAGAAAGAAAAAAGAAAATTAAAAGATGCATACCAGTCGGAATCAAAGACAATGATAATATCAATTATATTATATCAATTATATTATAATCGGAAGAAGGGTAGAGTAGGGGAGTCTCAGGAACTTTCGCGCTGCAGCAGCAGCAGCATCACCCATCACCCATAAGTTATAAAAGAGAGGCATTAAAGCGTCAAACGTTCAAGCTGACGACTGGATGCTGTGCATATATTTTATGCTTACATGTATATGCATATATATTATATATACGTGCAGTCGTTCGCTTCTGTCAGTCTACGCTCTAATTAATCGTAATTGACGGCCGCCGCGTGAAGTGTTGCCTCTCCGTACACACACAGACACACACGCACACATGCCCAAGTACGTTGTGTACATACGCGATGCGTATACTTGTGTAGTATTGTGCGATGCATTAATGCATCCAGACGTAGACTCGCGCACACAGGCGCAGATCGCCTCGTATGCGCGGCGGAGGCGCAATAACGTTATGCACGTTGTGCGCGACGATGTACCCGAGTATTCTTTTTTTTTATTATCATAATATGCTGGACTTTGTCTGTCGCTCGTCGATCAAAAATCTGAAAATAAACGCGTTCGTTGTGACCGTATATTGTACGCGCGCAGCCGATTCGACAGGGCGCGAGCGTGAGAATTATCGAAACAAACACACGGACAAGACCTAATCATCGTCGCGATTAATCCGAGAGAGGCACACGAGTGCGCAGGGGGACTAAAATTGATTCGGAGACTTGTTTTAACAACGAAAAAATCGCAATCGCATGCAAATTTCCTACCGCGTGAGAGTATGTGTGTGTCGTCTCTACCCAAAGAAAAAAAGGAGTATAAGCTACACGTAAAAAATTCCTTTATTTTTGTTCATTCTACTACGCGCGCGCGCCCGACTGTACAAACACGGATCCGGACGGACGGGAGTACAATTTAATTAATTTAAACGTTTGAAACTCGCGCGATCTCGGCGCGATGATAAAAATATCTTTATTATTCATTCGCGTGCTGTCTCTTTTCTGAATATCCGTCGCTGCATGGCAGAACGCGCGAACCGCTCTTTCCAGCTCTCTCCAGAATTGATGATGGAAATTAAAAAATTCGTCGCTCTTTTGCTCCGAAGAACGGCCGAGCATCGTCATCGAGCGTTTCTTATCACGCAGCCAGTGTAAGGCCTTAGCACGACGTCCGTTGTAGTTTGAATGCAGTAAAAGAATAATTAATCGATAAATCAACATTATGCGCTCCGCGCACACGTACATATATAGGCATAGGCGTGGGAAAATTTCATTCGTAGAAACTCGGACTGCATCTTACAAATGTATAAGAAGCATAAAAGAAAGAATATGTTTTTGTACGCGCGCGCGTGTGTGTGTGCAGAGATGGCAACACAACTCAATCGAGCGTGGCAAAGGAGCGCGAGTAATATACAATTATTACACATCCGCAAACATCACTGGGTTAATTGAAAATATTCGACCAACGGCAGCATTACACTCTGTCATCATTGAGGCACGCGCTTCTGTACACACACAGTCACAGACACACACATATGTACACACATATTTTGCGATTGATATGTATACATATGTACAATATATACGTATGTGCGAATAGGATGAAACCAAAAGCACTTCGGGCGTGCTCTTGGCCCGTAATGATATGGTTTTCGGTTTCTGCATTGAAACACGATTCTCACTAGGGTAGATCGTCGTCGTCGGGCGTTACATATATTATATATGTATAATATGTGTGTGTATATTTGTGTGCACATACATACACAATATAATGTAAAGTGCCACGCGTTGCCTCTTCGCACTCGGATGCAGAGCCTACGATATGTATAACACGACAATAATACGTCTGATTCCTCGTCTTCTTGTTTTGTTTTGTTTTTCTTTTGATTGAATTTCAGATTTTCGAGCTTATTTTATACGCACTGTCACTATCATAATATACACGGGCCCGCAGGGCCAAGTGATCTCGAAGCAATTTCACAATTACACACATACATGTACGCGGTGCGCATACACACACGAGGCAGAGCGAGCTAGAAAGTGCGTGTATCGCGTTACTTCAAATATGAGTTCGCGCCCTTATACGCGGGCCTGCCTACCTAGGAATCGAACTTGTCGAGTTTCTCATTACGTAAGTAGAGTTATAACCCTCTTTTGCCACCTTTTTTCTCTCTTTCTTATTCACTCGTACCAATATAAATGTTGTACGAGCATCTCCTTCGTCTTCCGGTCTGTTTTTGTCGTCGTCCTCCTTGCGTTTACTCTGCACGTACACTTTCAACTTGTCTTTTGTTTTTCAGGCTTCCAAACGAGCAACGTACGTACGTAGGTACGTACATTAGCTGCCACCCTCACCTGCATAAATGGGCTTCGCGCGGCAGCACAAAACCTCGCCCCTTTCGTTAATAAAGTTCGTGCTCCTTAGGCCTCTTACACTTTGTCTCTCTCCGTGTAATCAATTAAATAAAATGCATTGTACAGTATACAACTCTGAGGAATCTAATTTTTTTGCTCATTTTAGCGAGTTTATTAGAAATTCCATATAGATCTCGTAAAATTCAAGGACGCTAAAAATACGATTGAAATTTTTGTCACTTGATATACCCATTTTTGTGTTACCGAGGACGAAAGAGATCGTTTTCTTTCGTTTGTTTGTCATATCGTTGATATGACTACATATTTCGTGTTTAACAATACCGAGATTAGTAGATTACGCAACGGGGACGGGATGTTGTCGATCTGCACGAGTGTAAGATTGACAACCACCCCAGTTGCGTACACTAATTTTCATTAAAATTTTAAGATCGTCAGCCTTGTGGAAAGTCAATTTTAAAATCGCTAGCCGTGCGCGAAAGTAGCTCTTTCCGCACGCGGTGATGAATTAGTAGATTACGCAACAAGTGAGGAAAGTAGGTGTTCCCACGAGTGCGACGCTTGCCGCCCGAGCGCATCGAGGGAGGCAGGAGCACGAGTTGGAACACCTACTCCGCACGAGTTGAAAATACTACTTTTTGATACAGCGTGCGGAAAGTTCGTTTTTCCGCACGCTTACGAACTTTCCTCGCACTGTAGCCACAGCACCGGGATCTTTTACTTTCGAAGCATCCTACTGACTGCGAAAAACGAACTTTCCGCACGCTGTATCAAAAAGTATATTACGTGCCTATATATATAGGGAGCGAAAATCTGGAAAGCCTTAGATAACATGTTTATTGGCCTCGGCTTCGCCTCGGACGATAATTACACGTGATCTGAGGTTTTCTTTTTCGCTTCATAGGTGTGTATACTATTTTTCATGAGTCACCTAGCCGAAATTAACTTTTTCGTTTTAGCTGTCGAGACGAAAAACGTTAGTTTCTGCTGGGGTATGCATGAAAAATAGTACACGGACCTTTGAAGCGAGAAAAGAAAGCCTCAGAGCTCGTGTTTATCATTGCGTATTTCACGTGAATGTTGACATGAAAGGCTCTCCTTGAAAATTATCAAGGCAAATGAAGTAAAACTGAGTCATTATAATTATACCAATTAAATAATTACATTTAATGTATTTCGTGTGTAATGAAAAGTAAACCTTTTTCTAGCGACTTTTCTGAGATCTGAAGAATGAGATTTTTGGCCTCTGGAACACAAAAATAGCTATAGATAAACAACCAATAAGAATGTTTATTTTCCACTTGTTTTCCCATGTTTCTAAGATCTCAATGAAAAATTATCAACGTCCATTACACGTATCAAGTGCATTTCAATCGTGATCTCAGCTTCGATCTTGAAGGACTTTTTTTACAAAATATCTTACATATGAGTGCGGACACGTACAACTACACGGAAGCGACTGTACTAACTGCGTGTCCCCTCCTCGCGATGGAGCTTTATTACCATTGGATCGGCGCATCAGCCAATCGTTGGGTTAGGGGCTCTTTTTTTTAAATATATATTACGCTGTGCATATGTCTCGGTTACTATATTATAACTCGTGGCGAAAACCTACAATATACATGTATCGTTGCCCTTTTTATTTTCTCTCGCAAACATATGTCATATGCATACATACGTGTACGAACGCGTGACAATTGGCTTTGCTCGCTCGACGAGGGATGATTTTTCACTTCGTATTTGTATATATTCGCGCGGGCCACAAAATAATATATACGCTATTATCGCGCGCCATCTCAATAATAACGAGGCTAACTCGACGCGACTGGCAGCAGCGATGTAAATAGGAGCGGTTCGGGTGAAAAATACTCGTACTCGAGAGCCGTGGATGCGTAAGCTCGTTGTTGCGGAGCCTAGAGTGGGGCGCTAAGTGCAGTGCTATACATATAACACTCGCACTCGACTCTAGCCCATCTCCCAAAGGGCCAATATATGAAAATACATAATGCAGATGGAGTAAGCGACTTATCGCACCTCCGACATCTACCCCATCATCGTCGTCGTCGTCGTCGTCGTCGTCGTCGTCGTCGTGATCGCGCGTGGGTGGCTGCTGCTGCAGAGCAAGCCTCGATGCGTATACATATATACACTTCGGGAAGTATTCAATTTATACCAAGCGTCAATTGTCCCGTGTGATGTGCTTACAACATATTATATATACGTATAATACAATGTAGTCCATAGCTCAACCATAAGTACGATGCGTATCAACTCCCGAAACGAATCTCTTTCCGTTATATTTTTTAAAAATATCCTTTTCTGCACGTATACCTGCGCACACATTAAAAATACGCCCGACGCAATCTCGACTCTTTCTCTCTCTCTCTCTCTCTCGGCTCTTTTCAACGCTTGCCCATCGTCCTGGAAGGAATATCGCTTCGATAATTCATATAATATACGGCGCGTTGTATACGTTATGCGCAAGATGGAAACGAGGGAGAAAAAGGTAGTTTTTGGACGCGACTACGCGACGAGAAGGAGCAGCAGCAACGACGGCGACGACGTCTCTTACATGAGAAGTAGCTTTTTTTAATACATTTTACGCGCTCATGATTTTACCTGCGCTCGCTCGTTTGGAAAATCGCCAACGCATTATGTGTATATGAATATATAATAAAAATGCGTGTCGTTTGTTGTTGTTCTTTTCTTTTTCTTTTACGTCTTCTCCATCTTTTTCTGTTCTTTTGAACGCCGAACGACTGATGTGTCGCAGGTGTCTCTCGGTCAAATCAGAAACTATATATTATAATGTATTATACGAAACACGCACACACACACACACACAAGCACACACGAGCGTAATAATCAAATAATCCGCGCAGGATTAGCGGTACAAGACTCCGAAATCGCGATTACACACGTAGTACATTATGATGTGCCTCTCCCCGTCCGCCGAAAAAAAGTAGTCCTTTTTATAAATCGCGAGCTATCTTACATGAATTTTATCACGTATTATACACGAGCTTTATTATATTATATATGCGCGCGATGATAAAAAAGCACACACGCACGGATGCAGCGGCAGCGGCGTCCGCATATATAAAAGTCGCAGTCAACGCTGTTTCTGTATTATAACAAAATGGCCCGCGCACGGTGTGTAAGTTGACACCGGCATCACATTAGGCATCAGCGAAAAAAAGTCTACGCAGAGGAGTTATGATGCGCTTGTGTGTGTGTGCACACGAGGCCCTTTTTGCG
The DNA here is from genome assembly GCF_000599845.2 of Trichogramma pretiosum. Taxonomy (NCBI): domain Eukaryota; kingdom Metazoa; phylum Arthropoda; class Insecta; order Hymenoptera; family Trichogrammatidae; genus Trichogramma; species Trichogramma pretiosum. Next base: position 268,870 of record NW_019641681.1, read on the forward strand.
CTCTCTATCGAGATGATCGTATTCATAATATTCTCTGACTTCATGGAAATGTGTGTTATATGCGTTTGTGTATCACCAAGACAACGACGACGACAAGGCGAACTCGACCATGGAACCGCGATGGCGCTGCACAAGCTCATAGATGAATCTTTGAAATGTTTTAATTCAACGTGTTTTTCATTACTTTCTCTTGAATCGATGTCGTCGTCGTCGTTGTCGTTGCTGCTGTCTTCGCCATCATCTATTGGGCATTATAAACGAATTTCAGTATGGGCCTTATTGTTTCGATACATACACAATTGTGTACAATACCTGCGTACAGCACTGTGCGTTTACGAGTAGTTCGCTTCTCTCTCTCTCTCTCTCTCTCTCTCTTAAAAAGCAAAAGAAGGATGTTATAAAAGTGAGAGCAGCAGCAGCAGCAGCAGCAAAAAAAAAGGAAAAAAAAATTGTCGGAGAAAGAAAGCGAGTTGTCGAGGTATCGGGTTACTTTTACGCGGGAGCCTCCCTACATGTATATATACCTGCTCGGGCGAACGAGCGAGTGAGCGCGCGCCCAAGACAAGAGGAACCACCCGCCCTTTGGCGCTCTTCTTCGCGGACACAATGAGCCGTAAGCATGCAGCACATTATATATACGATGTATACATACAACGTCTGCGTCTTTATTATCGTTTATATAGGCCCGCGTTCAGAGAGGAGAAATATAAATATATAAAATAATATAAAGAGTTGAAGATGCCGTATACGACGACGCGCCACGAAAGAGTAAATATTTACAAATACCAAAGCTCCAAGAGAGAGAGAGAAATAGAGAGGAGCGATTAAGCCTCTTCGCAATTCGAGAACTGTCTTATTAAGCGATGGAGATAGCAGCTCGGCGGCGGGTGGTGGCGATGACGACGAGTCGCTGACTTTGCACCACGTGCGCGGGCTTGCAAGCTGCGCCCAAGCGGCATCTTTGTCGCACTTAGTATTTTTTTTTCTCCTCTCCGATATACGTAATGATTATTAGACTCGATCGCGAGCTCGTTTGCAATAAATGCCTCGCGCTATATCTGCATATTATGTGCGCCATGTACATTGCCTGCCACAAATGTAAATCTGACCTACATTTGGCACGTATCGTACATTACGAGCGTATACGAAAGCGTTTTGACGTCTGCCGAGAGCACAAAAAAGCTCTTCATACGTCAAGTAGTTCCACGCACGAGAAAAGGGTACACATGTACGCTTATTCCTATGGTTTGTATACGCGCGTCAAGCGAAAGAGCCCGAATGTGCATGCGTGGAAGACCGTATACGAGAAGGAAAAAAAAAGGAACAAGAAAACGAAAGAGAGAAACATGCATATGTATACGCAGCGCAGTTGCTCACACGTTATAATATAGAGCCGTGTGTCTTCGGAAGGCGCGAGGACGATTTGTCGAGTGGCAGCGGCAGCGGCTACTCCTTCGAAAAATAAACTATATAAGAAGACCGAGCGAGCAGGAGAGAGAGAGAGAGAAAGCGACGGGATCTCTCGCTGAAATCGCAGTATAGTATATATCAGAGTGTATGTGTGTGTATGTGTATACGTTTTAGATGCACATATAACACACGGACGCTCACACATTACAATGTGTGTATGATTTGTTACGGACGCGCTTCATGGCGAACGCATGCATATAATATAAGCGAGGCGCGAGATGTGTTTATATATACGCGCGCGTATTTATATAAAAGTACCGAGGTGGTGGTCGCGACGTTTCAAGCTCCGATAATTCTCGGAACTTTTCGTATAACCGCGCGAAACTTTAAATGTCGAACGATTCATTTAATTCTTCTCTCTGCTGCGTTGATGCTTTTTTTTATTCGTTAGTTTTCGCTCTTATTTCGTACATAGTCGCTGATCGTTTGTTTTTGCTGTTGTTGTTGTTGTTTCTGCGGCTGCTGCTGCTGCAATCGCGATATCGATAGTAACAAAAATGAATAATCACGCGTGCAGGGGTGCGAGATTAGAATCGCTCGAATATTCGAGTGGAGAGAGGCGCGAGTTGATCGTGACATTTTATTACTGCTACGTGATGAAATTGATGCGTTGGAGGTATTTCTTTCTAGTCGTGCTGCTCTCGATCGTTCTTCAAAAAGAAAAGACGCGCGCGTGCGATGGAACATTTTTGCAACGGCATATAAGAGTTTGTTTGAAAAAAAAAAACTAAGACATAAGGACGACAAGATTGCACTGGTCCGAGATTTTTAGTTTTAAATATTTGCGCGTGTCGTGCGTCGGAGGAAACAAAAAAAATGAAGTGAAGCGCGCGCCCGCGTAACAAAAGAAAGAAACATGCATAGAGTCGAGAGAGAAAGAGATGAAATGCGGGACAAGATTGTCTCTAGCACGCACACGCGCGATACGACAGACCGAGGCTTGTAATGGACGGACTAATTTGCGAAATTTAAATTCCGCTGCGGCCGCCGTACGCTATACCTCCCAAGAAAAGTCCTCGTTATTTATGCGTAGCGCCGCTCACGAGGCGCGGGACGATACGAATCTCTCTCTTTCTCTCTCTCTATCTCTGGGCAAGAGCTTACTACCACTGTACTACCATTTTGTATACGGCTTATCAAGTCCAAACGCGACGCATAAAATTTTGTCCCTTTCGGGGAATATACAACTATATATGGCATGCGTCTCTTTCTTGCGTTCTCCATGGTGGGCCCCGTGCATAATCCGAGCGAGCAGATAGGGTGTAAATAGTACACACACGCGCGCACACACACTCGTCGGGGGGAAGAAGAACAAATAATCATTGAAAATCGGAAAATCTTGTACATAATAGCATTAATACACATGCCACAATTGGCCTCTTTGTTCGCATTGATGCGCGCTCGATCGTGTACATTATATATATTCAGCGGGAGCAGCGTCAGCAGCACATACTTGACGAGAGAACGAACCCCTCGACGTTCATACGCACAGACGCGTGTGCACCATTTCTTTTTTTTCTCTCTCTCTTTTCGGTAGCGCGCATACATATACCGCGTACATGGGATGTCTGATTTTTTGCCGACGATTCTGTAAAGAATATGCGTATGCCTGCCCGTGTGTGTTGTGCCCCTCTTTTACCTTTTCAAGTACGCCTGAGCGCGATGGAGCGAGTTTTATGAGAGAGAGAGAGAGAGAGCTCCGAGCGAGAACGATTTTTCGGCTGTATGCGGACGAACGAGTTGTTTTATATATTGAATGCGCATAGATTCGGTTTTTATGAGAAAACAATTAAGTGCGATGCGCTTTTGATGCTTTTTTTCTTCATATAATATACAACCAATGCTCTCTACACAGCACGCTCGCGATCTTTTGATGATGCTTGGAGAGAATGAAAAATTTCACGGAACGAATTTCTATACGCGTAAAGGTGTGTAATTATTTCGGACTGCTGCTGCGCCATAACAAAATCCCGCGATAATTACGCCCGCTATTATGATTTAGTATAAACGGATAAAAATGTTACATTGCGTATCTTAATAGAGCACTATTGAAATAAAATTAAACAATTCAGTAACACTTTTGACACAAAACTCAATTTTAATGCAGATTTAATGTAAAACCAAAGGTAAAAATTCAATTAATTAATATTAAATGTCTTATGAGGTACTTTTACATGAAATCTTTGTTGAAAAGCAATGTGTGGGTATCGATTTATTTTTTTACTGCCCAAGAAATTCATCAAATGCAATCATATAGGTAAATTTAACGCAAAAATGAAAAAAAAATATTGAATTTTACATTGAAAATAAGTGTTTCAATGCTGTTTTATTTTTGCGCTAACTGTACAAAATATTCATTTTTCTTTCGCTAGATGGCGAGTACAATTATGTGTAAATCCGTAAGTCGCAAAGGGAATATAATTCTATAGGAACCCAGTGACAAGAGTATTACAAGAGTACCGTCAAAGTGAGTTTTGAGATACTATTATACCGCAAATGACATATTTACGATCCAAAGAGCTTTTCCCTTTTACAGTAACTGTAAAATATTTTCAACTGGGTAGCCTATATAGGATCCATAAAACTGCCATTATCCAAATCAATATCTAATCGCTCTATCCATATTAGTTTATACTCTTGTTCGAGATCATCCCAATCGATACTGTCAACGTCGTCTATCTCTCTCTTTCACAAAAAGTCCTCACTCTCGTATTTAATTTATGTACAAATGGGGTATATACTCTGTATATATGCATTCAAGGGGCTTCGTTCGTATGAGCGTAAACATCATCAACGAGTCGTTGAGCATCATCGTCGTCGTCGTCGTCGTCGTCGTCGGCGGCGGCAAGTCGACTGCTCTTATTCCGCCGCAATGAGCACACACAGAGAAGAAGAGCGCCGATCATCGCGTTGAGCCCTTGCGCGCGCATTGGACCCATTCGAAAGTCGTTTTTTGCGAATTTTATAGTGTATAAATGGGGGTTTCAAGAGTGAGTGAGAGAGAAAAAGATAGAGACCTGAGAGGAGATTGGCATCTAGTCGATCCCTCGCGTGGATGAATGACAATTTATTAATTTCAATAATAATAAAAAAAGCACAATCCACTTTGAATTACCTCTTTGTGCAGGTTCTAAGTCTGCTTAGATCTAATCCAATCAGTCGGATCTCCGTTTAGCTGTACAGATGCACAATAGGTAAACACACTGCCAATAGCACATTCTCTCCGCACAATAGAATCATCAGTGCCGAAGAAGAAGACGAAGGAGAAGAATATGACGACGACGACTATGCGCAATGCTCGCTGTATCGCGACGAGAACCGATTTGTGCAGATGTGCTTTTTTTTCTCTCGCTTTGGCAGCGAATCTCACATGTACGCGCACACTTGAAAAAAAAAGAAACACACGCGCGAGAGATGAATATCAGGATCCGAAAAAAATCGCCCTCCCAAATCGGTAAATATACTCACTTCTGTTGCCGTCGTGAAGTCGTTTTATACGTATATCTGAAATGCTAGGCAAAAAAGCGATACGCTTTAAATGATTCACGAGGTGCGGATAGATCACTTGCGTAATCTCGATGATGAGCTCTTTTTGGATATCAAGGCAGAGGAAAAAAATAAACAGCAATCATTTTTTTCCATATTTGTTCGTCGTTGCACTATTTTTATTTTATTTCTTTATTCGTTTGTTTTTTAATAGTAATTCTTCACAGTTCGTAACTCGTTGACAACATAAGACTAAATAGATTTAGTTTGCATTTTGTCGTTCCCTTAACTTCAAAAAACAATATTGTGCATGGCGTGTTGTGTTTGATAATAATTCATTTATTGGCCATTTACACACATCAGATCGACTGTCTGCTCATGTGTGTGTTTGTAAATATATATCCGTTAGTAACATATAAAAGTCGATCAGTCGATATTTTTCTCTTTTTTTTTCGTATGTGCTCGGAATATAACATTTATTTAATGTACGTTTATGACATAATACGTTATTATTATCTATTATTCATAATATGCATTTATTAATTGTAATTATAATATAATATAATATATTTCCGATTCTCTATCGTAGTTTTTATGTATAAACGCATGTTCGCGTCTGACTCGTATTATTAATTTATTCTTTAATTGTTGTTTTGTGCAAGAGTTTCGGAATTTGTTTCTTTGCAATGATTGCTCTTAGTTTGCTTTATGTATATCGATGCAAAAATTGTACACAGACATAATAATAATATAGTAACTTTTCACGTATGAGATTTTTAAATACCATTTTCATCTATTTGTTTTTTTTTCGCGCTTATTTTTGTGGCACTGCGTTGATTAAGTTTATTGGCAGTCTTGCTGCTTCTATTTATTTCGGAGCTTAATTTGAGCTTGTTTAATTTCTTTACCGTCACTCATCAAAATTTTAGCGATCATTTCGCCATCGCTAGCTCTATACTTCAAAATTTTTGCAAAAGTTTTTCCGAGTTTGCACACGATTTTTCACATTCTTTTAAATTGATTAGTCGCTTAAATTCCGTATGGTTCAAAGCTTCATTTCATAATTCTTGAATGATATACAAAAAAAGCAGAAGAAATATGTATAAAAAAAAGAATTAATAACGCAAGAAATTTTTCTTCGAAAAAACTGACACGCGCGCGCACTTCTGCACGAATATACAAAAATAAATTTTTTTTAATGATGCTCGTAACAGCATGGAAAAAGAGTCGTTGGCATTTCGCGTGAGTGTATTTACAATCGCAACTTATGAGTTATTTTTAATTTGTTGCGTGACTCTTTTCCAGCCTACGGTAATAGCCACTCGATGGAGACATTTTTTTGCGAATTTTCAATTTTTGAGTTCCTCGGACGATAAAAAAAAATAACAACAAAGCAGCGAGCAATTCGTTAAAAGATACCAACTACAGGCCGCGTCGTCGAAAAAAGGAAGACAGCTTGAAACGAAGAGTCAAAAAAGACAAGGAAAAAACTTCAAGCGCTGCATAAATGTGTGTGTGTGTGGAGCTTGTGTAACCCACTTGGCGCGGTGCAATCGACCTCTCGTCGCTCTTCTCATCTCTTGCGTGTATTATAAGTGTGCATTTTGTATTGTGGTGCTTTAATTTTTCTTCTCCTTTCTTCAAAATTTCAACCACTATTACAAGCTAATTATTACTTCAACACTCTTGCTTGGTATTTTTTTTAAATTTCAACTATGATTGAATTAGTATGTATATTTATTTATAAGACATCTGGACTGCCAAACTCTTAAGAGCTAGTGAAGGTGTATGTATATCATATTTACAATGAACGGATTTGTTTTTCAGTGTTTTATTACTTTCTTGTAATTTTATATATATATATGCCATAATATAATTATACATTTTTCTTTATCTAACAATTATGCATCTTAAGAGCAACGTTCGTTTGTCTATTTTTCATTAAATTTGCAAATGCTTTGGTTTAAACAATTTGACCTTTAACTCAATTTGTATTAGTTTATCGTAGACGAAAAAACTTACCTAAATATAAAGATAAAAATAAGGACAATTTTTTTCAAACTAAATTCCATAAAATCTGCTCTACTTATTTTTTCGTATTTCATTCGGCATTATACACACATAAACGCACGCAACGCACACACACTCTAACACGCACATTCAAGCAAAAATTTGTCTTTTATTATAATACTTCTATAGAAATTGCGCTATTACTTTGCTTTTAAATTTATTTATTTTTTTCGTTAATAAACATCGCTTCACAAAAATCTTTATCTACAGACATTTACAAGAAAGACAAATGATACAACACAACAAGAGTTTCCGTACACTTAATTTTTCTATTGAACCTTAATTTTTACCTTTGACACTTTACGTTTTTTCTATCTTTATTCATTAGCAAGTTAATGGAAAAAAAAGATAATAATAATAAGGTAACTATAATATGGTGACGGATTAAAAGTAATGGGAAATATTATTACGAACGGGTCACAATCCATTTTATATGCATCTCGCGCCTCGATTAATCATCGACGAGACGCGCGTGTCGTCGCCGCATTACTGAAAATAACTTACATTTGTGTACGCTACATGCATTACTACTTACAATGTGTCTCGCGCGAGGAAAGAGATAGAGAGGAGCGACGAATTCTTTGATTCTCTATTTTTTTTCTTTTCGTTGACCCCCCGAGGGTTTAAAAAAAAAGACGAAGCTCAGCTAATAGCTTTTTCACGCACGAGTTCGCAGCAACAACAGAGCAAACAAATATACCTCTCGCCTAAAAGTGGAACGACCTTTGAAAAAATTTCGCGCGACTCCGGAGACCAATATTTTGCCAATCGGTACACAACGGTAGAATCGCAAAATTGTGTATACGCGAGCGCGTTTGCATATTTTCCCTCGTCTCTGTCCCTGTCTCTCTCTCTCTCTCTCTTTCTTTTACTATAAAAGCGTGTATGTCGCTCGTGGACTTCGAAATCGAATCTAAAATAGACAAACAAACATACACACGCACACACTCACGCACACACTCGTGCACACACCGACCTAGCAACCAGACGATGACGACGGCGACGACTTCGTGCGCGTCTCTCAACTCTTCGCGCTTATATAGGAAGAAGGAAGGGAAGAAGAAGAAGAAGAAGAGAAAAAAACTCGGTCAGCGAGCCAGCTTGGAAATCCGTCGCACTTATAAAAGCTATATAGTTTCACATACTACTGTACATACGATATATATTATCACATCTCGTGGCTTTAACCCTGTGTCTTTATAACTTATATACCCATTTATATATACTCGTTGTGTGTGTGTGCGCAGGCGCGTACGAGTGCATGTGCATGCGTCTCGTGTGTACGTAAGTATGTAGGGCTAAAAATACTCACACTTGTGTGTTTTAAACACGAGACAGAGAGAGAAAGAGAGCGTCTCTCTTCTCTCGCCTACGCACCCACGACGACGACGACGACAACGACGACACACACTCGCGTACACCCGCACTCGGATCGCACTCACACACGCGCGCGCACGCAAACTTTCTGCTATTTTACGCGCGCTGCAATCGTTAATAACTATACTACTCGGCGAGACAGTAAATTCGTGCTTGAACAATAGTCACCGGCTTCTCGGATGAGCTGCTACCGTTGCTGCTCTCTTGCTGCAGCTGCTGCTGTTGCTGATGATGATGTTGCTGCTGTTGTTGTTGCTGCTGCTGCTGCTGCTGTTGCTGTTGTTGCTGATGATGATAATGTTGATACTGATACTCCCAGCTACCTTTTTCGTAATGATGATGATAGTTGTGATAGTTTTGCGATTGATGATGAAGATGATGGTGATTGCTACTGGACAGGGCCGACTGTTTGCGTTTGGACGAGCGCACAGAGGAGGATGAGGACGATGCACTGCCACTGGACGCGGAATTGTTGTTGTTGTTGTTGGTTGAGCTTGCAGCTGCCGCCGCTGCTGCGGTAGTCGACGTCGGCCAAGGTCACAAGGAATGATACTCGCCGAGCACGAGACTGGCGCTGTGATGGTAGCCCGCGTGATGATGATGATGGCCACCGGACATGGCCATGCCGCCCATGCCCTGGTGATGATAGGCGCCCATGCCCATGCCGTTCATCGACATGCCGTTCATCGCGGCCGCCGTGTGATTGGCCATGGACGACTGCATGGAGCTGGGCATCATCGAGCCCGGGCCCATCGGGCTGAGGCCGCCCATAGACGGGGCGATCGCGCCCATCTGCATCGACGTCGCCGTGTGCGGCAAGGACTTTTGCAGCTCGACGCCGCTCGCCGGTCCCAGTAGATAGTCCTATTATTGACAAAGAAGAGCAGACGCGACGGCGAGGATTAGTCGTGGAATTCTTTCGCGACAATAATATAAAGGGAGAACACGCGTTTTTTGTCAAGGTTCCTATAATACGACGACGAGACTGTGTCTTACCTGCGAGCTGTAGTACGGCATGTAGTCGATCTGGCTTTTCTGCTGGGCGCAGCTCGATTGGCTGGGCAGCGTAGCCGTCGGATGCACGAGTCCCGCGTGCAGCGCCGCCGCGGCCGCAGCTGCTCCGGCCTGCAGATGATGCTGCAGCTGATGGTGGAGATTGCGCTTGTCGTCGGCGCCGTTGCTGTCGTTGCTCGTGTGGTCGTGGTGCTGATGCTGCTGCTGCTGCTGTTGCTGGGCGTACGACGACGACGTCTGTTGCTGATGATACGAGTGCGGCGAGTGCGACGAGGACAGCTGCGAGCTCGGCAACTGGTACATGCTGCTCGTCACTGGACTCTGTTGGTGTTGCTGCTGCTGCTGCTGCTGCTGCTGTTGCTGTTGTTGCTGCTGATGGTGATCCACCAGGTGCTGCTGCTGACCACTGCTCGGTGGGCCTGCTTGGGGACCGCCGCAGGACGACAGTTGACTGACCGATTGGCGCTTGGTCTCCTCGCCGCTCTCGTAGCTCGAGTCGCCCGGGTCGCCGCTGTGAGATTTGTCGCCCTTTTGACTGCTGCAACAAAAGAGCGATTGGCCATTTTTATCATTCGTGCGCATGATACCTTTTTGGATTTTCGCAATACTTATATATTGCATGCACATACGATAATGCATAAAATAATGATAATAATTGCTCCGGGACGAGTCGATTTCACGCGAGACACGGTTAATTTTTCGTTCTTCTCGTTGGCCCGTCGTCTTCTCTCTCTCTCTCTCTCTCTCTCTCTCTCTCTCTCTCTCTCTCTCTCTGTCTTTCGTGAGGCTTAAAAAGCAATAAAGGCTCTTTAAACTCGGCAGTATATCAGGCGCAGTCGACTTTTTCGTCACTTTAAAGGATTAATAGATCGTCCATTTAAGTATTTACGAAGGATTATACGACGGCGCGCAGTATCTCCGACTAATTGATTTTTAAAATATATATATTATAATAATGTACTCGAGTGTGTCATGTGTGTGTGTGTGTGCGACTCATTCCCATCTCGTCAAAACCTTAATACTCATCCGCGCGTGAACGTTGAACGACACTTGGACGATCGTCATCGTATGTACGAGAAAGAGAGAGAAAAAAATCAGTGGAGACGGAGAAAAAAGCTGTAAAATTCGTCGAATCGCACCTCTCTCTCTCTCGCTGCAATATGTGCATATATATATAGATCGTCGCTCGCGATCATCGCGATGTAACCGCGCGTATTTATGCCATTTCGTCAGTACCTTTATACATTATATACACACACATACACTTGTGCACGGGCGCGCGATAATTATAACTCGGCGTGGCGATGGATTCGTCGTCGTTGCCGATCGCGGGGCCTCCCGTGTCGCCGTTACCGTGTGTGCGCGTTTAAATAAATATATTATTATTGTATAAATCTTCGAGTTTATTAGCTGCTGCTTCTGCTGCTGCGCGATTTCTTCTCCTTCTCCGGTACTTGCACGTTGCCTTTTTCTCTGTCTCTCTCTCTTTTTTTTTATCGCTTCCGAAATGATCGCGAGGGATTTCCAGATTTGGTAATTTAATACCCGCGCGTTGGGTATACGTGTGCACCGTGCATTGCGTCTCTCGCTGTATTATATTATATACGCAGGCGAGGTGAGGTCAGCGAAAAATGACTATCGACAAACGATTTGTCGTTACACACGATGATCGGCTTGTAAGACAAGTCGTTTAGACGAATGATAATGTGACTGACTATTGCATAACTGGTCCTCTCGATTTCCGACTCGAAAAGATCCGAGCATACGTGTTATGCTGCGATGATGAAAAAAAAGAACTGCTTCTGGTCCATTGGTTTTCGTGCTCGCTTGAAGCGCGTCAAAGAAGGCGCATTGATAAAGAAGTCGTTTTATTCGTGAAAATGAATTTAAACGCGCCGAGCGACGTTGTGTATAAGGTACACAAGTCTATTGTGTCCGGCCCCGAAGCTTTATAAACGACGCACATACACATATACAAAACAAGCGAAGCAAGATGAACACGAAGATAAAAAGGAACCCCCACACGCCAGCGCGCACGACATTATGCAAAAGCGTTTAAAACGTCGCGTAGCACCTTTGGATATTATACGCGGGCGAGCTTGGAAAAGCCTTTTTATTTTTCCCCATTGACTATAAATCCCAATGGGCTTTTATAAGACCCGAGAGAGAGAGAGAGAGAGAGAGAGAGAGAGAGAGAGAGAGAGAGAGAGAGAGAGAGAAAACAACGTCACGGGGGAAAAAAATCGGGCGCCCCCTACGCTCACGATTTTACCTTCGAGAGAGAGAGAGTGAGTGAGCCGAGGCGTTACCTCGAGTCGACGCGCGCAAAGAGTTATTTCCGAGAGACACAACGTCGCGCACACGAGGCCTTGTTTATTGTCCTATATATAAGGCAGGCGAACGCGTGTGCAGTTTGGCTGCACGAAAAAATCCATCTACACAATTCCAATTATCATCGATGCAGCTGCAGAACATATGTAGACATCGAGCACTGGATAGAAAATGAATCCATGTATGTTAAAACTCGTTAAATCAGAGCGATGAAACGTCCCTCGTCGTCGTAGTCGTAGTCGGTCGTCATCGCAGATCGCAAGAAAACTGGTCTAAGGCCCATTTGATTAACATAATTCCTAATTTAATTTCTTCGATAAATTCAGCGTGCTCGTGCTGCTCCGTGCGATCATTATCTCTCTCTCTCTCTCTCTCTCTCTCTCTCTCTTTCAAGAGCACACACTTGCTCGCATGAGTGTAGAACCTGTGCAACAGCAGCAGCATCGTCGATTCCACTAATTTTTGCGCGCGTCTAACTTTATCGTCCCCAGATAAGCATCTAGTAATTTTTTCTCCTCGTATAATAAAAATATTCCTCCCCAGTTCCTTTTCTTTGCACCGTCGCGCGCAGTCGTCCACCTTTTCGATTTTTTTTCTTTTCTTTAATTCGTTTCGATCGTTGTTGTTAAAATATTTGTACATTTATACACGCTGACGCGTCGCGCGCATGCAAACGCACGCGTGGTATCGTCAATTGCGAAATAAGTGCGTAACTTTTGTCACTAATTGGTGTATATATCGCGTGTCCGAGAGAGGGCTCCTTTTCTTTCCTTTTTTTTTCTTCTTCTTTACGCACAATAATTTACGATCGATTTGTCGCTTTTATATGCACGCGCGCGAATATCGTACGCGTGTGTACCGAGCGATGAACAGCGATCTCCTCGTCGCGGCTGCTGCTGCTGCTGCTGCTACGTGAATTATCCTCGATATAATACGTGTATACGTAGTACACACGCTGCAAGCACATGTGTGAGCCGCGATATGAGCAACCGATAAGGAGTTCGCTAACAGTTAATGCACTTTTATTCATTTAATTATTTTTTTCTTTTGCCTCCGTGCGAGATCGTATTTTTCAATTTTTTTTTCGCCGCAAAATACGCGACAATGGTAGTAGCGGTGGTAGGCCTTTGCACTTTGCGTGAAATTTGAACATTTGTTTGGGTATATTTTTCTTGGCGAGTGTCCTTTGTATATACAGCCAAAAAAACTGATTCATCGCGCACACTTGATAAATTGAGGCGGAGATTTCAGGAAAAATTGTCGTCGTTTGAGTCCATTTCGTCGTCGCAGCGAGATCGCGCGTGCGCGCGTGTGCAAAATCGTCTACGTCATATTATCTATCGCGCGACATCACGCGTTCGCACATATTTTTATATCAAAATGAGATAAATAAATAAATAAAAAAAATAAAAAAACCGAAAGAAAAAAAGATAGACACCAACTGCTGTCAATTATACGGATTACATCCGGCGTTGACCTATCGGAGGTCTTTAGGTGGTGCGTATAGATCGAGGCTCGAGCGAGCGAGAAGCTAACAGCTAAGAAAAAAAAGACGCAAAAAATCGTACGAGAGGAACGAAGAATATATACATATGTGTGTGTACGCGCAAAGGTGATAAATTTGACCAAGACACACATGCATCGAGTCAGTGCTACAATCGTTTCTCACCATCAAAGCCCATGTAACGTGAATTCCTCTTTATCTTCCTCTTTTCCTCTCTCTCTCCTTTTTCACCTCTCTCTCTCTCTCTATCTCTCTCGTTCAGCAGTTTCATTTCATCAATGTTAAAATAGAAATTATACTCAGGCATTTGTGAGAGGGTACAAAAAAAAGAGGCAAAACAAGTTGCATCGCGCGTTCGACGCGTTTACAGAATCGATCTGGGTCTCTCTCTCTCTCTCTCGCTCTGAAAGAGCTTCGCGTAATATACGCAAACATCGAAAAAAAGTGCCTACCAACGAGCTCTCTGAGGAATCGTAATAAATAATAATTTGCACTTGCCGTACACATGTGGCGCACGGGGCAACAAGCAGGCTCGAGAGACGAGCGCGCGTGAATCCTAATCAAATAAATGTTAATATACGCGCGATCCCATATAAAGACCGGAGAAAACACCGTATTTTAACACGGGGGCCTGTGTGTTACTGCTGCTGCTGCAGCAATACGCCTCGCTCGTCTTTGGGTGTATGTGTGCGTGCGTGTGCGTGTGTGCTTGCGGCGAAATTTACGACTCGATCGGGAGCCAGAGATAAGGACACTCACATACGTGTATGCGTGAGACACCTCTTTCGCGGTTTATAGGCCTACTGGCTGGCTGGCTTGGCAGCGGGTGGCCGATTCCTGCCCCCCCCCCCTTTCCTCCTTGGTTCTCTTCCTCATTCACTCTTTTTTCCATATAGCACACGCATCTGTCTCATCGACTCTCGACGACGACGAGGAGAGTACATAGACAGGCAGAAAAAAGAGCGAGACAGCGAGAAAATGTATATACACAGGTATAAAGCGGAGAAAAAAAAGAAGATGCGTATATTTTTGGGAATAAGATGATGACGCTGATGGCAAAAGATAAGCTCGCAGTGTGCGCGTGTGTGTGCAGTCGTTCGTTATGTTACTCTTATTATTATTATTATAATTTGCGTTTGTTCATTTCGGTATATTTTATAATAATGATTATCATAACGCCCGGTACGTCTCTCTCTCTCTCTCTCTCTCTCTCTCTCTTTTCGCTGACGAGGATGCCAATTCGCAAATACGGACGATAATAACGCGTGCGAGCCTATAAAAGTCGCTCGCAGTATAAGATCATTCATTATTCGCTTATACGTGCGTGTCGTATACAAGCACACTATGCACACAGTGCGCGTATATAGGCATGTATGACAATAAACACGAGAGGAGCACGAGCGGCGATATTTATAAAGTCCCGAGAATTTGCACTCGACGATGCATCGAAGCCAATAAAGCATCCCTCGCTACATTTCGCATCGCTGCAATAGACTAAGACGATGACTCGCTGCAGCAGTGGTGCATCTTCTCTCTCATCGTTACCACACACATAGACTTTACCAACGAATAATTATTATTGCTCGCGCGGACGCGGGCGACACAATAGAGCGCGAACTCGCTCTTTACTATATACTATATATGACACGCGTCGCGAGTAGCCAGGAATTTCGGGGGCGTAAACGGGATTTATCGCGCGCGCGCGTGGCTCGCTCACTCGTACTGCACTCGCTCGCACGAGAATCGTTGCCAAGTAGCGTTCGATGCGCGCTATATAATAACTGCGCGTGATGTACGCTTGTCGGCGTTTATTATACCGACTACCACTAGAGTTTCATACAGCTACTTTCATCGATACTCGGCGACATTGTTTTCCATTATTTATAGCGGCCACGAGCCTGGGCGCGCGCGCACACACACACACTGTCGTCGAATAATTTTGCGCCGCGTTTATTATTAAAAGCATGCAGAGGGCTCGCGCCTCCGCCGCCGCGACTACTATAATATGACGTCGCTGCTAGTTTGTCGCGAGAGGAGATAGAGAAAGCCCCCGCGCGGCCGCGCGCCTCTTTGAAATATTATAATGTAACATTGAAAACTTGCGCGAGAACATCAAACGACACGATGACTGCATTACGAGCCTAGTAGAGCCCCTCTTATTATATGTACCGAGAGAGCGAAAGAGAAAGAGAGAGCCGAGAAAAAGACGGAGAACAAAAGTCCGAAAGTGAATTATTAAGACTCGCCGCAATGCACACAATTAGTCAGACTAGTGCAAAGTCGACGCGCTAACTCTCCTCTCTCTTGTATACAGCAGCGGCGTCCCGATCTTCTTTCTCGATATTTTCGCCTTTAAGTCGCTGCGCTGCTGCACTGGGTGGCTTTATTAATGGCTCGTAACGGCGTGGACTCGCGCGCCCGCTACGTTATAAGTCTATTCTTTGCATTATTAATCACTTATATCGTATACGCTTGTGTGCGTGAGATTTGCCCCACGCAAGCTATACGCGCAACGCATACATCATTATGTTTTTGCGATAAACATGCCACACGCACACACAGGTGCAGAAAGAGAAATGTCTATTGTCGCCGCGTTGCGCTACTGCTGCTGCTGCTGCGCGGGTGGCTCTGATGTGGCTCTGCGGCCAAATCGCGGACGCTCGCTATTATTGGAGAGAGGTATCGAAAACCTTGGAAATTGAATTCGGCCGAAGAATTTCTGCCGTAAGGTCTTCCCCCTTTACGTGCGCACGACGCAGCAGCTCCGATAGCAGCTGACGATGTGATGCGCGTGTGTATACACCACTTTAGGTACAAGTACAGTACAGCTGATTCTACATATTTTATGATTCGTCGTCCGGGGCCTAGAAAGTCGCAGCTCAATATTTGAAATTATTAATGGCTTGTTTCGTGACACAATGTGTGTGTGTATATGTTTGATCGATCGGGGGCTGCTGCTGTTGCGACTGCGTAACTCGGCTGCACGCGTATATTTAAAATCACTTCAGTTTGACTTTTATTATACTCGAATCTGCAAGATGTGTAAAGCGGAGCATCATGAGTAAATCGATGACAGTTGCCAGTGCCGCAAAAGTTTTTCTCTCTCCATCTCGCTCTTTTGTCAATCAACGCGTTCGTGGTCCGCTGCGCGCGTGCATCGCATCCCGCATCATCGATTTAAATTTCGCCGAAATTTCGAAAAGCAGAAAATCACCTCTCTCTCTCTCTTTCTCTCGTTCGGCAGCCAGTGTTAAGCGTCACTCGCGGGACGAATAATTAACCGGCCGTGACTGACAGCCCTGTTTCAGCAAGTGCGCGCGTCTGCCCGTCTTTTTAAGATACATATCCGCGTAATGGTAATCCGTCTAGATGTTTATTTTTATATAACGAGAGAACGAATTGTTATTCGACCAATTTCTATATACGTAGCCTATTGCGTAGCTCGCCAAGTATGCGAGAAAATCACTTGTCAACGTTGTATGATAATTTGTTGAAAAGAAGAAAAAACGGCTTTTGATTTCAAGATATATTATTCGTATTGGTCACATTAAAATCTTAATCTGTCATCGTTTCGCCTGAAATCTATTAAATCGTACGCGAGATCGTCATAATATTTGACATTGTCAAGACTGCTCTTCTCTCTCTCTCTCTCTTTCTCTCGCACCTTCACGAAATGTATAATGTATTATTAATGTATTATAATGGGCATAAATACGGGACGAAAAGAGTCAGGCTCTTAAAAGACACTTGCCAAACGCCTTGTGTATTAATCCTCTCGGATCGAGAGAACCTCCTTGTACGTTGCCACCCTAAATCTATCCAGGCCATCACGGAATTGACGTGGGATTAAGCAGACTTGGAAGCGCCACTTTATAATATACAGACACATTTCTACTCGCATACAGCAGTAACGTCTTCAGCAGCTCGTGTCTTCCGATCGCTCGGGTATTTGTATGTATGTTTTGTCTGGCATTATAAAAAGGTAGAATCGCATCTATATCCCAATGGCAAAACGTCGAATGATTATGTATTTCACGAATCCATAGATACACGACTTTTGGTTGTCGGGGGAAGCGCAGCACAAGACTCGTTAACGAAGACGAGTGGACGTACAATAATCGTTATCATGATTGTTATAACTCGCGCGGACCGCTACTCATTGACTTAGAGGATGGATGTGTGCATGTGCTGTTGCTGCATATATGCAGCGCTTAAAACGCTTTCGGTGTTTTTTCGGACTTGCTTCTGAGCCGGATTACCTGAAGAGAAGCTGGTTTTTCGGTAGTACCTAAGAACATCAGAAACTCGCTGCTCCTTAACTCTTCTTTTTTTTATTATTATTATTTACTTCTCTTTTCTTTTTCTTATTATTTTTTTTTGTTCCACGCTCGAAATAAGTTGGTTATAAAGAGGATGTAGAGGATTTGAAAGGAAATGGTTTTGCGCGCGCGAAGAGTGAGAGCACAAGCCCTTCTCGCAAGCACACACATGCGAGCGATTAAAGACGGAAGAGATAACGCTTAAACGACTTGGATTATCGCGCTGCGAAGGTATATTAAAGGAGCTCGGAGATTATCACAGCTCACGGATAATTGACTTTTCAGGCGTGAAAAGCTTCGTCGGAGGATCGAGACACTTTTTTTTTGTTTTGCTCGTCTTCCGATTGTCGTGAAAATTCATTAGTTTTATGCTTCGGAACAGCGACGTAGTTCGTGTTCGTTACGTATGTAGACACCTAATTAGCAGTGTATAACGATTTCAAATTTAGTTTAGCGCGGTTTATGAGTCAATTACTACTTTCTATGTTTACGTTGTGTACGCGCGCTACGAAATTGACTCGTTCAAGTCGGCGTAAGATTTTGAGATTATCGAGTCGCTCTTTGATTTCTCTCTGAGGTAACAGCAAATTTTATAGGTTGATCGAACTCTTGTGCGTTTAATTTTTCTGACGCTTCTTAATACAGTTTTCAATTGAATCAATAATTAGAAAAGGTAAGTCGACTCAGTTTATTACATCAACGACCATATTCTATTTATTGTGAAAGCGTGAAAATCCTCATGATTTTCATAGAGTCATAAAAGTACTGAAGTAGTTATAATGAAATATTTTGAATACATGTTCATCAACATTATTTGCAGAAAACCATTATGGATAATAAAAGGTCAAATGATGATGTGGAACCAACCAATGTGGATTCTACGGTGACTGAATCACCAGTACTAAAGAGAGCCAGAAATTACCCGGATAACATCGCGCTCGTGGTAGGTGGATCAGTAGTATTATCACAAAAACTAGATTACAACCAAAAGGAACAAAAGATATTAGATCCAACCAATGTTTATTCCCTGGAAACTGAACCAAAAGTAGATGCACCAAAGATATTAGATCCAACCAACGTATACTCCATGGAAACTGAATCAAAAGTAGATGGACGAAAGATATTAGATCCAACCAATGTGTATTCCCTGGAAACTGAACCAAAAGTAGATGCACGAAAGATATTAGATCCAACCAATGTCTATTCCATGGAAACTGAACCAAAAGTAGATGCACCAAAGATATTAGATCCAACCAAAGTATACTCCATGGAAACTGAATCAAAAGTAGATGGACGAAAGATATTAGATCCAACCAATGTCTATTCCATGGTAAGTGAACCAAAAGTAGATGCACGAAAAATATTAGATCCAACCAACGTATACTCCCTGGAAACTGAACCAAAAGTAGATGCACCAAAGATATTAGATTCAACCAATGTTTATTCCCTGGAAATTGAACCAAAAGTAGATGCACCAAAGATATTAGATCCAACCGATGTCTATTCCATGGAAAGTGAATCAAAAGATAATCTCGATGATTCTGTAAAAACTGATCAATTCTTGTCTCCAAGCACGAGACAAACCCATTTAACACCAAAATCAAGAGCCGATCTCAATAGTCCTGACAATGATTATATCTTATCTCCAAACTCAAGTCGAGCCCATCTCACTCCTACAAGAAAAACTAGGCACTTTAAAAAACATTCACATCACGCATCTTTAGAATCGCTTGCAAGTCCAAACGATTCTAAAAATATTCAATGACAAATGAAATTTGGTAACGTTAGTAAGCAAGACAATTGATTGAATTCAACTACAATTCTTTCAATATAAATTTAATCTTTGATTTAGTGACAATTATTCTAAATATATTAAGTTGAAAATATAGTAAGAATCTTTTATAATCCATAAAATAATCTAATAATTCATACATTTATTCTTTCGCAAAATTCAAAAGCTTATAAAATACTAAATATTGCTAGCTAAAGGAGATTTTTAATATGACACAATACTTATTATAGAATTCAATAGCTTTTTTCACCTGTTTTTTGTACCATCGATATCATGTAGTATTTTGTGGATTAATAAATCCAAATTACCCTCACATAAAATATTGTCAATTGCAATTGAAATTTGTAAAAAAAAATGAGGAAATGATTAAAACAAGATAACAATTTTTTTTAAACGTATTATAACCTAACAATTGTATCGCAGTAACGCTCACTTTAAAAAAAATTTTATTATTTTGTACAAGAAATATTTGACCAATGGTAAAAATGTAAATTGATGCAGAAGTATCAGTATACTTATTTGCTAAAATGTAAGACGCGTACATAAAAATAAAAACAATTTCATTCTGTGCACATCGAGTTGAACGAATCTTCCTCTATAAATAAAGTATAATGAACTTTATTCTCTTCCTTAAACCCACAGGACCCGCGCGTCGATACATCTGTACAAAATCTCGCGTCGATCGGCTAAATGGACATCCGATTAATATTGGAAAGGGGATTTTGCGAGCGCCTAGAAAATCATTCATGCATTGTATATATGTGGCACGGCACGACGCATCGTGCCGATAAGGAGACGAACGCACGAGACGAGCTGAGAACGGACTGAAGGGCAGAGAGAGAGAGAGAGAGAGAGAGAGAGAGAGAGGAAAAAAAGAAAGTCAAAAGCCACCCACGGTGGTGTCGATCGAAACGAGACGCGGAATCCTTTCTCGCTCGTCGCGTCGCGCGCGGCTTTCTTCTTTCCGTCTTCTTATTTGCGCTCATGCACGCGCAGGAGAGTCAAGTGCAGCTCGAGGAAAACTTTGAAGGATGTTAAAAATATTTTCATGTGTTTTTTGGGGTCTCGCGCGCGCACAAGATAACCCGTTTATATATTACATTATACGCGCTACACGGAATCGGAGCGCATTATACAAAGAGATTCTCGCGCGTACGCGTACCGCGCGTTACTTTTCATTGAGTTCTACGAGTTAGCGGGCGGAGATTTGCGGCAAAAAAGCAAAAAACCTTTTAAAAATAATAACAACACTAGTACGCGCGAGGGCGGTTACAGAAGCACTCGCACATATAGATGCACACAGTATTTTGCATGAAAAAAAAGATGATCGCGCTGCTGCTCTCTGGACGCGCTCACGTCTACGTCGTCATAGCGCGATATACATACAGGTATATATATGTTGCACACACAACTCGGCCGGTCGTTCGGTGGTTGTAATACGACACCCATATATGCACACATACGTATAAACGGAGCGCACAGATACACATACACGCACATGAAGATTCGCATCCATCCGTCGTACACACAAGCCTCGTTACGGTTGGCGCGCGTGTTATGGCGGCAGAAAAAAAGACAGAGAGAGCGAGAGAGAGAGATACAGACGTCATGTTGTTGCTCCCGGTTGATTATGTCGCGTTACATATATGCGCGCACGCAGTGTATTGCAAAGTCTCGGCTTAATAAAAAATATTGCCTAATATCACGCCCGATTTATCCTATCTAATGTCGTCGTCGTCGTGTACTTGTCGTCGTGCGTACGAGCTTGTACACCCGATACCAGCGGCACACGATTATAATGAGGAAGAACCCCGGGACCGTCGCACCGGCTTCCAGACGAAAGAAAAGAAGAAAAGAAGAAAAAAAAGAATAAATAAATCAAGAAGGAGGGCGAGAAGAAATTACCGAGCCAGACACTGCGCTGTATACGAGTCACACTCGGACGCGGAGTCTGGAAACGGCTAATTGACACTGATATTAATTCTTCTCTCTCTCTCTCTCACGTTGTAGTGCTCCCGCCGCTTGTGTCGTCGACATAATAATATTATGCAACGGCGTGTCCTCCCTCGACGTATACATAATACCAACACAACGGGCGCGCACGCCACAAGAAAGATTGTGTCTCGTGCTCGGTCTATCTATTTAAAACAAATGTGAGAAGGCCTTTACTCTACTCCACTCCGCGCGAGGAGAGAATCAGTCTGCGAAAACAATCAAAGCCGCTGCTGCTGCTGCGCGTCGCGGTCATTATCATTATTTCTCCGCGAGCGCGAGAGGAAAATTATATTATTGTCTCGGCTAGCTAGCGAGCTGTCTAGTTTTCTTGGCCGCCCGCTCGCGCGACGCGTTTTATAATAAAGCCGCGCACGCACAATGGATGATTTTGTTCGCGGAATAAGAGGGTTGCGTCGCTGATGCTGCGGCGGTGACTTTATTTAAGCCGCCGCTTGAGTTATGACGAGAATTGCGCGTTTCGGTACTCTGTGCGCGTATAGATTTATCGACGCTCATTGTAGCACACGATGTACCCGAACTGTGACGGTTATGGATTATTTGGCCAACGGTATACACACTTGTAATAAACTGCAGCCAAGCTCGGCTGAATTTCAACGAGCCAATTTACTGGGTGTCTCTGTAGCTCGTTTGCTGCGCGCGGGGCTACGCCGAAGCATTAATATATTATATTATGTACGTACGTTTTGGCGAATCTATAAATCCTAAACAAAAGCTTGCATCGGGCGCGCCGTTGTCGCACAGCATACAGAAAGCGGAGCGGAGCACGAGCACGAGCAAACAAAAAAATAGCAACGCTCGAGCTAGGCGAGAATCTCATTCGCCGCATAAAAAGCGTGAGCAGCAGAGAGAGAGCAGCAGCAGCAACGGCAGCAGCGCAAAATACAAAACGAGTAGGGGGTTAGACGGGCGTTCCGAGAATGTGCGCATGAATGAAAGGGACCCTCACATACCCCCCACCTCATCACCTCGTCATCCAGTGGCTCTCTGTGCTCGTCGTACGCGTGTATGTGTGTATGTGTGTATGCAGAAAGTATATGCACGAGAAGACCACAACACGTACACACACATATGAACGTAAGAGAATGGCAACGATTGTACTGCTGCTGCTATATACACGCGAGAGACCGCGCGGGCTACTGGCAAAAGAGGGAAATGTATATAAGCATGTGAGCGAGAGAGCGAGCGAGCTGGTGCTGCTCCGCGGCATCGTTGCGCATACAGCAGCCTGTCAAAATTTTGACAGCGAGCCGCTTCGCTTCCTTTTTTGCTGCCCTACTACTGCTGCTGCTACTGCTGTTACCACTGCGGCGTCGAGAAGGCCGAAATTCCCAAAGCGAAGAAAAACATCCAAGTATTACGCGTAAACGCGAAGCAGATTCTCTTAATTTGGATGTATATTTATTTTGGCGAAAAAGTACTGCACTCGCAGTAACAGCAGCAGCTGAAACCGAAAGAGAAGAGTTCGAGAGGTCAGTGCGCCGCGCCGCGAAGATCGTAACGATTTTATTTTAGGTTCTTGTCTTGCTTTTTTCGCGCATTACGTATAAATTCGCGGGAGACACGCTGCGAGAAGGAGGGAGAAAGAGAGAGAAATTAAAGTTTACGTAACGACTTTTTAATGTGCACATATATATTTGTCCGTAAGCGTTTTCAGTTGATTTGTATATAAACCGTCGTATCCATCGTGTATCAGGACGCAAGATTTTCATTGATAAGGACCACACTCGAACGATAGCCTATAGACGAACTTTTCTTGATATTCTTTCGTGAACGTGCCTTGAATTCACGCGAGAAAGAAGCGATTTAGACTTTCTTTTTTGCAAAATGAAAAAGAAGAAGATAGAAACGATCGATTTGAACTCTTTCGCCTCTTTCAAGCACACACATTCGTACAAGACCCAATACATACATACTCGAGAGTTATCGAACGCCAGGTATCGAGCTGTATAACGTCCTACGACTCGCGGCAGCAGCAGCAGCAGCGACGGTGGCAAAGTTTCGTAAGCACCACCCTTCGCTGCTCTTGCCCCTGTGCGCGTCAATATTGGCCCAGCCGCCGCCGACACCGCCATCGGCTGATGTACACACACACACACACAAACACGAGCAATATACGCGCGAGGCTCGGCAGCTCATCATCCCTCCCCGATTCGAGAGAGCAGCGGCAGCAGCGGCGCAGGATAATGTCAACCCCCTCTATACACGGTTTTCGCCCCCGGATCGAGCGAACGCGTGCAGCAGCAACAGCCACCCCTCCATTATATTAGCTTCCGCTTGTTTACGCCCATTTTATCTATGAAATCAGCTGCTGCTGCTGCTGCTGTTGCTGAGCATTGCTTATAAAGCGACTGGTTTTTTGTGAAAAAACATATTTTTCTACGTTGGCTATAAGAAGAATCTCACAAATATTTGTTTGTCATTTATCGAGGCTCTATACAATGTACGAATGTGGAAAATTTGTTGTTGTTGTTTTTGTGTCTCCGAATCGAGGCATTATTCATCAGCTTGGTTTTTCATTTTAAATTAAATTCTCGTTCAACGTATTATAATAATATTATTCTCGGATCGTGATAAACTCGCGAGCACGGGGGTAAACTGCCTTATTTTGCGCAACAATAAGAACAATAGTAATTATAATTAATTAACTATACATAATACGCGCGAGGCGCGCATTCAAAAAGTCCACACACGTATACACACGTATAGCTGCAGCACGTGCTGCATTATATATCACATTACTCATGCTCGTGAATTTGTTATCGAATATCTCAAACTCTAAATATATTGCATATACGCGATATATTACTCTACATGTACGCGTGTACGCGCGGGTACGCAGCGGTGTAAGTCTAATTACAAACGCATATAATGTAACGTAAAGTTGAGCATTTTGAGGTACACGTACGGTTACGTATTAACTAAAGTGCAAGTCAAGATATAACTATCTGTACTCGCTGTATAACTATTACGAGCATTTACATTGTAACAATCTTATTTATGCTCTTCGTATAAGCGCGAGCTTGCAAAACAATGCAGAAACTCGCTCACGCGTGCAGTTTCGTATCGTACTGTATTATATATGCGCCGCTCACAAAGCTCCATAAACTAAATCACCAAAACAATCGAGCCAGAGTGAATTCCAAGCGCGGCGTTTATTAAGTCATCTTCGTTCTCGGAACTTATAATAATGTGTATACGGAGCTCTCGAGCTTTGCGTTCCTACGTTGCGATAAGAAAAGAAGAAAATGCCGATCGTCGTAGTCGTCGTCGTCGGCGAGCTTGACGAAATAAAAAAAAGAGCTTATGCGCGCGGCGCTGCTGATACGATTGCCGATTCGCATAAACAGTTTCGAGAGCTGCTGCTGCTGCCGCTTATCGCCTTATTATTTCTAAATAAAATAAGCGCGCCGAGCGAAAGGATGTTTTGGAGCGATCGAGTTTTTACAGCTTCGTTTCGATCGACGCGTGCCTGCCTGTACTTGAGATTATCGAGCGTTGAGTCTATATAGGAGTGTAGTTTTTCAAAAAGCGTGACGCACACACGCGTATGTATACGGAGGCAGGACGCCCCCGAAAAAAAAGTAGTAGTAGCCGATCGCCACTGTGTACATATACTCAAGGCAAGAGCCGAGTCCGCCTGGATATATAGAACGCTATTTAGCTATCCGAGGTACATTAGCTCCGTGTTTAGTTTGAAGAAGACACGCACACACGCGTATATGTCGAAATGTATATAAGAAGAGGGCGAGAAGCCATTACGAGGGAGAGAGCTTTTGTCCCCTTTTCGGAACCCTCTCTTCTCTTTTACTCATCGATATAGTAGCACTGACGCCGAAACAAGCAAAGAGAGGATAATGGACTCGAACTAATGGGGTAAGATATATAGAGTAGGAGAACGAGAGAGAGCTAAGAAGCAAACGGGAATTAATTCGATATAATATTCCTTTGTTTTTGTCGCGTGCGTAATAAACCAACTCTAACTTCCAGCGAAATCCAAGTGTTGGCTTACACACACGCGACTATGTTTAATATTTTAAAATACCTATTCTAAACGAGCGATAAGATTTTTATATAGAAACTTATATACAGAGTACGGTTAGCAGCGAGTGGCTGTGAGTGTGTGTTTTGATCTTGCGGGTATGAGTTTTTTTATGCCTTTATCATAATGTAAATACATAATAATGTCATAAGCGCAGTGGTTGCAAAGATAAATAGAAGGCGAGGAAGAAATCGACCGAGTCGACTGTAAAAAAATGATGATGACAATTTTGCACGCATTGTGACAATGCGATTCTCGCGCCAACACGTGACGCGCGCGTTTTTGCGGATAAGCTCGTTTGGTTTTTGCCTAGATTACGAAGTCATAATTTTGACGTATGTCGAGTACACGTGAGTAGTGCGTACGTGCAATTACTTACACAGAGATGCAAAGGAAGTCGAAGCGTTTCGAATGAAATCTTGTGAAGCGTTCCTCCGGGGATATCCTCGCGCGCCAGTCCGAGCAGCACGCGGCAGAAAAACGCCCACCTCGCCGTTCGGCAAAGACGCCCCTGAGTTCACGGACGCGATCGAAGCTCCCCTGGGACTCGCGATATATACACGTATAGAGAGCGTTTGCTATTTTGCATATATAGATCCCGAAAAGCCTAGAGCTCGAAGAAAGCAGCGAGCTCGCGCTTGCAGCCGCGCGATAACGAGCCAAGTTTTTTTTTTTTACCATACTACCTAGTTTGGTTTTTTTATTCTTATTTTGCCGTTGTTTTTTGTTTCAGGCTGAAAACGAAGAAAAAATTTTGCGTCACCGCATACACGCAGCAGAACACGACGACGGCGCACGATTCGAGGTAAGAACTCGCTTTTATGCATTATAACGTTGTGTGCGCATGGGGGGGTCGCTCGGGCTCGTCCTGACGCGCGGACGGACTGCTGCCTGGCACCGCAACTCCTGATGCAAGCCCCGTGTCTATGGGAACAAACATACACACTCACAAACACTCACACGCAGTTACAGAAGCCATAAGGTAATTCGATATTCGTATACGTATACGTGGGTTATGTGCGAGTGTGTGTTTTTGTGTGAGTGTATACTCACACGTGCGTCGCGCGCGCGGACCTTATTGCAAAAGTCGCGGTGGTGCTTCCCACTTCCTCTCTGGCGAACATGCTTTATACGCGCACACGGACTTATATATTTTGCCGAGAATAAGTTCACTCCTGTCCACGCGATGATCGTAGGGATGACGACGCGCGTCCCCGATATCGGGCTTTTTTTTGGTGTTATAATTTTAACGAAAAAAAACGAAAAGCAGAAGAATATCGTTTCGAGAGAGGGAAGAAGAAACATATAGCAGAGATGCAGCAAACTAAAATGGGATTTGGAGCAACGACCTTCCTCGACAACACACTGCGCGATCTCAAATGTGCTATATATTATACACAACGAACGATGTTGTATCTTGCTATCCGGCAGTGGATGAAATAAAATTAAAAAAATCTCTACGGAAACGACGCTTTTTCAGCACCTAATTGCATACGACGCGTATACAAATCGCAGCGACACAATCATATAATATTTTAGTGCATCCGTTGCGGCACAAAACTCGTGTAAAAAAGCTCGAGCGAAATTTTCACCCCTCTAGAAGTGAAAAACTCGGTTTTGTCGCGATACGAGCTTTCGACCATATATACTTCGAGTAATTCTAAATACTTTCCCGATAGTTGGCTCGGTGCTACTCTTATACGACCATAAACCGGCGAGTCGCAGAACGATCAAGCTCGCGCTGCGCTAAAGAGCTCTTGTAAACTATAATACGTACGTGCGCACGCACGCGAACGTACACAATCGATTTCGCGTAATTTGCATGATTGAGCGCGCGCGTACAGAGAGAGAGACACGCAAGAGAGAAAAAAAACTGCGTGCACACCTATGTACTGCAGTGCTGCAGTGCTTGAAAGAGAGAGAGCTCGTAAACCGTTCATTGATCCGCTTGCCATTTATCATACATATGTCCGCTTACATCGGAAACAATCACAAATACATATGACAGAGAGGGGGACTATTGCGTCAATTAAAAGAGGCAAGTCGTATCATTCACGAAACATAAAAAAAAAAAATAAACAACAACGACGACAATAGTTGAAAATAAAGCACTGCACTCACCTCTGCTCGGAGGCACGGTCGCGCTGCCTGCGATTCTTGAACCAGTTGCTGACCTGGGTCGTCGTCAGACCCGTGTTCTCGGCCAGCTCCTGCTTCTCCTTCGGCGACGGATAGGGATTCGTCTCGTACCACTTCCTCAGCACGAGGCGCGACTTCTCCTTGAAACAGTAGGACGTCTCCTCGCCGTCCCATATCGTGCGGGGCAGCGGAAATTTGCGCCTCACCCGGTATTTGCCTGCGTCAGAGCACACAACAATTTTCAAAATTCATTTCTCTTTTCATCGACAGCGCAGTAATGAATATTTCGTAATTGTATAAAAGAAGGTAACTGACCGACGGCGCCGAGCGCCCTGCCGCGTATCCTCTCGGCCTCGGTGTAGTGCGCCCTGAGCCAGAGATGCTGCAGCTTGTTGTGATTGTACGGGCTGAAGGTGTTGTTCTCGAGTATGTTGTAGAGGTCCTTGTAACGGGCCTGATGAAAGGCCACGAAGGCCTGGGCCTTGAGCACGCTCTCGTTCTTCTGCAGCTTCGGGCAGTCGGGCAGCGACCAGAGGAAGCGATGCAGACGCTCGACCGCGTTCGGCTGCTGGAGCACCTGGACAGTCGACACCATCGT
This sequence comes from Trichogramma pretiosum, assembly GCF_000599845.2. Taxonomy (NCBI): domain Eukaryota; kingdom Metazoa; phylum Arthropoda; class Insecta; order Hymenoptera; family Trichogrammatidae; genus Trichogramma; species Trichogramma pretiosum. The sequence goes on from NW_019641681.1 coordinate 297,025, forward strand.
CTGTTTTTTTCATAGACGATAGAACAAGAAACATGAGGGGACAAAGGTAACACAGGTTAGTCGCGGCTACAACTCAGCGAAGCTGTTATTTTTTAACTAAATGCTCCTTTTTTATCGCGATTTATTATTATTCACACTGCGCTCTGATAATTGTATTCTATTAAACGCGAGAGAGGCTTTCGACCGAATTAAGTTGATTCTTTAAAGCTCCGCGCGTAAACACGTGTGCATGCCGCAAGTGCAGCAGCAGTAGTAGTACGTCTACGAGCTTTAACTCGGTGTTATTACGAATTAATTATCTTCTCTTGACGCTCGTTGTCGTCGTCGGCTGTCGTTTGGTGCAGCAGTGCAGTCCCCAGGCGGTACCACGACAGCAACGACTACAACGATGACAGCAGCGACGACGGCAACGAAAAAAAAGAAGTTAAAAAGAAACGTCACAACTCGCGACTAATAGATACAACTATCAGGCGAGAACATATTTCTATGCGCGTCACGCGTACGCGAGATGCACATTATGAGCGTTATAATTCATAACACGTGGAATTAGCATAATTGGAACGTGACGGTTGGATTGAGATCAATCGCGAGTTTCGGTCTACGCAATTTTTACCTTATTTTTTTTATCTTTTTTCAACCGAAAATAAGTTTACAAGCTCGCGCAATAAATAAATACCACATATACGCGCCAAAAGTATAATTTCACGGACTCTCTCGACGCGCGTGGGCATTAACGTCTTTTTCGTCCGTTTCTTTCTTTGTCAATGTAATTGATTATTTTTATATTATATAAATAAAAACAAGTACACGTTCGCATCTCGCTGTGTAATAATACACATTATACACACAGCTACACTCGCACGCATGCACAAACACATTAACAAAGCTCGGAATTTCAACGAATCGACAATTAAAAGTTGTGTATTGGACGCGCGCGGCGTGCTACAAGCCGCACATCTCGTTAAGATTTATCGCGTAATTCCCTTATTAAGGCAATCGAACGATGCAAAAAACCGAGAGCCTCGAGCGCGAGTTCGAAAGGCGGGCGAAGATTACGAAAAAATAATTTTTTTTTTATATTCTCAAAATAAGCCGGACGACGAATGCGTGTAAAAATATAGGTGTGCGTACGTATGTGTGTGTGTGTTTGTGTGCGTGCGTAAGCTAAGAAACTCACGCAGCACGTGACAACATTTTATATGCGTAAATGCCTATGCCCGCTGGTGAGCAGTAAATGTAAGCGTGTATGCGCGTGTGGTGTGTTGCATATAGCCTATATATACGCAGCTTCGGGACATGTACGGTGCTGCAGTAAACGTCAAAGCACGTGCCGATGGATTTACGCCTCTCGTCGTTAAAGCAGCACCCATGGGCATCGAAGATTGTCGTCGTCGTCGTCGTCGTCACCCGCTCTCGCGCACTGCATATGCGTGCGACAGAGAGAGAGAGACAACGAGTCTAAAAGCTCGTAAGCAATTATTTAAGCTTAATATATTGTATTTGTAAAGTTGCTTCACGAGCTTTTTTGAGACGCACACAACGGAGCGTGCTCCAATGTGTGCTGGGATTTTGAGTGTGTACTCGTGTTTATGTATCTATGGCATCACGTACGTATAAATAAAGTTTTTTCTCACGAAAAATGAGCCTACGTAAACGACAATACACCGTTTAATCACTGAAGCACCATCGGATTATCCGAACTGAATTGATTATTGTCGCGTATCTCTCGCTGCGAACGCGTCAAGCTAGTGTGACAGTACATCCACACGTTATAAACTCTCGGACGTGTTGCACAAACAGTGTGTCGATTATCCCGCGAGCGCGAGCTTAGAAGTAAAAAACGACGTTCCATTAATCACGCGCCGAGATTACGTATTATTACTATATTATAAAAAGTGATTGATCGCGATGAAAAACTAAGCGGCGCGCGCGCGTGTGCGAGCCAGCTATAGCTGTGTATGTGTCACAGCATCGAGGCGAAATTTCCGCGTTCGCGCGCGACAGCCCATCGTCGTCGTATTATAGTCTAGCTATTTAACTCTTCGTCGTCAAGGTCAACAAAGACGCGAGCTTGACATTTTTCTAAGTTACGTTACGCGCGCGATAGTAATATTTTTCTCCGTCTCGCCGGCTTACCTCGCAAACGCAGGCGACCTGGTCCTGGGTGAAGGTGAACGGGCGCACCTGTCCGTTGTTGTTGAGCGCGGACTCGTGCACGGGACTGCTGTAGCCGGCCGCCGCGGCTGCAGCGGCTGCCGCGGCCACGGCCGCCGCCGAGACGTGGCCGCCACCGACGAGGCCGCTCGCGTAGTGGTCCAGGCTGCTCGCAGTGCCCGACAGACCCGAGCTCGGCGTACTCTGGGGACTATAATCGTTGCTCACTATTAATCCTCCTCGTTGCTGTGAAGTTTGTTGTTGCTGTTGCTGCTGCTGCTGCTGCTGAAGGACGACGTCGCTGGCGGCCGTTGCTGCCGCAGTCGCTCCCATCGCGGAAGCCCCGGCTCCTCCGTAGGCCATCATGTCACCTCATTATCCGTTACCCAGATTGGTCGTGTCGCAATACGATCGCCTCGCCGCGAAAGAGACACTAATTAGCGTGGAGGAGGCGTTTGTTATTCTTCTTCGTTTTTTTTCTCCCTTTTACAGCAGTGCGTTATTAGTCGCTCTCTCTCTATCGCCACTTTGCACGATGATATATGTATATACAATGAATGTTGTGCTGCTGCTGGCGCTGCGGCGTGCGAAAAGAGTTTAAAGAATAAAAGACTATCTTTCTAAGCCTAATGGGTATTAATAGACCTCGGTTAAATTTAGTGTAACCGGCTGAACTATATACACGCGCACTGACACACACACACTCGCGGGCACACCACGGTGGCTCGCTTATGATGTATATAATCTCTCTCTCTTTCTCTTGCTTTCTCTCTTGCTTTTCCGACGTATATACTGCACTTGAGTGTATAAATCTTGGCAATATCTCTCTGCCGTGTGTACCGTATATCACTTAATAATATTTGTACGCAAAGCTTATCATCGTAAGCCACCGTCGCTCTGCGTGTGCTCTGCTGTCCACGATCGAGAATCTATGCACACTCGTAGTAAACTCACACTTGTTTTCATGCACTCGTTTTTTCTTTTTATCATAAAACGATATAATAATAAACGTCACAATTCACGATTGTTCGATACGTCAATTTTGGCAGATCGAGAGATGATACACGAAAGAAAAGAAAATTAACAATTAATCAGACGCACAAGACACTGATTATGTACACGCATATATGATACATAAAACAAAAACGTCTGTATATTTATATACACAATGACTCCGAAACTTGGCGACGCACTCTATGGTCTCTCGCACTCTCTCTGTCTGTCTGTGCTGTGCTGTGCTGTGTGGCCGAGTGGACGCGCCGTCCGCCGCATACATGCATTCGCTCGGTCTCGCGATTTCGAGTCGACTGACTTTATTATAACGCCGAGTTCTCTTTTGCAGCGGCTGGCTGGCCTGCTGCGAGGCATGCGATTTTGTCCGAGCCCCACTCGAGGGAAGAGAGATGGCATATTCTCTCTCGCTGTTCTTTCTCTGTCTCTCTTTTACGCGCACTCGAGACCCCTACCACGAGCCAATAGTTGTACCATCTCTCTCTCTGTCTCTCGTTCGCTTTTGCCGTAATACGCTTCGCGAGGCGGTCTGTGTGTATTATACTCCACTCGCTCGACGCGCAGCGCAGCGCAGGCACAAGGCAGCGAGGCAGCGCCGCGTGTGTAACGCGATTCGTCCTGACCCGGCCATTATCCGGCTCGGTGTCATTGGCTGAGACTCGGGACGCGATCCACGCCCCCATCGCGCGGATATCGCTCCTCGCGCGGCGGCTCGCAACAACGCAGAAGCCACGCCCCGCCCCCCGCATGATTTTGCGCGACTGGTACACACGTATTGCGCGAGTGCACCTCCACTCTTCCGTGTTGTACGTGTGTGCCTGCGTGTGTCTATGTAAAAGGTATATATCTATGTGCGCTAGGGCACGCGAAAAAGAATAAAAGCACTCGGCGCGAGCGATGCGCGTTTCGTAGGGCTTTTTTTTTAACGAGTATAAATGCAAACAGAAAGAGTCTACGTGTGTATTTTTAAGCTTGCAGCTCTCTGCCTCTCTCTATTCTCTGCGTGAAAATGCCTTTTCTCTGCGGATATTTTTTTTTTCGTCATTTTGAAGGTAAAACAACTATACATATTTTTCACGTCGTGATAATAGTACAAAAGAGGGACAATTTTTTTCTATCATTCAAGCTGTGTATACATACCATGTACATGTAACGAGCTTGCTTGTGTGTGCATTGTACGCACGCGTGATACGTTTTTTTCTTCTTCCACCGTTACGTACATGTAAGTTTGTCGGGCGAAAAAATCCAAAACGAAGAGTCACGGATGAATTATACCCGCATATTCAACCCTTTGTTCTTGCTATTTTTAAGGGATAAACGCGCGAACTACCGACGCTCTCACGTCTGCGTTGATTAAAACATATTGCGTGCGATGTTTTTCGTACAAAATATTATTTCTATACTAATTCGAAAGAAAATTATCTTCTAATATTTTTTTCATTAAATATCGAGTCACAGTAAGCGTGTATTGCCCAAGTATAATGACTAAATGAAACGGCTCGTTTTTTCGATTAAAGCGCACTCAAGCTCGCATTATTATACGCCATTATTCGCATTCACCTGCGCCAAAGCACCTTGTAGCCACAATAAACTCTTCGAAAAACTTCTCCTCTCTTTCACGCGTGCGCGCGCGATCAAAAGAGTTATATGTGCAGTGCGCGCGTTATAAACACGTTACGAACCCTCTATACCCTTTTAGCTAGACAGCCAGAAATCGCTTCTCAAGGACTCTCATGGCTGAGTGCGAGAGAGAATTTGACAAAAAAATGTGCAGCAGCATATAGCAAATGCGACGGGGAAAGTCTATAAAGACGCAATTCGGCGACAAAAGAGCAGTACCTATGTGTACGGCACGACTACGACTCCCTCGCTTCGTCGCGCAGCGGTAGCAACAGCAGCAACACGTGTGTGTTTCTTTCACGATCGCGTCGCCCGCGCGTATGCTATGAGAAATATATGTGTACACGAGACAGCCCTCTGACACTTTTCCGCGTGGGACCGCGGCGACTGCACTACGGTAAACGTCAATCATCTCGTGATGTACATTTTTTGAGTACTTTTCTGGACGGTAGGATAACACACACACACAGAAACACGTGTACGCGGTGCAGTAGAGTCTCCGGAAAAATATGAATAAACATTATTCGTCGGTAGTAGCTGCACGTCTCGATGATGTAAGACGTTTGAAGCGAGACGCTCGCGTGCCTATGATAACAAACAACCACCGGCGCATCCTCGCGCGTCTCAAGTGGATACTATGACTTTTCTCACGACATAATGTTTTTTCGTCGTTTAGTAGGAATATACAGTGCGGTATTGTATCGATCGGGGGGTCGAGTGTTTATCTAGCGCTCGACGGTATATGTCCTAAATGATCGCAACGATGAGCGACCGATGATTACGAACATTATGCACGCGGACTCTGATTATTATTATATTTATGTGTATCTCAGCTCGAGCCTCGACGTAAGAGAAAAATCACGCGATAAAACTATAAAAAGAGACCGCAAACGACTCACTCGTTCTCTCTCTCTCTGTCTCAAGAGAGAAATAGAAATTCGATCCCTTGTGATTCCGCTCGCGCGCCGTACACGCATGTATATTCAGCCGAGGACAAATTAAAAAGGAATGGAAAAACAGCTCTATTATACGGATGCCTATTTGTAGCAAAAACCAGTAGCTGCACAGCAGCAGCGGCATCATGGAGATTATTATTATCTGCACCTCCGTATATTCTATGAACGCTGCGACACTTCATAATCCCGAACAAAGCCTATAGCTCCGTTTTTCTCTCTCAAACTTGACTTGGTTCTCTCTCTCCCCGCTGCGTACAGCACATAACGGCGCGCGGGATTTTTAGTCTTATTATCGAGCGTTGACAAGAATGAAATGGTCTCGGCCTATGTGCTAGCTCCATTGTACTGCTCTGTATATGTACCTTTTCTTTCTTGACTGTAGACACTGACTAAGATGTCGCGCGCGCACGAGTTAAAGAACGGAAATAAATAGCGTGAGAGTCGTACGAGCTTTTTTTTCTGTCGAAAAAGAGTAATCGTTGAATCTTCTCTCGATGATATACGCAGAGGAGCAGAGAAACATTTATAACGTTTGTGCTCTCCACATTGGTAATGGAATATAAAGCCGTAAAAAAAGGAAGGTAAAGTTATTAGCCAGTGAAGTTTGGGTAATGGCTCGAGCGCACACGGAGAAAAACTTTCCCTCGTTTAACTATATACGTATATATAAAATACGAAGGCCTCGTCGAACTGCGCGCATAGTTTCAAAAAGCGCAACAACAATAAACGAGCAGCCGCAGCAGCAGCTCTCGTTTTATACGTACAAACACGTCTCTCTGCAGAAATAAAACGCAAACGACGCGCACCGTATACCTATAACACACAGCTGAAAAGTCAAGTTCCGCAAGCCGCAGCGCGCAACAATAGCTGGCCACACGCGACATTGATTTCTCTATTATTATGTGAGTCTACGTATGTAATATGCGTGTGTGTAAGCGCGATCACGCCTCGGTACAACACCCTTCGGGACGCGCAAATTCCCATGTTCACGCCGCATGGGGTATACGTGTGTGTAATGCCACATGTAATCCACCATTCGGAGCGAGCCCTGAGCCCATGCTGGTCGTGTAATTGCGAGAGTTAATTCCAGAGAAGAGAGAGAGGGGCTCGTTGACAATGAGAAAAGTGGCCGATAAATATTACGTGTGCTCGAGGAGACGACTTGTTGAATGTCGCGCGCCAAGAACTGCGGAGAAGAATCGATCGAAGAATTTACCACCGTTTGAAAGGGATCTTGAGCGCAGCTGCGGTCGATGCGTCTCTATGACCCATTTGATTGCCTTTGTATTCGGCAAACTATAATCGCAGGTGTAAATTGTCTCCTTTTTCGGGGACAAAAGTTAACACTTTTTCTGACAGCGAATTATCGTCGGCGAAGAATAACTATAACGTTGCAAAGTGTCGATATTGCCCTATCTTTTCCAAGGTTTGGAGAGGATACTTGACGCACACAATAGGATCGGTTGCAGGGTATAAAGCATCGAGCTGCAGTGTCGCAAATTGCTCCTATACTGATATCTAACTAGCTTGAGAAAGACGAATCAATAGATTTTTCCATTTTTTCGAGAAAGGCAAGTAAATTTTTTCTACGCTTGAAGAGCCCGTTCAAAGATATAAGCGTATCGGATTTTCAACTATTCATGAGAAGCATTAATAATATATTATGTTAGATATAAATCGAGCAGCGTATGTTTTAAGCGGAAATTCGCTAATCTCGTTACATATGACAGAAAATATTTGTTTTCTTTAGCCACGCAAGTTTGGTTTTGTGCGCCTGTCGCGTGCACATCGCGATCTCATTAAATATTTTTACTTATGTAAGCTGGCTATTATCCAAATATTTACTCAAATAAAAATTAGGTAGAATAGAATACGTTACAGCTGAGGACCTGCATCGGGCCCAAGATAGAACTTGTTGTAAACATAGGTTCTCTAAAATAAAAAAAGACTCGTGGTATCATTTACAGGAAGCAAGTGTCACCCGATGAAAAGTCTCCCCACACATGAGAGCTGCTCCTAATTAGGACTGCGTTCGCGTAAGCACATTGAAATTAAAGACCATGTCTCATAGGAATAATAGCATAATTTTTGCTCCTTTCATTTTACTGGTAATAAAAATCCCATTGCTTGAAATTTAAAAACGTATATTCCGCGCGTATTTTTTCTAAAGCTCTGCATGCCATGAAAAATTAAATGATGCATTGCGAGCACGAACGTACAAAACTTTTCGAGATTTCAAGAAAATTAATGCATTTTTTTCATGATTCTAACATCAATTTCTAATCTTTGTTCATTCATCTAGTTTTCATTGTTTACCCTTTCATCGTACATACTTAGAGACGAGTATTCAAATAGCAATAGCATGTATATTTTTTCGATCGAAAACCGTTTACTAGTATCACTAGTATAATATCTTGTCTTCGTATATTTCTGTGGTGGAAAGGCATAACGACTTGAGTCCATTTTTTTGAAAATCGATTTTATGATGAAAAACGTCTATATTTAGTGTCTATTTTAATGTACAAGGGTCAGAATAGACGAATATAGCGTCTAGCGTTAGTTGCAGCATCGTGCATAACGACTTAAGTCCATTTCGCGAAGACTGGGGAAAGGCAAAACGACTTAAGTCCACCCTTGCGAGTTTCAAAATGCTATAGAGAGTCTAATTTTATTTGAAAATGAAAGAAAATGATATTAGAATGTTAAACATAGCTCCACACTCTTCGAATGTTGTGAATTACACTATATAATTGTTACATTTGATACGCGAGAGGCAATTTTCTCGATTTTCAGTTTGGCCTTTTTTCGTTGCAAGATTTGAGATCTGACGGCAGTATAACGTTAAATGAGCTATTTTATCAATGTGAATTCGTTAAATGAGGTTATGATGACAAACTGCGCGAAATAATCGATATTGAAAAAAGTGTGACCGCCAAAAGTGGACTTAAGTGCAAACCGTGGAAAGGCAAAAGAACTTAAGTCCATATTTTTTGCTCCCTATCATCGCTATGATGCGCCTTTTAATTTCATAAGTACATAGTTCAAAAGCTACCTCATAGTAGCTTAAAACATCATAGGTTCAGACCTCAACTCGTCCGCGTCTATTTAGGCTGGCACAATCAACTTAAAACGCGTTTTTCTCGAAATTAAGAAAAATGGACTTAAGTCGTTATGCCTTTCCACCACAGATTTAATTCTTAGCTGTAGATGATAAATCATGTTTGAAAGTCACGACTGTTTCATCGCCGTCCCAATCGTCTGAATTCTCTGTATTACATAGTCGAAAGTTTTTTGCAAGAATAGCAATACGCTTCGAAGCCATCGATAAACATTGGTTTCTATAAAAAGAAATAATCTTGGTTAGTAAAATGATGTAAATTAATTCAATTTTCAGTATTACACCATCACACACGTTTTCTTGCTCAGTAATTTACATCCATCCAAAAAGGGTACCTCGAAATTAATCTGCTCCAATACCATGGAATAATTGAAACTGCCAATAATGATTCCATGATGTTTAAAGAATAGCAATAGTGTGATAACAACGGAGTGTTTGAGTGAACCAAAGGGCGATGAGGGTCAGGCTTCAGCAACGTCTACTCAAAAATCTCGCAAGTTCAAAATACTTGTAATTGATTTTTTTAATATAATTTTTATTTATAAGTGTGGAAAAATGAGCAAACGCGTTTAAATGTTAGCATCCATTTGATAAGTCTGAAAAAGTGAATGGCTAATGCTACGATATGCATGTAAATTACTGAGTAAAAACGTGTATGACGGTGTATTAATGAAAATCGAATTAATTTACATCATTTTATTAATTAAGACCCTTAATAAAGTTAAACGTCTATTGGAGTATTGTAAATTTCTTTAATAAATTAAATGATGTTGAACGTGTAATCTAATCAAGTTCGGCACTGAAAGACTGATACAATTATTTTGACTTTGCTACTTGCAGATTTACAGATATAGGTACTCGACATCTCGTGGTGGAAGCTTGAAGTAGTATTATTCTATTCAAAGTTGTTGAAAACTGGTCTAAATTTTTTGAAATAATCAAATTGTTATTTTCAGATCATTTAAAATGCGCTCAATATTTGTAACACAATTTTAATAAAAAATTTCCATGAATAAGCCAATTCCTGATTATGTATTTTGAAACATTTTGTTAGACAAAATAAATAAAACATTTTTTGAGTACAGGCAAATTGTCTCGCACATTCGTGGTTTATGTACACGTATGTACGAGTAAATTTAGTTTTATGCAGTTCAAACAAAAATATTCTTGTTAAAAAAAGTCGAAAAAAGTCATGAACATTGCAAAAAAATTATCAATTCATTAGAGAGTGGTGAAAAAGTGCTATGGAGTCGACGAATCTACCAACCGTTCAATTCTCGATAATAAACAAAATATTCTCGACGCTGCTCTCTTTTTATGCTTCTAAAATTCCTTTCAGTGGAGCTGTCATAGAAAATAAGCTTTGCATTTTTATCACTGTGTCAAAGAAAAATATTTCAAGGATACCGAAGAAACTTTTTGTGCGAGCACTGGTTTGATCGATTTTGTCAGAGATTTATCCGATTTTCCTCATTTTTTCATACCTTTAGAACCGAACCCACTTTTTCCATATACGTAATGCCCCTGTATTCAAATTTTTCGTATTCGTGGTACTTTAATGAACGTATTAACCGCAAATACCGCGGTTCGCCTGTTGTACTTCAAAACAGAGTTGAAAGATATATCATGGTGTCCCGGATAGGGTGGACCTAAAGCAATGATAGGTTGCATTAAAATAGCTACCAAAACTGAGTGAACCAGTCTTTGGTTGGTTAATCATAAATGGAAAAATCGTTCAAATAAAAATCCTATCTAATCTTGTTCAAAGTTACACAAATATTTCACTTTTTATACAAAAATCTCTACATATTTTCTTTACTACCAATAAAAAGAATATTATAATTTCATTATTGTAAAGATCATTATCGTAAATTCAACGATACTTATTGTACACTTAAATAAAGAATAAAGTCAAAAACTTTTCATTTTTTAACATTATTTGAAAATTTGCATGCAAATAAAAAACGAAAGCATTAAAAATTATATAGAAGTTTGTGCCTTTTTATTTTTAATCCCAGTAATAGTCTCATAAAATATATGAAATATTAAATAAATGTGTAGTCATTTCTAGCACTATACATTTGAACTTAAAATTCCCTCTACTCCGTTATGAAAAAAAGAACTTTAATTTTCATGATATAATTTTTATGATAATCAATATATCTTTTCGTTTTTGAACTTAAATTAAAGCTCAATTGTTGCTGTTTTATTATTATTTTATATACTGAATGAAATCAAAGATACAAATAGTGAAACGAGTCAAAAAAAAACCATCCACTGAGCCGAGCAAATCAAGGCCACGTGAGCTTTTCATTATTTAATCAAAGTTATATTCAAAAGTTCATTCGAATTTTTTACTGGGCTCGTGCTGAAAGCCCATACATGGTATTGTGTGCACGCTGCGCACTTATAATTAATATTTTCAAATTATTCAAATGCATCAAAAATGTTGTGCAGGGCCATCATGTACGACATAACCATATGTATAACCTGAAGATTATTACATAAATAATGGGATTATTATTATACAAACTTTACTTATGTTTTTAGTAATAATTTTTTGTCAGATTTACAATCACTCGAATGACACAATTGAAACTTACATTTTTGCAAGTTTCATAATCCATTCGAATAGTAGGACCAGCCATTAATACACAACTTTTTAAAGTTCGAACCATCATTAAAAGTATCAAGCGTCTTTCTTTAGGAGGAAATAAATACCATTTGGTGCTATAGCTAAAATAAGATTCTCTTTACTATAATCCTTATGAGGTTTGAAAACAAAAGAAATTACCAATCTCTGTTTAATTTTTCAGAAGCATTAATTAGTTCTTGACTTCCATAAATTAATAAAAATAAAATTAGAAACATTCCTACCATCCAAGAAGCAATTTGTAATGCGTATCTTTTATTGTCTGAGATTACAATTACAAACTGAAAAATATATATCAAAATAAAAATGAGTTATTGTACTTTTAATATCAGAAGTGAAACTCCTGGTTATTTTTGGTTCTCAATTATTTTTAATTTCTGCAGCTTTTGAAAAACTGCTAAAAATGTTTCACTTAAAAAAATTGAGAAACTTTTATATTTTTTCTAAAAATTAAAAAAAATTAGAAGATAAAAATGAAAACATTATGCAATTTTTTTCTTACCCAAAACCCTGATATACTCAAATTCACTGTGGCTATAATAACGATTATTAAATATTTATTTTTGCACAAAGATCGAAGATATTCAAACATCCTGAAAAATAACAATCTCTTTCAAGGTAATTTTTTTTACACTTTTAAATGAATTAATTTTCTCAAGTATAGTTTCAAGAACATTGAATTGAGTTAATTTATGAAAAGTATCACCTAACTCAATACATTCTAGATGTCGGCAAATGTTGTGACGAATCTTTCTATTTATTACTATGATTTTTTCTTCGTCTATAAATGGTGCTATGCAAATGAATTCCATGTAGTTCAAAATTTTTTTCAAATCTTGTCTAAAATGCCAATCAATAAAAGCAGATGAAATTAAAAAATTTAATATGAATAGGTATCAGCTTTTAAATATAAGGTCAATGTGGGTATTTTCGCTCATGTCTCTATATTCGCTCAGTAATTTAATATTAAAGATCTAATTTAACAAAAAAATTTTTTTTAAATTGGTCGCATTGAGCTGAGCATGTTTAACATAAATTTATTATTTAAATGCTGGTATTAAGTTTTGATTTCATGTAAAAATTTAATTCAAAGTTGAGCGAAAATAGGGGCTTAGTTGAGCGAAAATACCCACATTGACCTTACTCTTTTACCCGATTACGAGGTGTAAGGCTACGATAAAATTCCAAAAAGAGGTTTGCACAAAATTTAATGCACCGATGAATGCAGCTGATGCTATGGCACTTATAATAGATAGAAAAAATATTGCATAATAGTACTTTTCTAGGTGGGCAGTGGCGTACATAGAGAGGCATATCTTTTTTTCAGCAGTATTATTTCCTAGTAACGGAGCTAATGCAAATCCTAAATAATACATAAAAACGACTCCTGAAAGAAAAATCACAATTCTATTTTTTGAAATTTATTATTTATTTGGAATATAGTCATTCATGTATTCAAAATATTAGTATGCAAAAATGCGATTTAATTGAACAAAATTGTATATTTTGCAACAACTACCCCAAGCAGATGACCAACCCTAAAGTGGTTGGCTCTCGAGCCTAGCTTTGACAAATGCTTCGCGTGTTTGTTGTATAACATATTTTTTTGGTGCGGAATTTTCTGCTGTTATCAATCAAAGGATTATAAATAAGTCTTTGTTTGTTTTTATTGTTAGAACCATTATTGTGAAAATTATGACATTAATTCTAATGAATATAAATACCAGCAATTAGTGAGGATAAAATAACATTTTCTTTCATCTTTTTCTTTATTATCTTTTTTTCAATCGCTGATTCAGTTTTTTCCCATATATCTTCCATCCATTTAAAATAAACCTTCATCTACCACATAACGATTGCTACAAATAATTATACTTTTAATAGTTGTAAATGACGAACTTACCTTTGGTCCTTCTTTCAGCAACGCTATATAAAGTAGCGTATTAGTTAGCAAAAATGAATCAAAATACAACGCTTGGAAGATTTCATCACTTTCTATATTTTTTTCAATTAATCCAAAAAAAACTACGAGTGACTAAATTTATAAACATGATAAAACAAAGTAAGATTTAATTATTGATAAAGTAATATATCACATAGGAATTTCCAACTCTTTTACTTCATTAAAACTACCTAATTTATTTATATTTACCAAATTTATCATAAAGTACATCCAACCGCCAAGTATCACGAGTCTTCCAACTAATTTTTGTACTTGATTCATATCCCATGCAAGGAAAATCAAACGAAGAACTGAAAGATTACAATGAGTCACAAATGAAGGTGAATAAATTTCTTCTTTTGGCCATATTCTTTGAAATACTTTCATCATTCAAACATCAAAATTCACTGACAAAGTAAATTATCAGTTATAACAACAAATTTAATAGCTGACTTCCAATTATTTATTAGTGATCTGTTAGCAAATGATTTAGAATTTGAACTTAATACTCAAAAGCGCGATGCTCTCGATAAACAGGTTTCGCTTATGAATAAAAAGATTGAACAAATACATAAAACAAATTTTTTACCGCTTAAAAAAAATCAAGGCTATTCCACATGAAAAATTTATTAGTATACAGTAAGGTAATTGTTGTTGAAAAATTGATATTAATGTTGTGTAAATTCAATTTCCATGTAAAACAATTGAAAACTTACTTTCGTGATGACTTGAATTTATTTAATAAAATTCTTTTTTTAAAAGTATAAGTATAAATTTACTACTTTTGCTTTGTGTGGTTCGTATTGACCCAGAATTTATTTATTTATTATAATTATTTATTTTATGAGATTTTATTTTGATTGATTTTCTCTACCCTCCTATACTTCCCTATTCATTACGCAAATTTTTTTCTCATATAAATTTAAAGCTTTCTATATACACGGAGAGAAAAAAGCGTAATTTTTCACCTCGGGAGGGTAAAAATTACCCCCCGTGAGAGTAAAGCCCGTTCAAAAAATTTATGAAAACAAAAAAAATTTTTCGAATTAGAAAAAAAATTATAAATTAACCCACGTAACCCAATTATGCTAATAAATTAAACCTATCCACGCAACAATCAGCCTATAAAAATTGATGAGACATTACTACGATAGCATTACATCAATTGGACGGGCTTTACTCTCACGGGAGGGTAATTTTTACCCTCCCAAGGTGAAAAATTACGTTTTTTTTCTCTCCGTGTATATAATATTTAAATACATCATACATGAGGTACACGTCATATGAATGTATATTCTTGTAAATAAGCTTCGATGTAGAGAGACTGCACCATTAAAGCTTATTTTTATTTATTTTTTATTTATTTTTATATCATTAAAATTCTCAAGAAAGAAGTTTTTTTTAAAGTTAAAAAATTTGAAAATATTATTAAATTTTTACTTGCTTCATTTCGAAACTTGGATTTATACAATTATTTTCACTTAGTCTGTTGCAGATTAATACTCGATGGTACTCGCCATCTAGTGGCGAAAACTTAAAATGGTATTATCATATTTAATGAGTCTGCAATCTGGTCTCTATTATTCGAAACAAATAAATTGTCACTTTCGGGATCTTTAAATGTGTTCAAACAGTTCGTGGAAATTGTTCAAAGTTTCGCATACGTTTTTCGTGTTTGAGAACTCGCCCGATAACTAATGTCGAAATTTCGATTGTATAAACTTAAATCAAATTAGGATTACATGTAATTTTTTCACGCAATGTATACACCTTCTCGTTTGAAATATCGGCTTAGTTAATTAGCCATATATGAAATTTCAAACCTTTTCATCTGCTTGTGCTACAAAAATATTTAAAAGTGAAAATATGTTTGGAAAATGATACTAAAGAATTTTTCATCGATTGTATTGAAATGAAATGTATTCTAATTTATCTTTTCGATTCAATAATAATCGACAACTAAAATATGAATAAACGGCAAAGCTTTAACGCCTTCAGCAATGAATAATTGAAATTCGCCACAGTTTATCGTCCCACCGTTTTTCCTCTCTCACTCATAGTAGATATATGAAAAAGTATATGTGACATTACGTGCGTAACGTACTCGCTCGCGCCTCGCCTCGGCACCCTCTTGCACGACGGTGACGCGAAAACGAACGTGTCAGTCCGTCCGTGTCTCGAAAATGTGTGCACGTATATTTCTCTACATGGCGAGAGCCGAACGAGAAAAAAAAGGAAGAGAACAAGAGCAGAAGCAGTCGCATATATAGCCCTCGAGGGACGCTCAATTTGCAAAAGTAGCAACAGCTTTCGTCGGGCCACGCATGTGGCTGCATGCGTGTATATAGCATCGCATGTACTTTATGTGTGTATGCAAAGCCCTGCGGGACGTCCCCACATCCATGATCTCCTGTGGCTTTTTCGGATACAACGTATTATGCGAGTCGGTATGTGGTGGTGGTACTGCAACCGATAACGCGTCAGTTTGGGCCGTGTATACGCTAACTATAATAAGTGTCACGCCTCGTTATACCCTTAAAAATATGTAGATACGCGTCGTGTACACGCGGCTTGAGCGAGAGAGAGGGTAATAGAGATTGTCGTTTCCAGTGCTAGATTCTAATAAGCTATGCGCGTTTGAAAATTAAGATATTATAATTTACGCACGAAGCGAGCAGTAGTATAGCGCTTGAAGAGTATTTTCAATATAAATTTCAATCGACAAGTCAAGAGGCTTAGAATTTTAATCACTGGCGTGATGTATTCTGCACTAAATTCAATTAAAGTCGATCGCTTTTGTATATGTACGAAGTTCGAACCCAAACAAGCTTCGCGGTGTCGCTCTCGAGTAAAAATTATTATGTATCGACTGCGTGTACTGAATTTTAAGAAGTTATAAGGCTACTCGCACACTGACGGGTATTTTTTTTGCTGTTTCTTCTTTTTCTTTGTGTAACGCGCACAGCATAAAAAAGCAAGTATATTAATTATATCGATCGAGAATGAGAGGGAGAGAGAGAGGAAGAAAAAAATGCATACAAGCACTACCGTGTGCATTTTCTACGTGTCTGTATGTGCCCACGAACGTTTACATATTTAAGGATATAAAATGTATGAGCTTCGCGTGTTCGCGCAGCACAAGCTACATTACAAAATCAGATATAAATATATGCGCTTTGCCGCGTGGTGATCGCTGCTGTAGCTGCTGCTGCGACTACTGCCACTTTTACAGCGCGCGTTATTTCACTTTTTTTTCAAACGTGTGTATACACTGTACACATACGAAAATACACGAAATTCCAAAATTCCCTGTTACATCATGAATCGACGATCGACGATTCTTCAAGAGGTACAAGGGGGTGAACACGCATGAATCCTTCGCGATGTACGCGTCAAATCATTCCACGTGCGAATACGTGTGTGTGTGATGGGGTAGAAAAGCAAGTAAGTAAATTACTTCACGTGCAGCAGCAGCAGCAGCAGCAACGCGACTTTGGACAAGTGGTAATAAAAAACGAGTAAGCGTGTGTGTATGTATAGGTAATATTTACAACGCGCGAGCGTCTCGCGTCGCACGCGGCGCGTATAAGTATCGCCACGCAGTCTGCGCAAGGCTTATCGCGCGACAAGATCTTGGAATTCGGCTCGAGAGAAGGAGAAAGAGAGAAGGAGAGAACGACTTATCGGGACGTTCTATCGTATAATTGCTGATCTATGTTGCAAATTAGTACGTATTGGATGGAAAAATGATTACGGGGGGCTGCATACGTAGTAAGTCGGGCAGGTGAACTCTGGATGATTTAACGTATTATACAAATGAATTTAAATGTCTACCATGAGAAATGCAGCGCGAGCATCGGAGTGTCGCTATATATGGTTAAAATGTGTACACGTATAAGTAATATTATAGACGAGCGTACCCCTACACTTGTATGCGCGTATAGAGAAAGAGAGATAGAGAGAGAAAACCAGGGTGCAAACAAGCTTAATGGCTCTCATAATATGAATACACACAAACAAACACACACACAGTGCAGAAGCTCCCTTGTCAACAGCAGCGGGTGTTCCCGATAATAAACCCACGCAATACATACACACACACACACACACACACACACACACACACACACATATATACCAAGCGTAAGGCAAAAGATGCTGTTGCTGCTGCTGCTGCTGCTGCTGTGGAGTGTAACGAAGTATCGGATTACTCGTGCCGCCAGGTCGCATCTCGCCCAAAAGTGTGTGCGGGGGTGTGCACCTAACTCGCGCATATTAACCCGCACACACGCTCGGCATTGTGTCTGCGCCGCGTCTCCGTGTGTGTGCGTGCGTGCGTATGCGTACACGATCGAGCACGGAAAAGACCACACACGGACTTTTTTTCGGTGGATTTCGGCGAAAAACCTGTTCGATCGAGTACACTTCCGTCGCGCAAAGGGGCGAGCGCGTTACGCGCGCATCAATGAGTTTCTTCGTGTTGCTGCTGTTGCTGCTACCTTCTTTCTTTCTTTTTTTCTTTCTTCTTTTCGCCCTCCACACGACGCGATGACATTTGGGTGAAGAACAAAAGATGAAACTTTTCTCAGAACAAAGCAATCAGCTGGATAATTAGTGTAAAATCGATAACGTTACTTTTTTAATTTTTGTTGATATATCAGAAGCGTTCATTTTTTCCGTTACATTGGATTGAATAATCGATAAACTGTAATATTATTGCACTCTGAAGTACCCCTCGTTCATCACTCATATTGGACTATTCTATATCAAATAGTTGAAAAAAAATAAACATTTTAAATAATTAGCCGAGTTTCGATGCATCCACCTAATCGCGAAGCTCGAATACCGTTTCCAAGAAGAAGGGGTCGTCGCCGGTATAAGGTATATATGTATGTACGTTTGCTGCACGCGCGCACGCATCGGCGGGAGGGTTGGGAGGGGGAGAGACCGAGAAAGAAACTTATCGGCTGGATTGTAATCGCCGGGGCTGCGAGTGCGATCGGAGCGCCGAGATACGTGGACAAATTGCACCAGACAGCAGCGCTCGCGTGTTCTGTTGTCTGTGCATATACGCGTATGTATGTATATATTGCATTTATATACAGAGACCTTTGGTGGTCTCGGCTGTTTAATCGGCAATTCTATATTACGGGTGTTAAACGCGTAACAAATAATGTGCAACGCTTCGATTTAAGAAGGTATCAGATAAAAGAAAATTTCTTATGTATATTGTAAATTGTTAATTTTTATTATTATTATTTTTTATTTTTATTTAGTGAAAACTCATTATGGTGAGTTACAACAGCTTCAGCAGAAGTGACTCCCGTAACATCCGCAGCTGCTAAGGCAACCGCAGCCGAAGCAACTACAGAAAAAGTTTTACCAACAAAAGCAAAACCAATTACTAAAATTGCAACTGAAGTAATAGCAACAACAGAGGAAACAGTCAGACATATACTTAGCCAAAAAATCGGAAAATCATTTTACTTAATAGAGCATTACGAGTACTCGTAATGCTACGTAGCATTGATGATTTTCCTATACGACATGTAATTCTGCATCAAAAACTTTTGATAACGCTAACTTCATGATTAATATTGATATGAGTGAATGCTAAGTAACAAGATTAATTACTGCTTTGAAATCCAAAAATATTAAAATTTATGGTCGGACAACTTGAAAAATATACTCGAAACTCCATGAACCCTTTTGAAAGCTCACTGCAGAATATTCACTTACGAGTTTCAATAAATTTATGTGTACGCCATCTGGTAACAATGCATGCAACTCAAGATTTACTCCTAAGAATCCAGAAAGTTTTTTGACAGATTCGCTGAAAGTTTCGAAGCAACTTTTCACAAAACTTTCGAGAAATTTTCATGAAAACTTTCTGGAAAGCCTCCTGAAAGTGTCTTGTAGGTTTCATTAAAGCTCTCATGTAGGTCTCATAAGCTTTTATAAACGCTTTTCGTATGATTTCAAGTAAACATTCCTGAAAAGTTTTGACAAGTTTCCTTAAAGTTTCAATAAAACCTTAAAAAAATATTTTATGAAATTTTCCTTGCAACCTTTTGGGAAACTTTCTAAAAACTTTCATGAACGCTTTCTTTGGAAACTCCCGGAAAGTTGAAAAAAAACTTTTCAAAAACGTTTTGGAATGGTTTTACAGAAAGCTTCCATGGTACGTGAGCAAGTGGCCCATTAATAAAAAAAATCATAATAAACACATTTCAACTGCGTACAGTTCCATTCCAATAGTTACATACATGACTAAAAATTCGAAAAAAATAAAAAAATAAATTTCACATCTATAATCAAAAATAAAAAGTATGCACGCAAGTGAATTGATCGATATGGAAAAAAAAGTCGAGAGCACGATCGAATTTCCAAAACGCAGTTCGCGCTGCGCAGAACGAAATGATAAAACAGCTCACTTCTCTGCGAGCGAACCCGATTAATCGACGACGCTCGAACACCGCCTTGAGGGAGTGAGACACAGCCGAGTGAGAGAGAGAGAGAAACTTCGTTCATATTTTTATTTTGCGCGAATCTTACCCTTTCATCTCGCGCGTACACACACACACACAGAAACACTCGGACACTAACTCGCGCAGTCAAAGTCGGACAGGTAAGATTTCCACGAAAACGACGAAAGATCATCGAGGCGCCGGGGGTATATAATATATATGTACGTTTATATGCATGTATATACGTATATATAAGCTCGCGCGAATAATAATGGCCGCGTCGGTCTTGCCTCGCGCTCGTGTAAATTATGAATAATAAATATCCACGCCTATGTGCAGCAAGCAAGCGAGAGAGAGAGAGAGAGAGAGACTAGCTACTTTTGCTCGAAACAACAACGGCTCGTGCCTGCGAATGAGAGAGTGAGAGAAAGAGGCGCTTTATCGCCGAGAGATCGCAAAACGCAGATACATTCGTAAAGCAGGCAGAGGCGAAGAACGATGTGGGCGGGCGAAGGTTTATGCACACGAAGTCTTGGGCTTTTTGTACCTTCTCTCTCCTTCTCTCTCACTTTTATCAAACGATTTTTTCTCTCTATCTCTATCCTATTTTTATCGCGAGGAAAAGCTGGCGCGTGTGTCTGCGAGTACATTGTATACAGAGGCACAGGTAGAGGATTTATTTATACGGATAGGATATAGCCACCGGGCAGGATTATACAGCGATCACCGCGAGTCGATGATCGCAGGTGAAAGGTCGATGCGGATTTAAAGGAAGCTATATATAACTCACAAGTGTATTCGCTTGATCGATCGATCGATCGATCAATACATTTCGACGAGATGCGATGCGGTAATATCTACTTTGATGATGACTACCTGCGGGCTCTGTGTGAGAACTGCCGCCGCGCGTATTACGGATTACGGCGCGTGCACACACGCACGAGTCAATTATATCGACGATTATGACCGAACGCCGCGGCGTACATGAGTGTATTTATTTATAATAGGATCCGAGCTGGCGCCAATACGTTACGCGATCATTTCCTTCGTTTCATTCATGCAAATTAATATGCCCATTGAGGGCTACCGATTTTTCAACCTATACGCACACATTTCTGCTATATTAATTTATACGAATGAACCTGCTTAATTATGACGTTTCACGAGCGACTCGGCTGCGCTCCGAATATATTATAGTATTCGAGTTTCTTTTGTACTTGTATTTATATTTTAATCTCGCGCGACTATTTGCGCGGAGAGAAATTTTGCAATTGTCGCGCGCGCAAGATAAGTTGAGTATGCGCACGCTGTACTTTAAGAAGTGCAACTACTGCGCGAAGAAAGCGATAATCGGGCGGCTACGAGAAGGGGTAATTCGACACCGGAAGCGTCTCTGGAGAGAGAGACCGAGAGAGTACATACGCAGTACAGAGCTCTGGCGGCGCTGCACGTGACGTCGTCGCACTACCCTGAAAATACTCTCTGGCCTATATATACAGTTATTGTGTATACACAAGATCATATACATTGTGTATATAAATATAAAAGGTAGGCAAGCAAGAGCCGTCTCTATGGGTATTTTTGGCTTTTCAATCGACGATTACCCCGTTATCTCGTTTCAAAAGCTCGTCGAGGGCAGCAGCAGCAGCAGCAGTAGTAGCATCGGTGGTGGTGCAGCAATTCGCGAGCTATAACATCGACGTCGAGGGCTATTGTGTACAACGAGTGAGCATGACAATAAAAAAACACGTACGACGTACGTAGGTGCAGAAGCACGGCGCACCGTCTTATACACATCCATGTAATACTCACACACGCCGAGTGCGCGCGCATGTGTGCGTACTTACGTGTATGCAGATTGAATTACTACCTTGCGTACGCACTGCGCACACACACACACACACACACACACACACACATACGTGGGTATACGCACAGACACGATCACGACGTCCTCCAATATATAGCCCCTATATACATACGCGCAACTCCTTCCCTCGTTTTTTTTAATTTTTTTATTTCAATTTTTATTTGCTTTACTTCTTTTTAATATATAATATAATATATACATACGCACCGACGGAAACTGGGTAGACTCGGGCGCGCTTTCATAAAAAATTTCGTCCTGCTCCGATGCTCGTTTCTTCGCTCTCTGGCTACTTGCTGCTGCGAACTTATTTACCGCAAAAACTGCTGCTGCAGGTGAGCTCGATAATTTTTTTCCTTCTTTTTTGCGAGAAAAATCAAAGAAAACAACGGCGATCGTAACGATCGTGTACAAGTTTGCCAATACGTCTGTGTGTGTGTGTGTGTGTGTGTGCGCGTTGTACGTGTTGAGTGTAGGGAATACATATGCGCACACAAATGAAAATGTAATTTGCGCGCGCGGCGGCGACGGCGACGATCGCACTCGCGTGCGACATTTTTTCGATAATGAAATCCGATTCGGTAATGCGATACGAAGCGCGGCACTCGCTCGCATAGCGAACGCATGCATAGGAGAGGACTACTAGATAGAAACAAAAAAAAGTCGATCAGCGAGAATAAAAAAAAAACAGACCCAGACATTATTATGTCATAATCGTCGCGAGTATATTAGCGAATGCAAAATACATCTGTACTTATATTATATACGTGTTTCTCAACGACTCGTCGGCTACTTGTGTTTCTCTTCTAGAATATAGGAGCTAAGAAGCTCGGCGGCACCGTTGTATACACATAGTCGAGTCCTTGGATGTCGCGCGCGGATAACGAAATCATTTCTCGAAAATATGAAAAAAAATAATAACAATAATATTATAGTACAAGGCAGCGAGCTGTATACAGGCACCTTTAATATATGTTTTACGCGAAAAAAAGCCACAGGAGACAGACGTAGATATGGAGTAAAAGAGCTCTACTGTGAGTAAAGTCACTCAGGCTTCTCATTCATCTCGAGCTATACGGGACTCGTCGTCACTGTCGCGCTCGCTGCTCGTCGCAAGTAGTAGAGTCGTAGTATGAATTTTATAGTAAAAGTCGTAGTAGTAGTAAGAGAGAAAGAGGAAAAAAAAGGAGAGCAAAAGATAGAAGGCCGCGAAGTAGTAAGTAGTAGTAGTAGTGGTAATAGCAGCATCGGTATGGTAGTGTTAGAAAAGAGCCCATGGCCCAAGCGTAGCTGCGTCTGTGTGTACGTAGAATATATATATATAATACACACGAAGACACACTGTGCAATGGTGGTTTTGTCGAGAGGAAGAAGATGAGGTTGAGGGTAAAGTAATCCGACACTTGCCGAGGTAACTGGAAACCAAACTCACTCCCTCTACTGCTGCTACGCCTGGCACTGCCTCGGCTCTCTCTCTCTCTCTCTCTCGCTCTGTCCTTCTATATATCTGCCTCTATCATATATATAATACTACACAGGCTGAGAGACGCACGCGGACTCGGGCGCGCGTGCAGCACTCCGCCGCGCCGAGTAGTGAGCCATGAGGAGGGCAAATTTGAGAAAAAGCTACTACTACTGCTGCCACCGCTGCCTGCCCCTCTTTCTTTCTTTCTTTCTCTTTTCGTGGATGCTTTCTCTAGCTGTCTCAATTACTAAAAAATTCGCGGCTCGTTAGCGTCGTGCCAGCTAGAAATAATACTCGTTATACAGAGAGAATGTGTCTGCGTTTATTATAAAAAAGACCCTTTTTTTGCTCTTCTTTTCCGACGCTGCGAATTCTCTCTGCTGCCACCCGCGGAAAAGTGCTCATCTCTCCACGCAGATATATATAAAATATTTCTTATATTTATACATACATTTGTGTTTTGAGCTGCATTGCTACTGCTACTGCTTCTGCTGCTTTTATATAACTGTGTGGGTTGTATGAATTATGCTGAAACGCGTGCGTCGGGAAAAAGGGTGCGTATAAAACACATCGGGTTGTGTATAATATAAAATGTAATACGATTGCGGCTCGCGCGGAAGAAGCACCTGTTAAAATTAATTGCCGTCCGTGCAACGAACGAGCGTTGATGACTTGGCTACGTATCGCACGGGGGTGGTGGTGTAGGCAACGAATCATCCTTCCCCCGCGCGGATCGTCCCGAGTAAAAATACGATCTATATTTTTCATAATGCATAATATACATATCGTCGGTAGTTTGCGTATTCGTACGACTTCGCTTTGTTTCCGTGACGCACTCCATCATAACCAATCTCGAAATAACGATTAAAAAATTTGTTCGAAAGGCTTCGGTTGCGCGGAGAAGACCGAAATATCCCGCGGTATAATTGCGCAAAACTTTTTTTCCCCAAATGATCCAACGTTTACGTAAATAAGTCCCGAATTCATAAATAAATTTCACTCGTTCGGTGACAATACGTTGCGCGAAGCTGACTTCTCTCTGTCGATCGATTATAATCACGTCGTTGCTCCCGAATAATTATATCTGCGGTCGACTCCCTTTCTCTACAAAGCTCCGTCGCTCCGCACAATATCTATATACGAGCGCCGCGCGCGCCTGCAAAACACACCTTTGTACACGTGTATCCAACGTGTGTGCCTGCTATAGTCGACCGCTAGCTGCGCCGCGCATCATCGTGTCTATATACATACAACACATAATATATAACGTAATAATCGATATCGAGCTCTGTCTCTCTCGTCTCATCAGCAGCTACGGCTTGCTGCTCGTCCACCCTCGCTTTGCTTGCCATGGTGGGTCGCGCGCGCGCCCTTATATTCATAAACAAAAGCAAATATATTTAAGGGGCTTGAAAGCGTACGCACGGTGGTACGCTCCTCGTCAAGGGTACGTTTGTGTACACAATATTTTGGAGCGCGCCTCTTGACTTTAATACACACATTTCGTCAAAAAGCCATAACGTTGTATATCTATACAATGATGATAATAATGATCGATGCATTGTTGCGTATAAGCACTTTTATTTAATCATAATCCACGAGTCGAAAATTTTTAAAGATATATACGCGAAGCCTTACACTTACGCGCGATGTATATGAGTGATTTGATTGATTTTCAATGGGTTTTGACAGGTGAGAGAGAGAAAGAGAGCGAGAGAGGGAGGATTCTTTTCCGCAATAATGAGTTTCGAGGATACGGTATGTATACACTTTAAGAGCTTCTTTCGGTTTTTTACGTTTATTATGCGCCGCTCTCGTCATGACTTGTGCTGCGCGAAGGAAACGGCAACAGCATCGAGAAAAAATCGTTTCGCATCAGCGATACACATGCCGTGCGTTAAATAATGGTATACATGCATACACATACGCGCTGCACCAGTCAACATCGATGAAGACGATAATGATGACGACGTGAGAGCCATATGATGTGATATTATAGCGTTTGATGGGTCACGTGTCGATGATGGGCAGCAACGAGAAGCAGCAGCAGCCCCGAGCAGTACTCGCACAAACACACACATCCGCGTGAGTTTCAATTTCAGCGCGAGCCCGGGTCGTACTTACGTATATACGAGGTGCGAGTGTGTGTGCGCACATAATACGGACAATGCATGCGCGTGAGCGCGGCCAAAGGTGCACGCGCGTAATAATGCGCGTTACACAGGCAGAAGCTATATATCGTATATAGAATATAACGCATCCCACTGTGTGTATTTTAATTAACGAGATTATACTCGCGCACGCCTGCGCCTGTGTGTGGTTTGTTTTTATGCGTAAACTCGATTTATAAGATTAGTGCGCGTGTGTGTATATTCAGACTGCCGATGGATCACCTGTTTTTCCGCCAGTCTTCCTCTCTTCTCAGTTCGAGCTCGTTCGATATTATTATACACGCTGTGAACGCAGTGTGCAGACGTCGATCATCTGCGCGGACGATCGATAATCTCGCGCACTTTTATCGATTATAACCGTCGTCGTCGCGGCGCGAAAATCGTATAGCGGTACGGAGAATCGTTTCCCAGGACTATAACAA
Source organism: Trichogramma pretiosum (assembly GCF_000599845.2). Taxonomy (NCBI): domain Eukaryota; kingdom Metazoa; phylum Arthropoda; class Insecta; order Hymenoptera; family Trichogrammatidae; genus Trichogramma; species Trichogramma pretiosum. The sequence continues at coordinate 322,871 of NW_019641681.1, forward strand.
TATCTCGGCTTCTTGCTTTTCCTTTATTTTTACTTTTTCTTTTTCCTTCCCTTCTTTTCTCTGCTCTACGTGTATCTATATATGTGTATACGTGCACGAGAGCTGCATAATATGATGGCTGGCTGCAGGAGACTCGACTCGCGGACTCGCTCTGGGTCGCTGCAGTAAGTTGCGGCATTGTGCGAATATATATATATTAATCCCTTAGCCGGAAGTATTAAGAGGATTGACGTTGATTTTTGCTCTCTCTCTCTCTCTCTCGGGGGGTACAGAAGAAGAGAGAGAAAGAGAACGAGAGAGAAAATCGTCGTCGTCGCGCACAAGAGACACACACAAGGTGTCCACTTGCAGGAAGTTTCTCTTTCGCGTTATATAGTCCAGTCTCATTATAATACGTGCTCTCTCTCTCAGTCTCTCTCGAAGAATACATATGTGAGCGTACGGAAAAAAGTCGAGTCGAGTCGCAGCTCTCCGCCACGGGCAAAAAGGCAAAAAGTCGCTCATCATATATGAATGAGAAGGGAGTCGAGAGAAAAAAAGGTTAAAAAAAAGCGCATACACACGCACGCATACAAAAGACTTACGGGGCTTATAATGCACTGGGCAAACACACGCGGACATACATGAGTGTGCGTTGATTCGCGCCTCTCGGGCATGGGTAACGAGAGGAGAACTGCCAAGGTATCGGTTTCCGCGCACACACATACACGCATACGTACCAACTATACACATTCGTAAGGGAAAACTTCCGATGAGTGTGTGTAAATGTGGAACGAAGCTCGCGCAGAGATATGTGTACGCCCTGGCTATATGTGTGTGTATATACCTACGTTCAAAAGGCAAAAGCGAGCTGAGAGAGACAGAGACAGTATAGGTGGCATTGCTCTAGTTTCGACTTTTTCTCTCACTGACATCGTTTCGGGTGGTGTGTTTTCTGCCGCGCGCGCGCCATGCAACACTATACCCTTCATGTTCCAATTCACACTCGAGACTATGCGTATGTTTGTGTATGTGTATTATACGTCTCTGCATGCGTAGATACGTACCTACGTACTTGTCGCTGTATTTCTATACAACATATGCATATACACGGGAGTCGTACGCGAAAAAAAAAATATTAGATCGCAACGCGATGCATGCGACTACGTATGATTTTTTTCGACGTCTCGCTAGAATAGCTTGATCGACGTGCAAGTACCGATCGCCGTAATGGAGATGCTGAGAAGGTTGCCCGACGCGCCCGAGCTTTTCTCAATGTTAAGGCTTTCCCGATCGCAGAGCCACGGTGAAAACGTCGCTCGTGCATTACATTTATACGCGTCTCTGATTTTTATTAGTTCGTTCGAAATTAAAAAAAAAAAAAGAAAAAAATAGCAATAAAAAGAGAAGCAACGCCTGCCTTGCGAGCTTTCACAACGTAATTATTCAATATAATTCGAGCCGGGCGCGAGCGCAATGGCACCACCACGAGGAGGCGATCGTCGTCGCGCGACGACACGCGAGGTGCAGACTTTTGAAACCGGAGATATATCAGATATATATCCCGCGTGATTATTGTTTTCGTTATAATACAGCGGGAGTCCACACACGCGCTCTTGCGAGATTTAGGCTGCTGAAAAGAAATCCGCGTGCGCTGCATATATACGAACGGCACGCGTCGGCCGGCCTCTCTTTCTCTCTCTTGCGAGCGGCACAGCATGAGAGAGCGTAATCTTGAACTGCTGCTGTTTTTAACCAACCCTGTCATTATCGTGTCTCGACGAATTAGTGTCGTCGTATTAATGTGCGTGCGAGCGCCACGAGTGACGGGCCACGTGCCACCCCCATCATCTCAGCCGCCCACTGTCCTATTTATTACATTAGACCTTCGAAATCCCGAGGAATGTCGTATTGGCTACTCTGACCGCTCGTCGTTATATATCATAAACCCGACGAGATAATTACAAAATCAGCAGCAGCCGATCGCTGCATCTTTGTATAATAACTGCGATCGAGCTATTTCGCAGTTTTCTGTGGTTAACAGCTCGAACTGCTGCTGTTGCTGATGCTGCGCTCGACATCGTCCTTATAGGCTTCAGCTTCTGCTGCTGCTGATGCTGATGCATCATCGTCACATGCTTATATTTTTGTCTGTGGTTTTTCTACCGCAGCCAGAGACTTGTCGCGTGGGATCGCGAGTAGTTTTTCTGCACCGCGCGAACGATACACATTGATGATTTTTATACCTCTCGTACGAATTGAGAGAAAAAAAATGAAGAAGAAGAAGAGGAGGAGAGGACAAAAGATATAAAAAATGCACGCGCTAATGCGACCTGCCCGTGGATAAGTACTTACGGATCGTCGCATGCTCGTTGTTGCTTATACGAGCGATGTGCGTGTACGTACGTACAAATATGTGTGTACGGAGTCGATAGCATCTTGGGTCATGCGGATGAGACTGCGCGCTAAAGAGAGAAAAAGAAAAAAAGAGAGAAAATGAGAGAGAGAGAAAGAAAGAACAAGAAAGCAAAAAAGGCGCGAGCGAGCGCAGAAAGAACAAGTTACACCCTATAAATACGCTTGGGTAATTGATTCAGTAATAACTAACTCAGAGCTCGTTCGTTTTCTTCGCGTCTCGAAACACAGAGAGCGAGAGAGAGAGCCTCCTGCTAAGAACTCGCGCGCCAAGCGAAACTTTATGGTGCTCCTTGTCATTTTACCCCTTCCCTGCGCGTACTTTCCTGCGCGTGTATGCATAAACAGCACATTTGTGCGTACATTATGCTCCGTTGCCCGTTCATACACCTATAAATACAAATTTCTTCGATTGCCAATCATTTTATTTCTAATCTCGTACATCCTGACGAAATGTCCCATGACGTTCATTGCATCGCATAACTTCCGCATTGACAATAATCATCTCCTCTCCCGAGGGATAGATAATTCACTCACGCACGCGTTATAACTTTAAACGTGGTGGCTCGTTAAATCTACGCGCCGCGTGCGCACGAGACCCCCTTTGAACCTTTTCTCTCTCTTTTTTTCTCCGTCTATTAATTACGCATATATTAACGATATGATATATGGCGTATCTCTCGGACGGATCTGCGAAATACCTCGGCCCCGGCATATACGTATAGCGGGGCAAGGACGACCTCGCGTTATCTCCTTCGATTCGATCCCATCGCGCTACTGCTGTTGCTAAATATGCATGCATATTCACTTTAGCCCGCTGTAGCGGTGGTAGTGGTGCAGTTTTTTAATGACTCTTTGGGCACATAAGTCAAGCGGGCCGAACGAGGTGAGCTCGCGCAAGCACGAGTGAGAGAGAGAGAGAGAGTCGTGTATTACAGCGCGAGCAACACGCCCTTTTTTGTCACCGAAGAAAACAATAAAGCCCCCCCGTGTGCACACGCCCACTCGTTTGCAGAGCTCGCGAGACGGTACCGCACATATACGCCACTTATACACACTTATTATAGCGCATATGAGTGTATGTAACGGGCAGTTGCTTATTTAGTCATGAATTAAAAGCTAAATAAATAATGTCCTTCTTCCGAGGTGGCAGACGTGGAAATTTCACAGCTGATGCGACGGTACAACAACGGCGGCGGCTGCTCCGGTGCTGCTTGCGAATATATGTGTGTATGTGTGTGTCTGCCGACGGTGCTTTACGAGCTTATAGCTCTCACAAGGCACAGAAAGAGATGGAGAGAAAGAGAGAAGGTTTGTAATTACTTTTCTGCGCTCGAGCCGCGCGCGCGCACATGGAAAACGAACGAGAGACTATTTATGAGTTTTGTGCAGAGCACATGAGTACTGCACGTGTATGCATGTGTGCAGTTGCTGCATTATCATATCGAATGTAAGAGATTGTTCCCCGTGTATCTGTTGGTGTATATGTGTGTGTATTGTAATTTATGCAAAGAGTCGAAGGATTATAAAAGATAGTCCCGTGCGAAAATTCCATGACAAATTTATTGACGATGGATGAGTTAAAGGGCCCGGGCTTGTAACGACGCAGCTCTCGACTCTCTTTCTCTCTCTCTCTCTCTCGGAGCTCCCCGCGCGTACAATCGCCAAGATTATCATTTCGACAGGATAATGGACATAATTCGCTCTGCGCGCATGTGTGCGTATATTGTTTGTTCCATGTTGCGTTTTGGTTGACTTTGCTGGCTTCCTTTTTCGTGAATGAACTGAATCAATATGGCGTTTCAGATCACTTTTTTGCGAAAATGTCTTTCCACATATATGACAGTTGTGAGGTTTTCGATTGTTATGCACTGAATCAATATGGACTTTGAGATAACCCGTTCGTGAAAATGTCTTTCCACACATGTGACATGGATGATTGATATGATTGTGTACCAAATCGATATGGATTTTCAGTTGAATCTTTTGTGAAAATGTCTTTCCGCATACATCGCAAATATAAGGTTTTCGATTATTATGAACTGAATCAATATGCATTTTCAGATTACTTTTTTGTGAAAATGTCTTTCCACACATGTGACATGAGTGGTTGATAAGATTATGTACTGAATCATTATGGATTTTCAGAGAACCTTTTTGTGAAAATGTCTTTCCACATGTGTGGCATTTCACGTCAACTCTCCCAGTGCCGCGCGGCGCGGCAGAATTAAGCCAAACCACTAAATTTGTGAATCGCTGTAAAAGTACTAAAATGCACCTAGAGAAAAAAACAAACCCATGATTTCGATCGGAAATCGCCTCAGCTTTCCGCTGGTCAGGTCAGATTTTCCGAAATTTTCCGCTTTACCCGGGAAAATCGCTGGGAAAACTTTAAAGTCGATTATCTTGAAAACTTCATTTTTAAGATTTTTTTAAATAGTCTAGATCGAAAGATCAGGAAATTTCCCATCGATATAGACCTTTTCCAGAGAGGCGTTTTTTGATTTTAACGAGATATAGCGAGAGAGAGATGAAAAAACGTGGTTTTTTGTACGGTTGGTGGCGTCCGACCGCCCGCGCGCGCGAAAAAACCACGTTTTTTCTTCTTTCTCTCGCTATATCTCGCTAAAATCGAAAAACGCCTCTCTGGAAAAGGTCTATATCGATGGGAAATTTCCTGATCTTTCGATCTAGACTATTTAAAAAAATCTTAAAAATGAAGTTTTCGAGATAATCGACTTTCAAGTTTTCCCAGCGATTTTCCCGGGTAAAGCGGAAAATTTCGGAAAATCTGACCTGACCATCGGAAAGCTGAGGCGATTTCCGATCGAAATCATGGGTTCATTTTTTCTCAAGGTACATTTTAGTACTTTTACAGCGATTCACAAATTTAGTGATTTGACTTAATTCTGCCGCGCCGCGCGGCACTAGAAGAGTTGACGTGAAATGCCACATGTGTGACATGGGTGATTTTTCTGATTATGCACCGAATCAATATGGGTTTTCAGAGCAGAATTATGTGTAAATGCGCATTTATTGCAGCTGGGAGATAACCTGAGATAACTTTTTGGTGAAAAAATCTTTCCACGTGTATTACATTCAGTTAATTGTATATCTTCATTTACTGGAGGATAAATTTCGCACTTATTATTTATATCAAAGGTTGTTATAATATCACCGAAGAACTCTTTTTTTACTATGCTCTCATTTTCTAATTTAATCGAGGAATGAATTGCAAAATTATTGTGCATTTCTGCATTTTGATACTGATGAGACCTATAATTGTTCACTTCATCAGGTACTAATACATCCACATTGTGTTTTACATCTTTGCATTCAAACTCTATTTTAATTTCTTGGTTAGGTTGGATTTTACGAATTCCTTCGTTCAAATTATCACGAACTAATAATTTTACATCTTTGCACTCGAATTCTATTTTAATATCGTGGCCAGATCGAAATTCCTGAATTTTTTCGTGTTTAAGCCTATGAATCTGTCAGGAAATCAAAGACTTATGAGCATTTGTATTAAAAAATTATAATTAAATTAATTAAAGTCATGCAAAACTTACGCTATTCTCTTGCAGACATTTGTGGTCTTGTAAATATTTAGTATCAAATGTTTGGTCTTTTATTTCAACATAGTTGTTTTCATCATAACACTCTTCTTTTATTCTGAAAATATCGATAAAATTAAAAAAATACACTTATCTTGTTATTCTAATTTGTACAATGATAATTACTTCACAACATTTTTGATTTTACCACGGGGTTTCATTTTATTGAATCCAAACCCAGTCTATCCAACGCTAACCTTCAATTTATAAAATGCAATTAGAATTAGTTTGTATTACAAGTTGGGAGACCAAAATGTCGACTAATCCATGTGAGCAAAAGAAAGAACTAAGCGACTCGAGTGCTTGAAATGTATACAAATAGTAAAAGGATCTAATACCAGCAAATGGCTCAAAGGTGGTAGAAATTTTATTAGCAGACGAAATATTGAATATAATATTAATCTTTTTTCAACAATTCAAACTCCAATCTAACGAAACCACTAAAACTATAAGCATTTGCAGAGTTGATACAAAATAAAGCCGCTGCCAATTTATTGGCAAAGAGCTTCCTCGTAAAAAATTATATTAATAAAATGAATCGGTTATTAAAGAGAAAATTCGTATTTAATTTTTAATTTTTGATTCGCTGTCTAGGGTCTTAACTACTAGACAATCACGGCCAATGTAGTTTCCAAATATGTAAACCAAATTTTCCTACGATGTCTGGTTCCAAATCTCGTTTTCAAGCCTATCACAGAACTTCCTTTATGAAAAAGCAAAAGTTCTATAATAAAATGATTTTTTAATTATATGATTGTATATTGTGATTTTATGCCGTTATTATTAATTGAGGTTATGAAGCATTAAAAACGGGTTAACCGTCAACATTTTTGTCAGCATGATATGCGGGTTTTTGCATTCGATTCGAGAAAGAGGCTTAAAACGTTGTGAACAGAAGGAAATGAGTCCTATTCTGTTTCTCGGGGGATTTTGAGATCGTGAAAAGTATATACCTAGCTTCCTGTAATTTTACAACAATACACGGTATATACTTCGTCAAAACTTGGTACTTGATTTTTGCCGGGATCGAATACCACTTTGAAAACATTGTCCGAGATGTCCGGATCTCAGCGCGGGTAATACATGCTTCGACTCTTGGAATTTTACGGGAAAATATTAATGAAAAATTCGTGTGCATTTTTCAGAATTTTTGAAGAATTTTTTTAAACTTTGAAAATGACATAAATTGACTTTTTAAGGGTTAAAAGCGAGGATCCAAGCGGTTTAGAAAATAGCGGCCACCTTAACATACAGACCCTGATAGGCGTCAGACAGCCTCATTACGATATAGATTTATTAAATATCCAATAGATGTCGCATTCGAATACGCAGTAAAATTAGCAAACTTACTCAGTCATATACGGAGAGATAATGCGGCACTGATTGGTATTGATACGTAGTTCGACGTAGTTCGTTCATTGCCATTGCTTTATTTCTTCGACTATATCGTCTAATTAGTCGAACTTTTTAAGGCGTACAGGAACAGCATTGAACACTTCAATAATCCATCAACTTTCTCGCTATAACATATACTATTTAAATCTAGCTTCTACTCGGGGAGAAGAGAATAATACTCCAAGCCATATCTGCTTTAATTAAACTTGGATCGATATGGTCCGCGTTCGCCTGGACGGAATATTAATGAGCGACTATGTATCGGCACACGTGTATCCGAGAGACGATATCCATCATATATATCGTGTGTGCAACGTGTACAGCGATCGCCATTTTTTATGCAAAAGTGTTTGTAAGGCTGAACTTTCGAAACTACTACGAGAAAGAGGTGTAAAGTAAATCATGCAACTTCAAAAATTAAAAAAAAATTTCAAACCTGAGAAAAAGCCAAAAAATTTAAAGCAATTCGATTGTTAAAATGGCATATAATTTTCCAAATGGGCTACAAATCCCCACGAGGTTCGTCTCAAATTCAAGCTGAACTGCTATTTTTTTCACTTATACGTACAAATGACTTAAAAAAACCTAAATCACGACTTACGTTTACGATCCAATCAAAATCTTGGTAACGTACGTACGCAAAACTATCTCACTACTTAAAAATATTCGATCTGAAGATAAGAAATTTTGATTCAGAGAAGAAATTGGCCGAAATTTGTCATTTTTTTATTAGAAAAACGGTGAACAAAACAGTTATTCAATAATGCATTTCCAGTGCTTTGTCGATGAAAAGAAACGAGGCTGCTGCATCACCTCAAATGAATACAATATGTATTATTGTTGTTGGAACGCGGAAAGAAAAAAAAATCGCAAGTTCACGTTTTAAGCACGCGTACAGTTCAAATTATACGACCCAAGTATAAAAATGACACTTATACAAGCCACCGGTAATATCGATGATCGATAGTTGACGCTAGGAAAATTTTTTTTCTTCCTCAAATTGCCGCTAAATAGAGAAAGTTATATCTCCCTCGATACTTGTAAATAAAGAGGATGAAAAAAAAATTGCAAATAATGCGCATGTACACTGCATAATAGAGTTCTGTATGTCTGAAAAAGCAAGAAACGGCCCGCGCGCAAAGGTAGCGAAAGGTATATCTGTATAAGTTGGAACGGGCCCCGCGTGTAATACTTATAACGATAAAATTAAATAGCCGTAAAATTTCATAGGCAGTCAAACGCGCGGAGGCTTTCTCTTCGCTCGCGAGATAAAATATATTCGAAGCGCTAAACACGCCGCTTGCGAGAGAGCCTTGGTTCATTATATTTTTCAACACCCGATGCTATACATATACCTTTACACGCCAATCGTTATCGTCGTCGTCGTCGTCTTCGTGCGCAAAGGGAAAGAGAAATAAATGAAAAATGAATGACAAAAAAAAAGAAATCTAGTCGTTTCGTTTGTTGTTGTTTCGGCCCATGAGGAAGAAAAAAAAAGTGCATCTCTCCTTTTCTCTCGCGTTCTCTCAACTCGTTGGCTCGCTCGCTGCGCCCGCGCGACGTCATAAACAAAAGCAAGTTGCGAGTAATTGATTCTCTAATAACTTAACGCGCGCGAGCCCAACGACTGTCCGTACGTGTGTGTGCGAGCTTCTTATAACAGGCCTTTAGTGGGTGTATATATATAGTAGACGTAATGTATTACCCCGCATAGGAACTGCAGCCACGAACAGAGAAAGAGCGAGAAAGAGAGAGATTTAAAGCCTTCGCTTAGCGAGCCTGTATATGCCATATACAGAGGGAGGTTGAGCGGAGTTCGCGCGTGTGCTGCTGCAGCGGAGGCGCATACACATATACCTCGTCGTTGATGGGGGTATATCTTTTTACAGTTGCATTATATATAGTAGTATAGTCGTAGTAGTGGTGCAGGCCTGCCATGCACGCGCAGCACGCTACATACTGCAAGCGAGCGAGCGAAATTTCTTAACGAGAAAATGCCACCGCGCATACAGCTCTCGAGCGCGGCGTTTAATTTTATCTAATTTTCACCGCTTAATTTCCTATGTACGCGTGATAGCTTCTGACGCGCACAGTTTGTAATACTCTTTCACCGTCTAGTGTGACTCTAATGTATTCATGGGCTAGTACGTTTATTAAGGTGCCGATCCTGTAAAGCTCAATTGTCCGCTCGCGTATAGTCGATAGTTGGAGAAAATATCTTCGAGTGAGTGCAGAAATTAAAGTGACGACGACATCGATACAACGCAGCTCGCGCGAGACGCAGTTAAACGACGCGCGGTACACTGCAGCGAGCTGCGGAGAGCAGCCTATCATTATCGTTGCAGCAATGCACATACGTGGTACACACACGTTGGTGGGAAAAAGTCGAGACGAGAATCTCTATTCGAATTAGCGCAACTATCGGCCGATCGATCGATCGTTTTTAATAATCGCAGTGGACAGCTCGACAAGTGCGCGGCTGCTGGAATTGTCTTCGCATATTAGCAGCAGCTATACGGGAAAGGAGAAAATAAATCGTCGCCGAGGAAAAGTTTTACTAGAAACGTTGTCCCTCTCTCTCGCAAAATAAAACTGAGGGGTAGGAATTTCCAAGATCGGTATAATACGTGTCGATGTGTACAACGCGCTTTATACGTACGAGGCTTGTGTCGGAGCTGTGCATGGGACGATCGTCGAGGTGCTCGCAGAAAATGATGTCATAAATTACAGGCCGATCACGCACGCAAGCGGCGGCGGCGGCCGATCGCCTCGACGATCGCGCGCGAGTATATAGTACCTACTATACACGGGCAACGATCTATATAATAAGCTCGCGCGCAGCGACGAAAATTATAAACTTAATGGTGTAAAATAAAAATGGCTTTTATACCTGCCGGTTATGTGTGTATATTTTTTTTTATTCTCTCTCTCTCTCTCTCCTCGCCCTGTAATGGGTGGCAGCAGCGAACATATAGCATGTAACGGATTTATCCGCGTGGTATAATATACAAAGTATATATTCTCTCTCTCCTTTAGTCTGTCTTTCTCTCTTTGAAATTACCGAAAATTACGCGTACGCGCGAGCGCATTAAAAAGACAAGAAAAAAGGGAGAATTCGCCAAAGAGGATAGACAATTTCCCCGGATACACACACACATACGGACATGTGAACGATAATACGTAATAATCTCTCTCGATCGACGCGGCGAAGCGCAAGCAGGGTGGCAGCAGCAGCCACCACCACTACTACTATATACACGCAGCAAGAGGCTGTGCAGTGTTAAAGAGGTCTCGTTAAGCCTCGTAATCGTCGTATATCTTCCTAAACACGGTCATCAAGGTATATATACGCGAGCAGGTACACTACGTGTGTGTGTGTGCTGTACATGCACGCACGCAGCTCGATCGAGTGCATGCGCGAATTCGCCTGGCGGGTATATTAAACGCGCGCACACACACACACACGTGCATGAATATACAAAAAGGAGCGAAAAAAGTCGAGCTCGCGTTTTATACACTGCAAGCGCATAGGTAGACGACGAAATCGTGTTATTTATGAGGGTTCGGGTTCGCGGAGCGTCAAAGTAGCTGCTTCATCTCAGTCTCTCTCACTCTCCTCCTCGCGTGTACTGTGCAGTGTGTGCCTCGCGCTTGGCGCGCGCGAGATTGTTTTATAATGGCTCTCGGTCTTTTTTAAAAGGGAACTTCGTGAGCAGCGTAAACAAGAAGTGCATACTTTATACATATACCGATCGAGAGGCCTCTTTCCGCTCTCGGGGCCTTTAACATAGAAGGGATACACACCGCATCACGTCGTATAATTGATATTATATGCTTTTATTTCTCTGCTCGTAAATTTACGAGGCAGAGAGCCGAGGCATGTGTACGAGAGGCCTGTGAGCCATGAACGCGCCGATGATGATGAGCTTATGTATGAATAAGTGTGTGTGCCGACCAGCGATCCCGATTTAATGTGTAAGAGATGCGATGCACTATGTATGTGTGTGTACGGGCGCGCGCGCGTATATAATCGTACACGATCGATCGTCGAGCTTTGATGGAAAATTGATTTTTTGCCCACAAAAAATGTATAAGAGAGTAAACCGGCCGACTGCTGCCACACTGCCGCTGCTGCCGATACTTTAAATTAGCGATCGACATTCGACCGTGTAGCAGCACGTATATGACGTTTTGAATATCAATTTTGTTTATCATTACGTATTAATACGCAAGCAGGGCTTTGCCGGGTAGCATGCGAGTTTCGATTTTTTCATCTCTCTTTTTGACTTCTCTCTCTTTCTCTCTCTCTCTCTTGAACGAACGAGAAGGTGGTATTTAGAGAAGTCGAGAGAGAAGAAGGAAAGAGGGAAAATAAAACGAACTCGACTAATGAAATTATTTTTACGACAATTACGCGGTTTTTTATTATCGTTAGCGAAGAAGGCGACCGTAATATAAAGCGCATGAAAAATTGAGAGATATTTTTTACAGAGACAGGTTGGTATACGTATGGCTAACTCGTCACCGAAATCTGACCAAAAGTGACTCTAATTATGCATTCAATTTTTTATTTTATTTGTTGTTTAATTTTACAGCGCGTTCCGTAGACCCATTCAACGTACACAAGCACACACGGCTCCGACGAATACTGAAGCGAAGGTTGTGGGGCCAGGTGTGTTGATCGTCGACTTTTGCACACACACATTCGCAAATCATAGCCCATCGGCGCTCGTCGACGAGACGACCCCCCTTTTAATAAACGGTAATGCGTTCGAATGAGTTACGCGTTTATTTTATGCTATTACGGAACGCCGCTCTAATGCACCTACGCACGCACTTACGCGCGCAAGAGGTATAGTGGTATAAAAAAGGAAAGAAGTATAAAAAACATTTTTTGCCTACGTTGGCGAGCGCGTGGCAAGGAAGCCCCTGTATTGCATTTATCGGAATTAATCGACGATCGATTAAACACGCGCATCGCCGCTTAAATGTGTACACGTTTATATGGGTATGAGCGGACATGACGCGATCGTTGCTATGTTTGCATTGCCCGCGCGAGCCATCCCCCGCAAATTAATCGGAAAAACTGATTCCCTATATTTATTCCAATATAATATTAAATGTTTCCATCAATTTTTTGCATATCTCTTTGCTCTCTTTTTTTTTAATTCCAGACGCACGAGAATCAAATGCAAAAAGAAAATAAAACTCACACAGAATTTCGTCTGTTTTGCTCAAATGTGTCTTTTAAACGTAGGATACACCGTTAGGAAAAACTTAAATTTCATTCAAATTTAGCGTATACTCAGACATTTAAATTGATATAACGGATCCTAAATTTGGTTTAAGGTACATTGGCGGGAATTTTTTTCGAAAATTAATGTGTCAGTACTGATTTGAATTTTTTTACATTAACTGCACGAAAATTTATGTAAATTCAATTCCATACATTATTTTTAATGCGAAAATGAACGAAAGAGATAAAGGGAGGGAGGAGGATTAGTTCTATAGTCGATTTAATATAGAAATTGAAATGAAAGATAAATTCTACAATCATACTTATTTAGATTGAAAATTAATGTTTTAAAACTGATTTAGTTTCATATTTCAAATAAAAGTAGAACAAATTTTCTAAAACCAGCTCGCCTTTATTCGTCACATGCTTAACTTAACACGAAAATTTTCAGTCACATAATAAATGGTTATCAGTGCAGAAAATTTATTTCTATGGATTACACATTTATAAAACTCTTTAATAATAAAATGACAACATATCGATAGATAAATCCGTGACTCAATTGTAAACAATATAAACATAAACAATCTGGATACGGTCCCTTGATAAGTGAACATATTTATAGCCAAACAAATTAGTGTAAGTGTAGTCTTTAACGACGATACAGTACATAATCTGTGGCTCTAAATAGAAGAATCAATAGTTTAATTTAGGCGTTGAAATGGATAAAAGTGAAAAGAATTCCGGTCCAGTTATCTCACAAGATAAAAATAATGAGTGCAACAGTTGCGGGAAGATATTTCGAATTAAATCAGATTTGTTGAAGGACAGTGCATGAAGATAGCAGAAATTTCGCTTGCTACAAGTACGAAAAGAAATTTGGAGCGAAATCTTATTTGGTCAGTCACCAAAAAACAATACACGAACGTCGAAAAGATTACTTATGTAACAAATGCAAGAAGAAATTTGGAGAAAAACCGCATTTGCTCCGACACTAAAAGACAGTTCACGAAGGTCGCAAAGATTACGTATGCGATAAATGCGAGACGAAGTTTGGACAGAAATGGGATTTGCTTTCACATCAAAAGACAGTACACGAAGGTCGTAAAGATTTCAATTGTGACAAATGCGAGAGAAAATTTGGATATAAATCAGATCTGTTGAGGCACCAAAGGACAGTACATAAAGGTCGCAAAGATGACTCACGCAAAAAGGGCGAAAACAAATCTAAGGCTCAATCGAATTTAAGAAGACACCAAAAATCAATAATTTCAGATGAAATTCACAAAGACTACTAATCATACACAAGCAATAATTGGTGCTCACAAGTGTCTACTTCAATTGATCTCCCAGAAATAATTTCCAAAGGTTGTGTGGGTGAAATAAACAAAACATGCGAAAATAAGTCTGAGACCCATTCGAATTTGAGCAGAAACCAAAAAACAGCAATTACAGATGAAATTTCCAACAACTACCTATTGGATAAGGACAGAGAGTGGTTCACACAAGAGCCCAATTTCATCCATCTTCCAAAAAATATATACGCAGATGATGAACTATGAAAATTAAGTGTATGATAGATACGATGAAATTTTGGCCAACGAACGTAAATTAATAAACCACATTAGGTTCGCTCGTGAGAGTAAAGTTTTTCCATTTGACTAACAACAAATTTGATCGTAGAAACATTAGTGAATCCCATACTTATTACTACTTCATAAAGTCTGAAATCGACTGAAAAATGTGACGTCCTTGAATGGTAAATACTAAAAATTAGTTCTGAAATAAATTTAATCTGATTCAAAATTTTTAAATTTCGAATTTGACCAAAAAATAAAAAGCAAAGCTAATACTTGACGAATGTTAAAAGAAATTCTACACTTACATCAAAAGTATATAAATAGTTTTGTACATATTTTATGTAATTTCAATAATAAACCGCTGTCAAATCATTGGCGATGAGTTTTCTCATGAAAAAATTATCGTTTCTATTTTATTTATGAATGCTAATAAAATAATTTTTCAAACCTTGAAATAATCGATGAATCCTACCTTTTTTGATCTTAAATTAAAACTTGACTGAAATCTTTCGAAATCACTGCTCAAACATTTTAAAAACACACTTCAACCATTAAAACAATCAGAGGAAAACATAGAAAAAAAAATTAAAAAAAAAACATTTTAATAACTTTTGAAATATTAAACCCATTGAAGTATCGCTTTTGCGGACTGTATCCTCAAGATAATCCACAATAAATTTAGTTTATTTGAATAGTATTTACCGTGCCGGTTTAGCGAAAACTCACTCTACATATACACACATCAGTGACAAAAAACTGCACGAAAATGAATGTAAATTAAATGAATTAAATTTAAAAATTTATAAAATTTGTAAATTTAATTCAAATCACATTAATTATAATGCTTTCCTTAAAATTTGAGTGTATCTACGTGAAGGTAAAAAATTCCCTCCGCCTTTACATTAATTTTAATGTAAATATTTTTAACAGTGCATACATACATATATGCATACGGCACGCAAACGGGCACGGGCAAAAAGGACGGAGGAGCGAAAAATATACATGTATATAAGTCGCGAAAACGAGCCACACGCAGCGCCTGGCTCACGGGATTCGGTCGGTCGCGCGCGCGAGCAGCTCGAGACGTGTTTATAGTAATGAGGCTTGTCGTTATTTGTTCGCGCGAAAGCTATGCCTATATGTATATGTGCCGTGCCGTATAGCGCAGAGACTTTGGGGATTTATATCGAAATCCTTCCCTATACAGCTCTCTCGCTATCGCCAAGATCTTTCTTTTCTTTTTCTTTTCGTTTCATCTCTCTCATTCTGTTTCTCGCGTTCTTTAAAGGTGTATAGAGGATCGCGAGAAGGTGAGAGAGAGAGAGAGAGAGAGAGGAGCACGTGCCCTGCGCGCGAAACGCGTTGACACTCGGGACTGTGCAGAGTGTATCTACAGCCTCGCGCCCGAGAGAGAGAGAGAGACGATGAATTTTCAATCGCGGGTGGGATTGCGTATTTGTAATCAATTTGTAAGATCTGCTCTTTCTCTCTCTTTCTCGCTGTACGTGGATAAACGTGTGCAAGCGCGCATTATACGTGTGTAAATTAACAGCAAGAAGCTATCTACGTACACATATTAGCGATAAGAATTTAGCTGCAGTTAGCATGATGCATCGCTTGGCTTTATTATCGTTGGGTAATATCGATGATGATTTTTTTGTTGAAAACTTTCTTATAAATTTATGGATATGTATGCTCGTTCCATTGGAATACGCATTATCAGGCGTATACGGTATTTTCGTATGGATTGCCTCCGTTCTCATACACACATTTGTTTCTGAAAGCTCTCTTACTTTTTCGAGTAAAACGAAAGAAATTCCTCTTTTCTCATGTCTATTATGTACGTACGTGTATATCTTCTCTCTTTCTTTCCCCCGAAACGAGCTTGCATAATACTTACTCGCGCGCGAACGTCGATCGACGCATTTAAAACGTTGCACCTTTTACCTCTCTTTCTCGCGCGCACACCTTGTCTGCCTCGTAACACACACACATACACACACGTGTTTGTTGCATGTGTGTACTTGTGTGTGGGAAGAGCGCGAATTAAGCTTCGAGCCGATCGATTTTGACTTTTTTTACGTTTTTTTTTCTCTTTTCATATATTTTTTTCAAGGTAAAAAAAGGGCTAAAGGTAACGGTGTGAAATTGCCTTTTAATGCTCGTTCCTGCGCGCGATCGTTCGCCTCGCGACGATATAACACTTTGTACATATAAAGTCGAAGTACTTGTAAAGCGTTTTGTTGTCCTCGTGCGGCGCGTGAATACTCCACGTCATTTCGGTATATCGTCCGTAACGCCCGAGTAATTATAATCAATCGTGTATAGCACCTCATTGCTAAAGAAAATCATCGAAATGCGTCGGCGGGGGTGAGAGATAAAAATAAAATGAAAAGAAAGTATGTCGAAAAATTACGGTTGTAAAAAAAAATCGAATCATTACAAATATATAAATTCGCGAATCACCCGAAGCTTCGCGCTTCATAATACGGACTCGCTCTCTTTCTCGCTGCTTGGTCATGTGTGCGTGTGTGTGTGTACGTATGTGTGCAGCGCACTGCCAATGCACCTCTCGCGCGCGCAGCTATATAGTTAGCGCCTATTAATATCATCGATCGGTATCTCTCTCTCTCTCTCGAGTCTTTCGCGGCTTGTTATTCGGTTTGAGAGGCCCGCGAGGCGTCATAATCATACCCCTTTTGTGCCATATAGCAGCACACACAGCCCTTGTGTTGCCTCGTTGTCCGCGCGCTCCTCTTGCCTCTTTCTTTTTTTCGTCGTCATCTCCTTCTTTTTTATTTTATATTTATATGCCTCGTCAATTGCACATACACACATGCACGCATTTCTCGCGCCTCGGCCGCCACAATTCGCGCTCGCAGCACACAAAACGCGCGAATAATAACATGCTATTAGATCATTGAGTATGTGGATGTGTTCTCTCTCCTCTCATTCTCTCTTTCTTTCTCTCGTTCTCTGACCGGTACATATGAATGCACACCTACAGGTATAAGCTCGAATGTACTTACGATACGAATTGCTCGAATTCGGATGTACACAAGGTATCGCGGGGGGAACTACGTCGATTGAAATGTGCACTCGTTATCGCGCGGCTCGTGTGGAAATTAGAACGCGCGAAGGGCACGTTAATCGAGCCAAGGCAAAAGAGAAAAAAAACGAGATGTAAAAAATGATTACGAGTGCTAAGTTGTTGAAGCCTAATTACTTTAAGCACCGCAGCTGTACGACGACGGGCTTGCGAGAGCATCGCTGCAGGTTCAAATCAACCTGGCAATGCATCTGTTACTTCCTAGGGACTTTTGGCCTGGTAACTGGAAGATTTGGTATGTTGCGGTAATTCTCGCTTACCAACGAGAGATACGATGCACTTTAAACGTGCGCCGACAATGTACCGCGCATAGATGGCAGCAGCGGACGGACCAACACGCGTCGATCTTTGCACTCCGAAATCGTGCAGCAACGCACGCTGCTGTATTATTATTCCCCCGTTCTATATGGAACCTCAGCAGCAGCAGCAGTAAACATTCGCTGTCAATCTCATGTATATGCAGCGATGTACTTACGCGGGGAGAATGAGAGGGGAAAGGGGCATTATGCATAGAGCACAGTGTGTCTGCACCCACGATGCATTTTTCTCGTTTCTCCCGACTGCACACCGCTTCCACTGCTGCAGCGATATATTACCAGTGTAAAATGCATTGCCGCTGCTGTCTCTGCTCTTACTGGCTGAGGCTGCGTGAGCATAGTTTTATATTTTTGCGCAGCATCTCACTCTCTTTCCTTCACCCTCCCCACTCTTGTATTTTTATACACCACGCAGCAGCAAAGAGCCCCCTTATATCGAGGTGTGCATTACCACTATCATTCGCGCAATGCAATGCAGTGTGCAGCAGCAGCAGCGGATAGTTAAGTACGCGAGGCAGCAGTAAGTCCGTAGCAGCCTCGCTCGGCGTGTGCGAAAGAGAGAATGTCCGTGTGTGCGACGTTCGTGTGCTGCTGCGCTTCCCTTTATATAAACACGCGTAATGTACTCTTGTGACGATTGCAGTACTGTGCGAACAGCAGCAGCAGCAAAGATAATATAAACGGTATATGGGCGATTTTCGTTTATCGATAACTGTTTTGTGCAAAAATTAGACACACGCGCACACAGGCACACGCTCGATGATCCGTCCTTTTGGAGCTAGTAAAAAAAGAGAAGAGATACGACGCAAAGTACTTCATTAAAATGAACACAAATAGTGAGCTCGCGATGCGACAAAGAGAAAGAGCAATTACCGCAGTCGCTCGACTGTTCCATTTGGCTCATTCGTTCATTTAAAAATCGCGAGGAGCAAAAACCAATTGATCGAGCAATTTGATTCGCACGCTGCACGCGGAGCGGTTGTGTGCTGTGCGGGTCGAGCGAAAATTTTTTGCGCTTCGCACACTCGTGTGTCAAAGAGCAAAGAGCGTGCAGAAAAAAGAGAGAAGTAGCGAGAGTAGCAGCAGCAGCGAGCTAACTCAACTACACTCTCTGCAGAGTCTGCAAATGTACGTGTGCCTATAACATTCGCGAACTGCCTACGCGTCGTCGTGTATGTCAGTGCATATAGTAGTAGCCGTGTTAGGCAGTACTGCTACCGCTTTAATACTTTACTTTTATTGTATATAAAAAAAGTTACAGTGGCAGCTAAAACTCCAGCTCGTTTTCGCGAGTGCTTGCTGCTGCTACTGCAAACGTATACACAGTCACGGACACACCGACGGTCGACGACACACATTTGCAATCGCGCGTATACATGTATGCAGCCGATCAGCAGCTCTGCCTCGTGCGTTCGCGTTTGCTGGTAGCGCATCGCTTGTACTTCCTCGTCTATCTCCTTCGATTGCAAAATTTAAACAGTGCGATTGATATCCTCGTGTGCACATCGTGACTGCGACGGATCAGCAGAGCCTGGCTGCTGCCTGCAGGCACAAGTGCCCTGCTGCCAGCGTCTGTGTGTGCTGCGCTATCGAGCGAGGTAAGGATTTATATTTCGCACGCAGAATCTCACTCTCTCTCTTTCTATCTTTCTTTCTCTGTCTACTCAGCGATATACATAAAGTGTTGGACGATTTTGCTCTTTCTTTCTTTCCTCGCGCTCGAGAGACTCCACAATCGTTCAACATCGTTTGTATACAGTTTGTGTTTATGCTGTGTAGTAGATGTATATATGTAAGTGTACACACACATACCCACAATCACACGCACGTATACTCCACTATCTCTTTCGATTTTATAATGTATATCTCGATATCTTGACAAGTACATAATAATAACTCGAACACAATGAGGCTATGCAGGGCAATGTGAATTGTAATATTTTTTTTTCTCTCTCTTTCTCTCTCTCTGCCTCTGTGCGCGTGTGTGTATAAACGTGTGTTTTTCGCTTTCTCTTCTTCGTCTCTCTCTCTCTCTCTCTTCTCTTCTCTTGCTCCGTATCTATCCGTGTTGGTCCTGGATGGGTTGGAAGCGCATAAGCTATACAACAACGGGGCAGAGAGGCATAAAAACCAGAAAAACCAGAAACAGCGACATAGAGAAATTTGCACAAAGAGAGAGAGAGAGAGAGAGAGAGAGAGAGCGCAGAGAGTTCTCGGGCAGAGGTTATGTACTGTGTATCGTCAAATGCGAGACTACTACTACTACTACTATACTACTACTACTTGCTGCCTGTGCTTGCATATACACTCATCAGCACTGTCTATTATTTACCCGGCCGAACAGACAGATCACACACACACACACGCTCTCGGCTGATTCATAATCGTGTGCTTCATTAGGCCCGATGGATTCGATAACGAGAGCCTAAACGTCTTCGGCGTTATTCAAGGAGAGAGAGAGAGAGATAGAAAGAGTCCATGGAGAAAATAGATCGAGCTCGATAAAAACACCCAGAAACACGCCGTTCACAGTGCCCGCCGTATGTGTTTGTGTTGCAAGTGTTTACACACAAGACAAGAGAGAAGCTTACAAGCCTGCGGACACTCGCGCTGCTGCATGTTTAATTGTATATGTGACAAAAACAGGAGAGAACTAATTGTAGCGCGTTGATACTCGACTTTATATGTTGTCGTTGTCAACGTATCATCAGCAACGACGACCACGAAGGACGAGGATAAGATCAGGACGACGACGAGCTCATAGTCGTCACCGTGGGGCTGAACGTTCACGTACGCGCGACCTGTAGATGAAACGTAGTAAGTATTCATCATCAACAATTAACGAAAGAACGAAGAAAGGAATGGAAAAATCGACGCCAATTCGTTGTGCTTGGTGTGACAGAAAAATGTCGAGTGTCTGTGCGTGTGCGTGCATCGTGATTCGAAAGAGAACAGTCATTCGTTTTCTTATAAAATTTCTAGTGTCACGTTCTATTTATTTTTTTCCTTTATGCGTCAATACACTCTGTCTCCTTTGCTATCTTATTATATGGAAGAATTTGCATGTTATAAATAGACTTCAATTATTTACGTAGGTAGTAAGATCGTTTTTTGTTTATCGCAGGTCACTCAAAAATGAGTGAAGGGGCACCACCGAGGACTAAGCGCAACGGCGCTAGGAACTTTAAAAATCCACCCCAGCCACACATGTGTATACAGGACTACATTCAGGTGAGTTTTTGCTCCAGCCAAAATTTTTGCAATCGCATAGAGTGATTTTATTACTGTAACGATAAATTCTGTTTAGGGTTCTCCTATACCTTGTTACATAAATGTTTTGGCATGGGATAAAGTGGATATGCCTGCTAATCTTAATCAACCCCTGCCTCTTTATGGTGGTATGAAGTTGACTCCGCCAAGAACGGAGGATAAAAACACATGTATATTTGCCGTTATTGCAAATCCTGAAGTTCTTAAAATAAGGGGAAAGAATGCTAAGGACAAAGAGGTAAATATTCTGGTGAAAAAATATTTTACTTTCTTTATAATAATATTTGTGTTCACATACTTTTTAAATTTATTCTAGGATCAATCAAATTTAATAGAAGTTTTATTAGATTTTGTTGAGTCGATGAACAAAGGAATTGTGTTCAATCGCCTTTATCAAATTTTAAAAGATCGTGATATTACTGGTGAATTAAAAGAGGTATGGATCGCTGTACAAAATCAGAGAGACCGAGGAACTTTGATGTCTATGCAACAAGAAACTTGGGTAGATGTTGGTCAATCTCGACCACAATATGAGTTATCTTCAGAGCAGCAGCAACAGCAACAGCAGTCTCAGCATCAGTTGTTACCACAAGATGCACAAGAAATACAATTGCAGCAGCAGACACAACAGCAGCAACAACAGCAACAGCAACAGCAGCAGCAGCAACAACAGCCACAGCAGCAAACGGTTCAACAACAGCCTCAGCAAAAGCAATTGCCACAAATGCAGCAACAAAATCAAGGGCAACAACAGCAACCTTTAAATCAAGTGCTACAGCAGACGTCAAAGCAAATTCAACAACAACCACAAAATCAACAATCTCCACTGCATCAGCCTTTGCATCAGCAGTTGCAACATCAGCAATCTCAACCAAACACAATTCAAAAACCACACGCCCAACAAGTTCCATCTTCTCAACCTATGATTTCTCAAGCACAGCCTTTACTTCCTCAACCACCACCTCCTCAACCATTGCTTTCTCAACCGCCTCCTCCTCAACCTTTGCTATCTCAACCAGCACCCCAGCCATTGCTACCTCAGCCTCCTCCCCCTCAACCATTACTATCTCAACCACCACCCCAACCATTGCTGTCCCAGCCTCCTCCTCCTCAACCATTATTATCTCAACCACCGCCTCCTCAACCATTGTTATCTCAGATGCCACAGTTGAATAAGCCACCACCGCCAATACCGCAGCTTCACAAAGCTCCGCCGCCAATTCCAAATCAAATGCCAAGCATGGTCGATTTGATGCAGAACTCATACATGATGCAGCAGCCACCTCAATATCCACAACCCAATATGATGTACAATCATCCTCCTCCACCTCCTCCGAATGAGCATGCGAGCTACACCGAAAGATACGCCTACGCCCAAGCGAATGCTGCGATGTCTATGAATCCCAACGATCAAGTGTATCAGCAGAATCGTATGCCAATGGCTTACAACAACACCAACAATCCGCGCGGTGACGTGGAGGGTTACAATTATCGCGAGCGCGGTAGGACGCTGCCGCAGCAGCCTATGCCAAAGCAGCCGAATCAACCACCGCCAGTGCCGCAGCAACAGATACCACCTCCGCCCCCGCCACAGCAACAGAACTGTCCACCTTACACAGCTGCGTCGTATCACTTTCAAAGGTTACCGCGACAAATGGTGCCGCAGTACGTCAACGCGAATGTGGGACCAAATTATAGCGGTCAGGTAAGCGATTTCTCGCCGCCAAATCATTTATAATTCATATTCATATTCATAAATTTATACTATTTCTTTTTTCTTTTAAAATTACAGAATAGCAGGTACATGCCGAACATGTACCATGAATACTTTATCGAACAAATGGAGCATTCGCAGCGCATAAATCAGCAAGCACCTCCTCATAGGCCACCTGAGAACCAAATGCACGTCGATATTCACAGAATGCAACATCAGCAGGAACAAATGCACATAGCTCAACCTATGCCAGCTCCTTTGTACAAAGGTCCAGCAATGGGTGTTATGAATCAGCCACAGCAACAGCAGCCTCCAATGAATACTGGCAAGAGATTATACAATTATTCGTCGAAGCAACAGCAGCAGGGGCCATCAAAGGTTGTTGGAGGAATTAGTCAAAATAAGAGATTAAATAATTCACCCACGCACTTAAAAACGACAGGAAACTCAGTTATTCAGGTGGGAGCCCAAACAGAATCTAATGACAATCTTGAATGTAGCAATTCTACAGTCAAAGTTTGTATAACTGATGTCTATATTTTAGTGCTTGATCAATTTATCAATTTCAATTTAATTATTTTATCGTAGGTTCTGCAAAGAGATACCGCGAAACAAAATAAATCGAATTATCAAGTTGGTTCACCCGAAATGATTTCGAGGCAAGTAGATAAAAATGTTGAGGTTAATAGTAAAAATCAACATCAAGTAACGGATCTTGATGAGGAAGACGGGAAAATTAAAGTTAAGAAGCCTACAGATTCGACGAACGATGTAACGTCGAAAAAAACTGAAGCCTTAAAAAATGCTGTCGTTACAAAAGATATCCCCGAAAACTCAAAAGAAGCTAAAAATCTGCCTGTAGAAAAAACCCCAGCGCCACAATCGTCTTCCGATTCACACAAGCAAGAATCAAAAGAAACAAAACACCAACAACATCATCATAATCAAAAACAAAAAAGAGGTGTGAAGATTACTAAGGTATGAAACATTAATAATTTTGCCATTACTGCTAAATAAAATCTATAATTAGTGTATTTTTTTTTTAGTCCTGGATGAAAGATAATAAAAGTCAAAAAAATGGCGTAAGGACAGATTTTGAACAAATGTCTGGCACTGAAAAGATTCAAGATGAAGAAAGGCTTCATAACACGAGTAGCCCAACAAAACGTACTCAATCTACTGTAAATAGCATCATCAAAAGTGTATTTAAAAAACACCAAGGGAATAATGCTAGTAGTGATGACTCTGGTACTGGTAGAAAGCAAAAGTCGAACGGACAAGTTAAAGGGAATGCCAAAAATCATACCAATGACCATGAAGAGACGCAAGGTTTGTTAAAAAAAATTACCCTACATGATTTTCACGTATTAGATTCACATTGAACGATTATTAATTTTAGGATACACGATTTTGAAAAAGTCGTCAGAAAGTTCAGCAGACGAAATGGTGAATGAAATAGCACAGTTATCAATACAAGACTGTAAAGAGACATCGGAAATGAATGGAGTTCATTCGTGATGAGCGCAGAGCTAGCCAATAATGAAGCTAATCTACAAATGTAAACAAAAAATAACTTTGACGACAGCCCGCTGATATAAGCCGAGTAAGATCCTTGTAAATAGAAATACAATTTGTTAAAAATGGCTTTAAAATTTGCAAATAGTTTTCAAATATTGAAAGAAGCAAACTGACGTAAAAATAGCATTAATTAGATTTCGTGATATACAATTAAGTAAAGCACGTCGCTTATGCTCTTTCTTCTTCTCGTTCTTTTTTTTTAAGATTTAAATTCACATTTTACCGAATAGGATTTGCTGGTGAGGCTGTGACAATGGTTTAGTAATTTTTCCATAATGGAAATAAAATATTACAAAACAATAGATAAGCTAAATGGACAAAAAAAAGAATAAAATATTTAAACCATGTTTCAAGTTTAGGGATCTAAAGCGAAGAAATTCAGTTATTGAAAAGTAGTGAGATTGCTTGACTAAACTATTTTTAAATTCAATTAAAAGTACTCGTCATTCTTAAAAATTACGGGCACGATCCGTCACATTTCAAAGCTAAAACGCACCATTAACATGATAAGATAGTACATAAAAAGTGTTGTTGCGAATGGTTTGACTCAATAAAAGTAGGCACGATAAATCCTTGACAAAAAGTGCTAAATATCGAAATAAAATTTTAATTAAAAAAAATTATAGATATTGTTAGAATATTTGCGTATATCGTAGTATTAAATTCGTACTTTTTTTGTACATTTGTAGAATAGCTTTTAAAATTTAATAACGTAATGTTAATATGTATTTATTATTTTTTAATACAGTTAGCTCTTTTAAACAACTATTATCTTTTAAAACTGATATACACTAGGTTGATATTCACAGAAATTTACGACAAATAAATGAAAATGAGATTATAAAAATAATCGATATATTCACAATAAATAAAATTAATTAAATTCATTTCGTACAATATTGGTTGTATTTCTTCAGTGATGAATAATAAAAATGCATTGACAAACTACATTTTACGAAAGTAGCTACATTAAAAAAAGGTGGATGAAATCCCAACAGGCATAATTGTCGTGAAAATATTGCAAATTTTAAGAAAAACAATAATTTTGATGCATTCCAAAATTGTTAAACCATTACCTTGGGTGCTTTTACGTTTTTGTACTTTGAAGATACTCTTGCATTTGTTGATTGACCCCATTCACTAATAAATTAGACTTATTTATAGCATTTAAAACGTGAAAATGAAATCTTCGTACGAAGTATAAAATAACTTTTTGGATAGCGATCTTTCCAAATTTTTAATAAAAAAGTACATTTTTAAATCAAAGTGTACAAACAACGATCGTTTGAGCAGATTAATGTAGAAACCATTTTTTACAACTTTTAGAAACGTCCTCGAGTAATCTTAAGATTGTCCTACATAAATAATTCATAATAGCAGAAAAAAAAGATCGATATTAACGAATACAAGTTGAAAATAATAATTAGATTTAAAAATTGTAGAGAATTTAAAGAAAACGATGAAACAATTGTTAATTGTGTAAGATGTATTATTGATATTGCCAATATCGATGGGGAGAAAAAAATTGTCATTCCGTAAATGCTCTCTATGATTAACATTGCTGCCGTACATCGTCCGCGTGAACATAAAGTAACGATTTACATAATAAAGCAAAAACTACGGGCACACACTCTAGGACGAAAAAAAAAAGATTTTGCTACTGTTATAAGACATAAAAAAAAACTATTAAACGACGTTTGTTAAAGTGAAGCTCAAGCCCCTAGAAAAATTCTTAGAGTTGATTGAATCGCTGTAAAAAATGCTTACCTTTAAAAATTGTTGAAATTTTATTTTTTAATATGACTACGAACATAATAAATTTTGGAAATTGCGAAGGGTAGAGAACTTTTAACTGCAGAAGTAAATATGAAGTTTTTTGCTCAGACAAATATTAAATATGTATTGACGTACGAGTACTTTAAAAAGACACCCATGTCTTTTATTATTTTTATTATTTTTATTTCTGCTCTATTTGAAGCTTAATAATAACCTTTATATTGATAAATAAATTGCCTACAGTCAAAATTTTGCAAACAATGGTTTTGACGATATTTTTTTACATGTTCGTTAAATATTTTTCTAGTTTATGTGATGGAATAGGAATGTTATAGGCAATCGACTACCGTTCTTTTTCCGGCAAAGCAGCAGCCTTCGTTACTTTACATATTTACTTAGTTATGTTTGATTGTTAATTTATAATTATTGTTAAACCATTGAATTTTCTGTAATCGAATTTTATATTGATTCATATTTCGTTCCTTTTTTACCTGCATATTTTCATTATACATATTTTTTAAATATTTTATTGTGTCTAATACTGTTATTGTAACGAAAGCAGCTGATTTTGTGTAAAAATGATTTTGTAACGAAACAACAATATTTCATGTGGTGCTTTTCAATTTAAAGTAAAAATGTCAAATTCAGCTTTTGTTCGTATCCTCGACCAGGATACCGCGTTGAATAATCGAGAAAGAAAAATGTCAATGTATATAAAAGCTAATACACACTAAATTAAAATAAATGTATGACCAATATTTCTTCTGCGAATTGAAGAGAACACATTAGAGACGAATAAACGCAATTTTATACAATACCGAAGTAATTATTAATAAGAGTTGATCACGTAATTACGTTTATCGAATGCGTAATTAATCAATGACTTTATTTTGTCGATTTGTGTACATTCGTTCATAATTAATTTCGACTGCGTTGAATATTTTTCACTTTTTTACAAACTAACTATCTCGATCGAAAGTGAAACTAAGAGAAAATGAAGAAAAAGAGAGATATCAAGAGAAAAAGAATATTTATTGTAAGATCGTAAATATGTTAATAATACAGAAAAAAGAATTATTGTAATGTGAAGCGATGTTCGGTAAAACCGTGACGATGAACTTTTTTCCTACGATTCTACTTTTATTGGTTGGCAATCGAACGCCACCTCATCGCTATTGATTGATTTTGATTTTATTGTAATTTGTTGATTGCTATTATTATTATTATCATTACTATTATTATTTTTATTATAATTAATATTATTATTTTAAATGCGTTGCAGTATTCGATTTACAACTCATGAAATACACTTTATTATGATAATTACATTCTCATTATACATAATTGTATGATTTACGATGAACTAATTTTAAAGAATGATTATTTTTAATAATGTTTGACTCGAAAAAGAAAATTAGATCTTATAATGTAATCCTCTTGTACTTTTCATGTATTATACAAAAAAGCGGTTACTACGTTTCTTTTTTCCAAAGTTAGAAAAAAGTTGATTATTGATGCATTTCATTTGAATAAATAAAAAGAAAATTTTAAAAAGAAAGACAATCTTTCGTTTGTTTATTCAATTAATCGATTACCAATTTTGCCCTCTGTATATACGTAAGAAACAAAAAGCAAAACAAGCAAAATTATGCACTGCGGTAATAAGTTTCGTTGGGTCTCTGCTTGGGCGAGCTTTGAAAAATGCAAGACGCGTCGCGTTGCGCGGCGCGCATAAAAGTTTCATCAAAGCGGCGTCGTCGTCCGTGCCAACAGCTATCCACTGCATCGAGAGAGACACGTGCAATCCGGATCATTACGTGCTCGATGCTAATCTCGTGGAGAGTACATTCGTAATAGGGCGCGAAGAAATTTCAATCGTTGGATCCGATCCAATTATCGAGCTTAAATGCATAATTTATATCGAGTATAAATCAATCGAACACCTTCGACCCTTCTGTATAAAGCTCACACACGCGCACGCTTGACATTAAACTCATATGTCAAAAGACACAACGTAAACAGTCCCCCCTGAAGTGCGACAACGCTTCCGCTCGAATCTCTGAGAGACGAATCACTTATGCTTTATATCGCGCGCGCGCGGGCAAATGACACAACGCACGCGGGGACTTTCACCCACGTTCTCGTGTGCATGTGCGTATTATAGAGCCCCGAGGTTTAGCTTAGTGCACAAAGTTTATGTGCTCGTGTGCGTGCCTCGTTTACGCCTAGACGCGCCGCCGTCGCCGCCGCTGCTGCTGCTGCTGCAGTCCGCTAAGTCACGGCATCCACCGCAGCTTTCCCTTTCGTTCCAAGTTTCCCGCTCCTCCGCACATATGTGCCGAGACGACGACGACGACGATGACGACGACGGCGCTTTCGCCCGTGCAGTAGTGGTCTATGCAGCTGCAGCAGGAGCTGGCGGATACGAGACGACGCGCGCACAGATTTTTCGTCCAATTTCCGAAAGAAAATTAGCGAACGCGAGTGAAATTTTGCCGCCGTACGCGTGTGTAAAAGTCGAGTGACCGTGCGGATTTGTGCCGTTTTTGTGCTCCCGTGTCTACTACGGTGAAAATGTGTAACGTCATGGCGCGGACATTACTCGTGCCCTCGTCTCGCTCCGAAGAATATAATGTAAATAATCAATATTAACTGCCCGAGAGCGATTCAGCTCCGAAATATAATAAAACTCGTCGCCAGAGTCGCGATCGTCATGGATTGGAATTGCCGCGATTCTAACAATGGACTTTCACGCAGGTACGTAACGCAATTACACATCCCACACATACGTTATATAGTTATGGCGCGCGAATAAATACATACATCGCTCTTCGCCTTTCGTACTTCATATGCGAGAGATAAAAAATTTAATAGAGCACTGCACTCGCTCAAAGCTGCAGTGTGTATGTGGGCACGTCGTAAAATATTGGTGCATGGTTTTTTTTTCTCTCCTCGCGCGCTCGCCGCCAAAGTGAAATTGTCTGCATATAATGAAGAATTGTATGCATGCTCGCTCTCGTCCCTGTATGTGTGTGTTTACTCGGTGCACCTCGGCAATTCGCACCGAGCAAACAGAGAATTTTTTTCTTCTCTCTCTCTCTCTCTCTCTCTCTCTCTCGAAACTCGTGCCGAGGAAGAGAGGTGTCAAAGTCAAGCAATAGCTTTCTCTCTCAAACAAGCGAGCGGGCGGTCGCGCGCGCAAAAAAAAAGAGGAATCTTATACTCGAAGAGCGCGAGATCGGTAACGCCCGCGTACAGTATCGATCTCTTACCGATCGATGCTTATTAATAGAAAAAAGCAGCCACCGCGCGATGGAAAAAGCGCGAGTCTATGAATAGTTCACACACAGCTGAGCTCCCCATATGTATAAAATCACTATGTGTAATAAAAGACCAGCTGGAGGGAGCTGGTATACATACACACACACATACACATGAGCACGAGGAGAGTGAGAGAAGTCAACGAAGCAGAGATCCTCGGGAGCAATGTAGCTCTTATATTATTGGCCTCTCGCGGTCTCAGCTCGCCCATGTGTACGTGTGTACGTGTGTACCTTTCTCCTCTCTGCAACAGCAGCAGCAGCAGCAGCAGCAGCAGCCGAAGCAGTTGTTGTAGTATGTAGTATATAGTAGTAGTTGCGCGCGGGCCTCACAACGTACATCGCGCGCGACGGGGCCTCGTGTATGTACACAATCATCGTCGAGTACTCGTTTTTCTCGCGTGTGATGTGATCTTCTTAGACTGTTTCAGTTGTTTGTTATGATTAAATTTTTTTTTTTTTTGTTAAAGCTCAAAGAATATATCTGTTGAATCTTTCTGTGATACATTAACATACTTTGCGACAATTATGGCTCCGTCGAATTTCAAAATCAACGAGTCGATCAAGGTTGCCGAGATCGAAAATAATTGCGATTCGAGCGGTAAGTCCCCGTCGATCATTCATCTCTCTCTTTTTCTCTCCGAGCGATCTCCGTTTGTTACTTTACTTCGCGCACATGGTATACAAGGCGCGTATATGCACGCCGATGTAATGTAGGTCGATTATACGCACCCATCGAAATGTCATCTGCGCCCGGCAGCAATGTGCGCACCGCAGCCTCTCGCTTGAAACTTCTTTTTCTCAAGTTCTGCGTCCGCGCGACAGAAAATGTACAAAGTTGCACAATCGGTATGTCGGATAAATTATATATACCCGCGGCGAGGGAATCAGGTTTTTTCATTGACAGAGTTGCATAATTTTACGCTATTCACCAATTTCTCGGACACCTTTTGATTTTGTTACCGACAAAAGTATAATACGCACCCGTTATCCGACGAAAAAAACTGATACATACATTATTTTTATTAAAGACCCTCCGGCGCGTTGTCTCGTGGGAGTCGCGGATCTACGTGCAAAAATGTAGTAGTTTCTTTCAAAAGACGAGAAGCACACTTTGCGAGAGTTGAAGTAAAGCGCGTATACATGCGTAAGTCATAATTTCGTAATTTTCTCTCTTTCTCGGCCGTTTAATAATACAAGCATCGCTCGTATGTGTATGTATGTGCGCGAATGTATTCCGGAGCTATACGTGCTTTATTAAACGTAATCTCGAGCTCTCTCACTGCTGCTCTTGAATCAAAATCCGTTTCTGTGCCTTTTTGCGCGCATATCATCAAAAAGTGAAATTCGTCTACTCTCGATTCGAAATTGGCGTTGATCTACACAGCTCACCGTGCTTTTGTGCGTGTACACATGAAGTATTATGAGTAAAAATCGGTAAGCTAGAAGGGAGATCTTCTGCTCGTGCCGTTTTTCCTACCTGTCATACTGTATAATAATAGTTGTTCGTGTGCTCGAGAGCTGGTACACATTGGCGAATGAAGAGATAAAATTAACGCGCCTACGCTAATGGGTATAAAGCCTACCTATATGGATGCATCCACGTTGTCTCGTGATCGTCTTTCTTTCGCCCAAGAAACATAAAAGCCTTTTGCAGCCGTGAAGTTTTTAAAATACATACTTCGTTTGCCACACATATTGTAACGAGTATGCATATAAAACAAAAACAAAAAACCGTAAAAAAGTATCGAATTGTCACATGTTTATAGCGGCACGCGGCGCGACGCGACGTTTTCCCAATATTATGTGCTCATTGTATTAACGTCCGCGCGAGCTGTGTCAAGCCCCGCGAGCTCCGAGCGCGGCTACTCGGCTTACGCAAAATATATATATAGGAACGACGACCGCGACTGTCTTCTCGTATTCTCTCAAATAAGTGACAACATACATAACGTAAAGTCGCGCATAGATGAGGAGCACACTTCGGTTTTGTGTACAGCTGCACTTAGCCTGACACCTCTATTATATAGACACGCATATATATATAGCCAAGTACACACACATCCAATAATTAAACTGTGCGTCTGTATTGGCGGCCTCGGCTTACTTGCGCGCGCGGCTTACCTATATATAACACACAAGCATTCATGCCGGTTACGCACCGATGACTGCACTGATGCTGCCGCACACGGACACACTGACTGCAGCTGCAGCTTGCTGCACCGATCACGCTTTCTTCCTCGCGGTTTTTTCACGCGCCCGACTCTCGTTCTTGTTGTGTGTATTTTTTTTTTTCGTTCTAACAATGCCAATCAACGTAGCAGTGTTGGAAATCGCTATGTACCGAGCCATGCTCTACTGCAGCAGCGCTCTTACTTTCATCGAAAGAAATCATTTTTTTTTATTATTATTGAGATCGAAAAATGACCAGTGGAGACCACATTGCGCGCAATTTCGTATCTCAAAAAATGGCGAAACATAGTTCGGAGCTACGACTGTAATAAGCCCGACATCGTTACCGAGTAAATTGCGGAGATTTAATTATGCTGCGCCGAGCCGATCACGATCCTTTACCGTGCCCCTGAAAAGTCGTAATAGGATGTACGTACGTCATCGTAACGATTTGTTTGAAAAACTAATTTTGCTGTGCGAGAGATTCGAAGGAAAAAAAAGAAAAGAAAAAAATAATAATAAAATCATTTCACCTGAAACCATAATAATCGAGAAAAGGTAGAAAGCGTGAAGTGACACGTCGAGTAGAAAAAAAATCTACATAGATAGAGCTCGTTGTCTCTCGTGCTCGTAAAAGTACGGTGTGCCTCGCTATTGTTTTTCCCCGCCCCGATGCGATTTGAATAGATAACTCGCGAAACGTACTCACTCACAAATTTCTGTTGCAACTTCGCGTTATATCGAAGCTTTGAAGAATCTTCCTTTTCTTCGTGTGTCCGGTGCGTCCGGTGCGCGCGTCCGTCCAAACCTTGAGAATAACTTATTCGGATTCTAGATTCCCATTTATTAAATTCGAAATCAACTCGGCTATAAATGTAAGAGAGAACCGGTATTTTTTGCCAATAATCCAAGCGTATCTGGACCAAACCCTATGCAAAGCGAAGATTCGCGTGGCGGAGGCTTTCGAATTCCGTTTCATAATAATCGCGAGAAAAAAGATCATCGGTCGGCGATTATGTCATTTTTGTCTAACAAAAAGTAAGAACAAAAATGCAGCCGCTTTCAGAACAGCGCTGCGAAGTAAAATTCCTAGAATTGAAGTTTACTTTTGACGTTCTGTAAAGTTGTGTTTTTTTTTTCATCTAATTTTATAGTATCCAAAAACAGGACTTCAACATTTAAAATTCACTAAAGTCTAATTTTAATAACGTCGCACGCTAAATTTTCTCTTTTTAACTTGCTCAAACTTCATTTTTTAATAATTGGGACGAATTTTTAAAGTCAAAGACGCGTCACGTTCAAGTGCAATGAAGTAAAATTTGGCTAAAAATAAATCGATTTCTATGTACAATAACCCAAATACAATTTAAATATCACTCATCTGCACACAATGAACTATTAGTCAATTCCACAACAAACTTTATCCACTCGCGGTTAAATATCTGAAACGCCCTAGTCCTTTCCTGTTCGTTGAGGCTGCCGTACTTGATCGAATTCAGAGCCAACTGCTTCAGCGCCCTGAGATCGGCCTCGCTTGACATTATACCAACGAACGCCTCGTAAAAGTCGTAGCTCAAACCCGAGGCACCCCAGAGAGCCGGGTCGTCGCTCGTTATCACCACGGGCAGATTCATGGCGAAGAAGTGAGCGGCCGGATGATTGCGCATGTCCGCCACGAGCTTGAGCACTTGATTCGAGATCGGACTGACCTCGACGACGATCTTCTTCTTTTTTACGATCTCCATTAATTTTGGATGCTTGATCAGGGCATAACTTAAGCAAAACAAAAATCAATTAGACGATTTGTTTCTGAAATTATCTGTGATATATAAAAAACGCACCCGTGACCGATCCTCCTGGTATTGAGAGCGATGGCATCATAGAGATTATTGTCCGAGCGGCTGCCGTACCAATTGGTCTCGCCCGCGTGAAAAAAGAAGTCTGTCTCGTTCTTGATGCTCTCCAACGCGTTTCCGTAGTCTAGCAGCGAGTGATGTGCGTCCTCCTGACTGACTAGATCGAAACCGATTATCAATTCCGGAAAAGCAGCCTTGATTCGCCTGTAATCTTCGATCTTGCTTTTCAACTCCTCAACCGAAGCTTTTTTCGAATGTGCAACAATGAGCTTGACTCCCAAAAACGAGGGATTATTTGCGCAGAATCTAAAACGAAAGCAAATAAAATGGCCAATAAATCGGTAGTTTACGTTAAACGATTTCAGCTAATTACCGCTTAACGACTTTCAGTAATATTCTTGTAGTATCCTCCCGGGTGTAGGTCGTACCTTCGAGGTCATATAGAGGAACGAGAGCATTTCTCAGCTCCAAAAACATGATATTGTCGTCGTGCAGCTCCTGCAAAGCTTCGTACATGAATTTCTCGTAAACTAGCCTGCGAAAAAACAAGCCAATAAGATATAAAAAAGTTTGATTTTACTCAACTCACTTGTAGTTGGCAATAGCGTCAATCGCATGGAATAACGAGCTGAAATATTTCCAAACGCGATTGACGTGACCAACTTCACGACTCTTCGTCGTCGCCGGATCGAGCCTTAGTTTCCGCTTCAATTCCTCGTCAAAATTCGGATTTTTTCGCCTCTGTTCCTCCATCGAGGCCCAGGCTCGGCACCGGTCATCGCTTGCTGGTCGGCTCCTCGAGAATCGAAATCGAAGTCTGTCGCCGCTCACGCAGACGTAGAGATTCGGTAAGCGTGTGTATTCGAGGACTTTGTCGATCGACAGAATGGACAGACCGTGTGCGTGAAATAAACCACCCTTCGGCATTTTACGCAGGATCTCAAAGACTCGAGACAGCTTGATTTTTTCGCGCGCCAGTAAGAAATTCTGCGCCGGTAAAAAGTCCTCGGGATGTTGGAAAGCTGCAGTTCTCGCCAAAAAAGAGTACATCGGACGATTTTTCTAGATTGTATGCACGAATTTTCGCGCACTCACCTTTGCCGATTTCCACCGTTTTGGCTCTCATCAGACACTTGTTGGCTGTCATCTCGTCCGACGTCAAATCAACGTCATGACCGAAACGTAGCTTTCTTTCGGCTTCGATCAGTCGTTCGCGCTCTTTCAAGTACGATTCGGTCGAAGATACCACCACTGAATAATTATTGAACAATAAAAGCAATATAATACAAGCAACGAATATAAGCAACGAATATGAGCAAAGCCTTTTAAAATTTCGTACTGACATGTTTGCTTCAACGTACAAATGGAAATCAATCGGAGAACTGAGCTAGTTTCAACGTAATCTTAGTCGAGTACACGCCATTTTTTCAAAGAAAGATAATCTAAACAATTAACGGTAATTTTTTAATGATTATGCCCATAATTATATTGGACTTCTCTCTCTCTCTCTCTCTCTGTCTTTCTGGCATAACAAAAAACGCGACGATTACAAAATTGTAATTAGTTGATAGGCAAGTTTTTTTTAAGACTGCAACATTTTTAAATGTTGCTCTGCAATTGTTTTTTTGAATTAGTTAGGTATTGTAGCAAATGCGAAAGTCTTATAAGTTACATTGTGTAGTAGCATTTACAAGGGATTTTCGTTTCAAGATTATCACAGTCAAACAATATCAAAAGTTTTAAAATTATAGAAAATAATTCGAAAATAAATCTCTACGAAGTGTTAATAGATAAAAAAAATTCAAAATCATCACAAAAATATAAATGACAATTTATGAATGACTAAAAAAAAATTATAAACTGAATCGTTTAAAAAAAGTTATCCTTGTTCACAAGTTTAAAAACGTTCTCATATGGAAAAGGCGAAGAGCTTGCATTGAGCTGTTGAACTTTTCATGCGTGTAAGCTCGCTCAATACAATTTACGCGGGCTGCGTGATATTTTTACGACTACGTTCTATGTAAACGATCTGCTTCGTAAACTTATCGATCATTTTTTGTTTCGACGCAGCCGTGGACGATAGACTCCGTATCCTGCTGAAGGAGGGTGCAACCTGTCCCGCGGACAGCGAGTCCGACGAGCTCAAGTTGCCCGACTACTTCGACGCGACCAAGTTCCGACTGGGCCAGCAGGCCTTCTACAACAATGTCTTCAGCATGATGGTGGCCAAGCTCTCGGGCTTGCTCACTTTATTGGCGGTGCCCTCGATCCTCGACATACTCATCTACACGCGACAAAGCGGGACGCCGTGCACGGCGTTTCGCCGCTACGTATCGACCATACTGCACACCTTCGTCTGGTACGAGAAGGACCCGATACAGCAGAACGAGTGAGTGCCAAGAAGAGCTCGAATCAGTATCTATATAATTTTTCATCCAAAATTTTTTACTCAGATTCTTCAAGTCGCTGCACAATGTGCGCAAGAAGCACTGCATCGTGTCGCGGCGCAGCTCCGAGGCCGGCCTGGGCCGCATCACCCAGCTCGACATGGCCCTGACGCAGTTCGGCTTCATCGGCTTCACGTTGCTCAGCGGCGACGAGCTCGGCGTCAAGACCACCGAGGCCGAGCTCGACGGCCTCATACACTTCTGGCGCGTCATCGGACAATTGCTCGGCATGGACGAGAGGTATATAAACAAAATACATGATTGCTACTTTGATATACTCTTCCTTCGATCGTCGTTTTTCTTTTTTTACCTTTCTGGCTTGCTTGCTTTTTTTCGTTAACCATAGATCGCGCGCGGACGACGCTTTCACGCGAGCGAACGAGCGAGCGCGCATATATCCGCGAAAAGCCATTATAATGCGCACACAACCGGGAGCTTTCTCTCCGCTTCTGCCTGGACTGCAGTTATAGTTTTAGCCAATTGGATTTTTACTGTTCTCGCTAGCTCTAGCTATATACTTCCAAGAAATAATTTTCCAAGCCACTTATTAAAAATTTCGCCGCTACCTACCGTCGTTGTTTTTTTCTTTCATCTCCGCGTTAATTCGTGCGCCTACTTACCCGTTACAGATACAACCTGTGCAATGGCACCGTGGAAGAGTGCCGAGCTCTCTGCCGGCGCCTGCTCGACCACGTCTTTCTGCCCTGCTTCGCCAATCGCAACAAGAACTTCGAGGCCATGGGCAAGGTACTGCTCGAGGGCTTGTGGCCCGTGAATCCCCATCTCGACCCGCAGGCCTACACGGCCTTCACGATGCAGCTCGCCGTCTCGGCGGCGACCAACAACAATCACTCGGTGACGATCGACGTCGCGGGCATGCCCGCCTACAGCCGCTTCATGCTGCGCATGCAGACCTGGGTGCATCGCTACCTCATGCATCGGGCCTACTGGTGGTCCTGGTTCTTCCGCGGCTTCTTCAACTCGCAGATGCGACTGGCCATCTTCCTCACCGAGAAGTTTCCCTTCCTCGCCTACTGGATGTTCGGCAGGAAAAAGTCCCACGTCAACATTTACAAATTTCATTACGACTGATCGGCAGGAGAGAAAGAGCGCGCCGACGCGTGCGCTTTTATTTCCGAGATCGATTTGCATTCCCGCGATATACGGGACGAGTGATTTTGAACGACGATATAAATTTTTGTATAAAAAAACATGTTGCGTTAGAGGTGGAACGGTTACATATATTTGTAGTCTAGCTGTTATTTAGTCAATTATTATCAATTAATGAGCTGTACATTGTAATTTTTCACTAGCACCTTTAATTATTATTATTATTATTTATTATACCGACTCGATTGTATATTTTTTATACTATAAGCATGTTATTACTGTTGTGTATTGCATTAAAGTTATTATAATTAGAATATTTTACATTACTAAAACTTTATAAAAATTTCCCTTTTTTCCTATTTTTGACAACAAATTATTATCCCGAAATACAATATATTTCGCTTTCACTGAAACTACTGAAAACGAACCATCAATTTGCCAGAATTTTGATTTTCAAAATTATGTTATTAAATCTAAAACCATTGAATGGAATATTGTAGTGACATATTCTAGTAACTTTGAAATTTTCTTAATGTACTCTAGACATGACTAAATTTTATTTTTTAAATAGTTCAATTTCAATTGATTCAATGAAAACAAACCAAAATTATAAAAAAAAGATTAATATGACTATATTAACTTGTAATCAATTATAATTTGTTACATATTTTCTTGAAATTATTATACGATGTATATTCTTCTGTGCACCAAATCGATGTGGATTTTTAAAACAGATTTTCTTGACATTATGATATTCATTAGATGTCACATGGATAAGTAACGATATTATATCCAATCAATATGATGTTGCATTTAAAACTTTGGTGGAAACATCTTTCTATATTGATTCTTATGCATTGAATTGATATGCCTCTTCAAATGGTTCTTATTTCAAATGACCTTCCACAACTGTTACACGGACGATTAATATGATGATACACCGAATCAATATACAACTTGGGATATTTTTTGCTTCTTAATGTCTTTCCAAAAAAGTCATAAGAATAGGAAATAGAGTTATGCGTGGATCCGCGGAATTGATTCTGGAATCAATTGGGATTACAGATCAGGCTTATATTTAAATGCCTTTCCACATAAATTGCAGTTGTGAAGTTTTCGATCGTTATGCTGTGAAGTCAATATGGATGCTGAGATGACCCTTTTTTATGCAAATAACTTTCCGCAAATATTACACTGAGGATGAGTATAAATACGATTATGCACTCAATCAATATGAGTTTTCAGAGCAAACTTATGGGCAAATGTCTTCCACATGCATCACGGTTGTAAGGTCTTCGATTATCATGGTGTGATACAATATGAACTTTAAGATAACCTTTTTGTGAAAATGTTTGTCCTGTGGGATGGATACGATTATGCATCCAATCACTGTGAGTTTTTAGACGACTCTTTTGTGCAAATGCTCATGCATTACAATTAAGAGCGTTTTGAATATTATGTTCAAAATTAACATGGATTTTTTATAAGTAATAGGTTTATGTATCGAACCAATTTTTCCAGGTTACTTTTATTCGTGAAATTTTTCCGCCTGTATGGCAGTTATAAGGTATTGTGCACTGAATCAATATGGGTTTTCGAATTATTATTTTGTGAAAATGAGGGACATGGATAGTTGATTTGATTATGTACTGAAACAATATGACGTTTCAGATTAATCTTATGTGAAAATGTCTTTTCGCATATGTGACATGGATGATCGATACGATTATGTACCGAATCAATGTGGGTATTCAAACTACTTTTTTGTGAAAATGTCTTTTCGCATACATCACAGTTGTGAGGTTTTCGATTGTTATGTACTGAATCAATATGGGTTTTCAGATAACCTTTATGTGAAAATGTCTTTCCACACGTTCGACATGGATGATTGATACTAATATGTACTGAATCGATATGGGTTTTCAGTTGAATGTTTTGTGCAAATGTCTTTCCGCATACATCGCAAGTATAAGGTTTTCGATTTTTATGTACGGAATCAATATGGGTTTTCAGATAACCCTTTTGTGTAAATGTCTTTCCGCACGTGTGACATGGAAAATTGATACGATTATGCACTGAATCGATATGGGTTTTCAAATTACTTTTTTGTGAAAATGTCTTTCTGCATGAGGGACATGGATGATTGATTTGATTATGTACTGAATCAATATGACGTTTCAGATTAATCTTATGTGAAAATGTCTTTCCACATGTGTGACATGGAAAATTGATACGATTGTGTACCGAATCAATATGAGATTTCAAATAACCTTTTTGCGAAAATGTCTTTCCACGTGTGTGACAGGGGTGATTGATATGATTATGTACAGAATCAATGTGGGTTTTCACATTAATCTTTTGTGTAAATGTCTTCCGCACGTGTGACATGGAAAATTGATATGATTATGCACTGAATCGATATGGGTTCTTAAATGACCTTTTTGTGAAAATGTCTTTCCACATGTGTGACATGGATGATTGATGCGATTGTGTACCGAATCGATATGTAATTTCAGACTTATCTTACGTGCAAATGTCTTTCCGCAAGATTCACACGGGTAAGTAATACGATTATGCACTGAATCAACATGGCGTTTCACATTAGTTTTAAACTTTTCCACAAAACCTTTTTCGTAAAGGTTTGCCTCAGCAGCTAATTCCACATTCCATGTAATTTTGTGTTTTTCGCGACCTAAGGCAGTAATATACTATTTTATTTTATACTATCGGCCCGAAAATAGAATTTCTCGGACGCTGCACTAAATGGAATAGTATACTATCCACTCTAGGTCAAGAACAGCAGATAAGGATCTTGACCCGTTTAATTAGTAACCAGTGACCCCCGATCAAGATGAATTGTACCTACAGCCAAGTAACCCAGTAAGCTGATTTTTACTTATATAGACAATTTTTATATATTATATTTTTTAGACAATTTATAGACAATTATAGACAATTATAGACAAATATAGAAAATTTTATATTATATTTCATGAGTTTTACTTGAAGTTAAATAATTTTTAAAGAACTTATAAAAATAAGAAAAGTATATTTTTAGAATTAGCTTTTCATCAGCCGTTTTTTCGGGTCGCAAACCAGCATTTTCCCTTACAGAAGCTCGTTGAAATTTTAATTCGGTTTTTATTTTATTGAAAAATTCTTGCACGAAACGTCGCACTTCAATCGAATCAATTGATATCATTTATACGGAACAAAAAATTAGTCGATAAATTAGTTTCCTATTCAAGGAAACAACGTCTTCGTACTTATTATCATCAAAAAAATACCGCAACATACAAATATTTACATTCAACCAAAACACGAGCGTAGAGTCAATACTTCGGCCCAATATTGAACAACAATGCCTGAGCTGTTATTATCATTCAAGAACTTGTGCTCGTGAATTTGATGAATAAAAAAACTCACGACGTTTGGATAATCATCATGAAATAAGTCATCGCCGTTTTCATTAGCTGAAAGTATTCATTATATCGATTAATTTGTAAACATTTCTATTCAAACCGAGTCCAATACCTTCGTGTGAGTGATAAGATTCAGGCAAACTATCTTAGCAGCCGTGAGATTGCAAGGCTTGGCACTTCTTTTGTAAAGGATTATGAATGATTTCCTCGTCTCCATTGGGTACTCGTACCAAGTGGTGTACATTCTGACATAAAAATCATGTACGATTTCCTCGAAATTGCCTGTACATACATTTTTAAAAGGGTCCAAACTTACAAATAGTCGTGCACCCGAAGGCTCTGATCGTACACGCTTTGTCCCAAGATATTGAAAATAGTCAGACGAAAAATTGCCGTAC
The DNA here is from genome assembly GCF_000599845.2 of Trichogramma pretiosum. Classification (NCBI taxonomy): domain Eukaryota; kingdom Metazoa; phylum Arthropoda; class Insecta; order Hymenoptera; family Trichogrammatidae; genus Trichogramma; species Trichogramma pretiosum. Next base: position 363,582 of record NW_019641681.1, read on the forward strand.
CGGCCAGAAAAGAATATCTCAATGATTCCTGCAGAGACTCGTCCGCGAGTTTTATGGCTTGTGATCCGCATACGCTTATTATAATTGTATTGATCATTATCTGCTGTATCATCTGCATGCAGAAGGAATTCTCGATTTTTTTTGCGAATCTGAGGGTTTTAAATTATTGGATTCAAATAGTGACTCGACATTTTCCCAGTATGAAATTTCAACTGAGACTCACTTAAGACAGTGAAGATGGTACATCACAATTTTTTCAATTTTTTCTACAACCAACTGCTGATCGTGACGATGATCATGAACTTCTTTGTCCATCATTCCAATTGTGTACCTGTAACGAAATCCTCTTATCTAGTTTTCAATTACGAATTTTCCAAAGTCAATTTTATCACATACCCCAAAACGGCAAACATGCCGCAGCAGTGCTGCACCAGTACGATGAAGAGCGAGTCGTAGGCCATCAGCAGGCAAACCACCCAGGTGCCGGCTTGTGCCCCGTGAACGTAGATGTGCCAGTAGTACTTGACCGGGTCGACGAAGTACTCGACCTCGACGAAGTTTCTCTCGGGCGTGGTCCAGTTGCCCGTGGCGCGGAAATGCAGCATCGACGGTATCAGCGGCGACACGAAGTACAGCGATAAATTTCCAGTATAGCAAGCTGAAAAAGTATGCAATTTAATTGTAGTAAGGTAAAAATGGGATGCATTTGTACCCGACAGGCCAATACTGAAGATCTTGCCGAAATTCGCGTATTTCTCGAAAATCTCTCGCTCTTCGTCGTTCTGTAGATCATTCCAATTGTCTTTTAAAGAATCGAGTACTTGCTTCATCTGTAAAATTGTTGTGTCACTCATTTACAGTAGCTCATAATATTTTCATACGCTCACCGAGTTGTGGTTTACGGCAGCATTGACCGACGCGCAGAAAGCCAGGTACGAGATCAGGAACGCCATCGTGCAGTAGATCACTTTTTGCGTATCATCGAATATTTCAATGATATAAATCAACTGGCGGGATAAAAATTTATCACTTACATTTAACGATTCAATCGCCAATGAATTTATTTATACCTCTGGCACCCACGCGGTAAATATGGCCAAATTGAGAGTGCACCATATGATTTCTCTTTTCCTCGGGTTAAGGTAAGGCCAGCCACCGACTAGTATCAAGCTCTTCCTGTTTAGATGGTACAAAGGGCCATTGAAAAATTTATCCGTTTCTAAATTCTGATCTCTTAACATTATAACGATTGTTTTGTTTCACTGGACTTAAAAAAAAAGATATTAAATATTTTTTTATAAAAATTTCTCCTTTTAATGTCACGCGCCAGCCGAATCAATGTGAGATGCGAATAGTAATTGTCACAGTCGTAGGTGCACACCTACCCTCTGTAAAATTCATAGGAATTCTTATAGAAGTCTTTGATATTATTCTCGACTTTACCTCAAATAATAGTAGATGTTTATCATAACTATACAACAGCTATAGAATAATTAGATACCCCAAAGTTCTGATAATCGATACCGTTGCTAAATTTACCCAGTAAAGTCAAAGAAAATCTATACTATTCCCTCTGAGCGTTTGGGCGGAGCTTAGAGGGCCGCTGCAGTCACCATTTACACGTAATCTTATGGAAAAGCAGGACGTGTCCTGAAAAAATGCCAGAGTCGACCGCTCGAACTAAATTTTTTCTTATGAGAATTAACATGAGAGAGCGCCGCGCTGTGTGAACGCTCGGGGCCAATAAGCTGAATGTCAATCCGTTGTAAAAATAAGCCTGAAGTTCGCTCGAGATCATTCGATCTATATCGTATTTGCTTTGGGCTTAACTTCTGGTCGGTCGTACAATAATCGTCGTGCTGTGATTAAAATACGTAAATACGTTTATAGCATAATTTTATAGGCTATATATTATTGTTTATATATTTTTTTACATAAAAAATTCATTGAAATTGATGCGACTGCCCTAATATCAGAAACGTGATCTGAAGAGTGCGTATATAGATACAGCATCGACACCGAGGAGCTATTTTCGCAGCCGTCCTGCGTGACGATCGATATTGATGAATTTTTATCCAAAGTGCAGCATGACTTTCAGTGAGTGTCAATGTGTGTGTCGTCATCGATAACGATTTGTTGTGGTTACGAAAGAATGCCAAAAAAAATAATAATAATAACAGTAATTAAAGCTCCGTCGAGCACGTGTAACGATGCGCCTCTCCTTTTACCTCTGCCCCGTAAGTAGCTCGCCACCACGAGTCATGATCCAACGAGTTGCCGCCGATGAATGGCAATCCTCGATGCCGTCGAGTCGAGAGTCTGCTGCAGTGGCTACAACAGCGACTACGCCACCGAATATTCGCCTCTGTCGTCCGGCACCGAGTGCGGCGGTGAGGGTGAATCCCCGCGAAGAGACTGGGAGACGCGTCTCGGCCACGGCGCCGCCCTCAGCCTGTCGATCCTCGAGATCAAGCGGCTGCTGCTGCTCAGCCTGGAGATGCTGATTGACTCGCGGCCGGTGCGCTTCGCCGGTGCTCTGGCGCCCCTCCTCGTGAGCTTCTGCGACGTCGGCCTTGGCTTTCCCGTGGCCGTGGCGACTCTCTACGCTCTGAGACGGCGGCGAAGCTCCTGTGGCGACGACGACGACGACGACTCGGCCAAGGATCGGCTGCGCCGCAGGATCTGTATGCTGTGCCTCTGCGTGACTCTGAACGTCGTCACCCTCGTGCTGATAGCCGTGCACGTCGACACGGACGCGTCGAGCCTCGAAAAGGTCTTCAGGATGTCCATGAAATTTTACGCTCAGGAAGCATCCCACAAGCTGGCCGTGGACGATCTGCAGCTGGATCTCGAGTGCTGCGGATTTTCCTCCTACAGCGATTGGTTCGGCGTCGACTGGCAGGTTTGAGACTCCTCTTCGATATTGACCAATCTTCGTCGCTCTTTTATATCCTTGTGTTTTCAGGAAAAAATCGGTACGATGTACTACGCCGACAGCGAGGAAGAAGACGATTACCCACCGGCGGCGGCGGTGGACGATGGAGCCATCGAGCTCGAGGACGAGCAGACCCAACGGATGGACTTCCAAACAGTAGTCGACCGCGGAGTGCCCTACAGCTGCTGCGCCAAATGGATCCTCGTGCCGTGCGCCCCTGCCAGTCCGATCGATCCGAGGACTCTGAATCAGGGTGGATGCGCCGCGGCGATCGCTGCGGTAATGCTGAGGCTCGCCGTCGTCGGCTATCTCGTCACGGCCCTCGTCATCTTCTCGCAGATTTTGCTCGTCCTCCTTTTGTGCAGAGTAATGATTATTTAGACGAGAATTTTCATGCGCTACGCGTAACGATGATAAAACGAGCTTTTTTTGCGAATCGAAGATCGTGAAGAAAATGACGGAGGAAGCCTACAAGTCCGAGTGTTCCTGCTGGGAGTCGTCTTGTACGCCCAGCTCGGACGCTTACCTATCGCAACGGCAATCGGCAAAGTCATCCCTGCGCCGATACCGAAAAGCCAATCGTCAGCGTCTGCTGAGACTGGCCGCGAGCCGCGGCGGCAGCTCCAAACTGCTGCTACCCCCGTCGAGGTATCGGCGGCGGCAATTTTTCAAAAGCACAACGTCGTTGTGCACGAACGACGATGCGGCGCCTACGTCGATCTTCAGCAATTCCGAGGGCGAATCGTCGGCGACTAGCCCGTCGAGCAGGCGAGGAGAATCGACCACCGCTAATACAGATCGTGGCATGATGAGCTGCGGCTGATTTTGATCATGCAGTACGATGATTTTTATACGCGGGACGAGGTGGGATTGCCTTGCATCAGGCGCTACGATAAAATTAAGTATATTGTACGATGATTCGACACGGTGAGAGAGGTGACACGATACAGGGATCGAATTTCTAAAATACTTTGTTTTGTGTTAAAGAGGTGCGAGAAGACACAGCTTTTCGACGTTTTTAACTGATAGATGTCTATTAAGATTTTAATCTGATGTAATTCTAAGTTACGACACTCAAAATACATAAAAAAACGACACGATAGAAATCTCTGTGATTATCGATGAAAAACAAAACTTTCCCAATGTCTATTATGGAGTAATGTAACGACTAACGAAGCCCCGGCAAGAATACATATAAAAAAACATAATTAGTCTTAATCTGTATCATTGAATGAGCACAATTAAAATATAATTTCAAAGATAATGTAGAGATCTCGTTTGCTCGCTGTGGGGCCCACATACGTGCGCGTACGCAATTCTACGATTTAATGAAATTTTCAACTTGGCTATTACGAGTAACCGCTAATAATATATAAAAATCGAGCAACATTCAAACACGGTTGCGGTGTGTATAAAGAAAAAGTTATGCACATTGCGAGTGTTATCAATTATTAATTGAAAAAAAATGTAACGCAAATGCAATGACTTTCTATATCAGTTAAAGAGTTGGGAAGCAAATGTTTCATCAGCTTAAGTATGAGAATGGTATATGATTTCCCATTGTCATTACCTACTTTATTAATAATCCAGCCACTCATTTTTCAAGAAAAAAATAATACTTTTTTTCGCCGCAAAAACTAAAGCGAGAAACTCGACTTGAATCATCGCGTACTCGTACGTGTCAAAAAAAAGAGGAGAAAAAAATCGACGTCTCTCTTGCTGGTTTAGCCGCACTGCCGTATCATAGCTAGTACAAGAGAGCCTCGGTATCGCTAATCATAACAATATGTTTCCATCAGTAATGAGCTTCCCGTCGGAACGTCGGAAGCGTATCACATGGAGAATACATGTATATCCCCGTACCGACTATTACGCACACGTATGACTGACGTGCGCCGACTCGTTTTTTTTTTCGTACGCGGAGACATGTAGAGTTTGGAGTTGCAAAATCCGCGCACGCGTGTGCGGATAACATAATTGCCCCGAGCACGACGGCAAAGTATGCTACCGCTGCTGGTGGGCCACGAGAGAGAGAGAGAGAGAGCAAATATTATTCGCGCATGTAAAATACGTGTGTTTATCGTAACGAACAAAAAAATGTCAAGAACCTACATAACACACTTGCGCGCAAAAATTCCTTTTGTTTCTCTACGCGGCAATTTGCTAGTATTATCGTTCTCTCTCTCTCACTCCAATTGCGGGCTATGCGCGGCGAGAAATTAGACATTGGCATCATAAAGCCAAACAATTACACGTAAAAATGTAACAACTTTTCCCACTTCTAGATTGTTCCCATATCAAACCTCGGACTAAATAATTTCATATCGATAAATAATCGTTTAGCCATTAAGCGGCGACAACTGGAGGGGCTCCATTTTTTCATATTCTCGATTGGCTTCGATCCCTCCTGCAACACACAGGTGCGGAAAAATGCGTTATCTGCGCCTCGAGGCGCCGAGGCAGCCAATAACTATCAATGTAATAAAAAAAGCAGCCTCACAAGCCAAGAATAAAAACAATGAGTTTAAATATAAGTAGGTCTGCTCGCGTCTGCGGCTCGCCGTCGACGAAGCGACGGAATGGTGGCGGGGACGGCATTGTTTTTTCCGCGCCTGCTTCAGGGGAGTATTCAGGTTGCCTAGCCTTTATTAAAGATATGTTAATTTCATTTTCTCGCGTATACGTAGTGACACGCACGCGGAGAAAGAGAAAAAGTGAGAGGGAGAGAGAAGTGCCTGCCGTCACCGTCGTGCAGTCGTCATGTGTGCATGTATATGCAACGCAATCGCATACAAGTATAATGTACTTAATATACGACGACTTTGTTGCTCTGCGGATCGACCAGAATAGAACGAGAGAGCCATGTGTGTCGATCCAAGATGAAAGCCTCGAAATGTGCATTGTTTTTTTCATCGAAAACCGATCATCATCCGGCAATTCTATGAATCGTCACATTTTAAAAAGTTGCCCGAAGCGCGCCTCGAATACCACCGCAGCTGCTGCAATGCCGTTGCCGCCTAGCCAGACGCATACGTCGTCGAACTTCCCCCTCCCCACCAGCCTTCGCTCCACTCATCGCATCGTATCGTATTCAAAAAAATCACAATCGAACGCGCGTATACACGCATGGCTTTTTTTTCGTGCCAAACGTCCGTGTGTAAGTTGACCAGGGCCATACGGGTGTGTATGCCGCGAATATCACACGGACACATCTGCACCACACACATATTTATAGCGAGTATAAAGTATATACACAGTGTGGAGAGCCGTTATAAACCATCCTCGGTTCAAAAACGCGTTTTCTCTCGACTGCTGCGTGCGTTCCCCTCGATCTCCCCAGTCTGCTGGCGCTGCTCTTTTCCCCTTCTCTCCCACCCTGTGAGCGAGGCACGATTGGCAACGAGGCAGCAGCACGCGCGCCGCACGCCAAGAGCTCGACGACGACTTGGTCAGCTCGACGCGACGAGACTCGAGCGGCGTGAGTTTAGTTTATTGCTCGCGCTCGTCCGCTACGATAACTCACTCGCGAAACAAAACTTCGAAATATATATTATATACACACTTACAAAAGCGACCCACGCACACACAAGCATAAGCACACACGCACGCACAAACTTAAATAGACGCGCTCAAAGTACATACATACGCAGTGTATCGTGTGTAATATATAGCATATATAAAATAAAGTAAAACAAAGTTGCGCCCGCGGACAGACGCAGTTCGTCTCTGCATCATACGTCCACAACGATCCTACAAACGTATAGAATAAATGAATGAGAAAAACGCCGGTTCTTCATCGCTTCGAGCGTCGACTAGTGCAACCAAAATCCTCAACTGCATATTGTACGCACGTCGAGCAGCGGCAGCAACAGCAGCAAGTTGACAACAGCTGTATATTGTGATATATATATCGATCACAACACCGCCACCGCCAAGCTAATATAATAACACGGCTCGACTCCCTTTTTTTGACGTCGCTCGTGTTATTGTTGTTTGTTTTTGTTTAGAGACGACGAGGCGCCCGCATCGCTTCGGAGTTGTTAAAGATACATCTCTCGCGCGTCCGAGCCTATGATAATATTATAAAGTGCATCAGCCGCAGCAACGCACAGACTCTCTCACATGTACATATATAGAATTCGTATTGTACACATACACACTTACGCGTAGTGTGTCGGCGGGTGTGTGTATACATACACGACATATATAAAAGTGCGTTTAGTGCGTGCGCGGGAGAGAGAGAGAAAGATAGAAAGAGAGTGAAGGAACACTGTGTGTGTGCCGAGCCTGATCGTGTCTGTGTCTGCTGCGTCTACCATACACACACACACACATACACAGAGAGAAGAGATACACGCCGCTTATGTATATATAGAGCGGCGAGAAAAAAAAGAAAGCAAAAGAGAAAAGAAAAGAGTCTCCTTTAGACACCCGAAGAAGCAGATACAGCATTGGTAATAGTAGTAGTAGCAGCAGCAGCAGCAGCAGCAGCAGCAGCAACACAGTTAGTAGTGGTAGTAGTTCACAGTATATACAGTACTAGTACTGTAGTGTTAGTATAGTTGCTCTCCTCTGGCCCGGAAAAACGTGCTCAGTTCCGACTCTTTTGGTTGCTCGTCGCTCGCCAATTGTATACAACACAGCATCTTGAATGTGCGCATCAACATCCAGATCATCATCCAGCATCATCAGGTTTTTCGCTAGACGAAGGACCACCAAGCAGAACTACGACCAAGTCATAGCTGGGTCTTACTCGACGTCTTCGTCGTTATTGTTATTGTCGACCTCGTGCTCGCGTAAAAATTTCATTCGAGATGGATTATGAGACCTACGGCTACAATTTCGGCATCATCAACAGCCTGAACCAGCAGATACTCGACCGGAGCTACTGCAAGCCGGCCGTGATGACGCCCAAGCCGGAACGCGAGACCATGCTGAGTCGTTACGAGCTGCCGGTCATCGATCTCGCGCACGTGGGTAAGTGACATTCTCTATTTACCACCAGCTACGTATACATGTGTATATACCTTTAATACTTGCTTGTTATTGTATGTGCGCGTGTATTCGTTTATATACAACCGCGACGACGCGACGGATAATAATATCGAGCAGACGCCGCGCGCGAGCTGTCTCCATTATAATGTGTATAGAACGACGTTCGCGCGCTCTCGCACGCACACACGGTTTTTTTACTGCGACCGATTTTTAGCCGAGCGAGTTTGTTCATGTCTATGTTGTTGGTACGAGATGCACGCGTAATGCATGGAAATGATGCGAATTTCATCGCGTGTGCGACTAGAGCTGTACGGAGAAAGATCGGTGCAGACGACTTTTCACACTCTCGAACCAACGGTTTTTTCTCCATGAGCTGCAGATCACACTTGGTTACACGTTTTCTTCTTACTACTACGGACGCATAACTCGGTAACGGGATGAAATACGTAGAACAAACATATTTTTATTCGACGTAAATTCCTATTACTCAGATTACAATGTATTCGATAGTAGGCGGAAGCGTTAGATCTACCAGATTTTGAATTTTTTTATCTCATCGTCTAAATATATAATCGAATACACAGCAGCGATCGGATTGTATATCGCTTCTTTGTATACGCGACAGTTCTCGAAGATCGTCTTTCTAGAACTGCGCCAGACGTGGCGATATTTATTTTTATGCACTTCCCTCATATACTGGCAATTATTATTATTAAAATATAAATAAATAAGCACGGCACGATCGGCACGCGCGCGTAGTCGCATATATAGTAGTCATCGTTCGCAAAATCCTTCGTGCATGATTTGCGCGAGCGGCTTGGTATATCGATCTCGACGCGCATACACACACAGGAACTCCACGATATTTATGCACGCTCGCATTTGAGTGTCCGTGTATCTGTATATATTTCGCCTCTCGAAAAGACCGTTTTATTTATATACATAAAATGCGCGACGACGACGACGAGAGGCGGACAAAGTGTATATAGTAAGCGCAAAGTCCCGAGAGTAGCCCCGACGGAGAGAAAAATTTCTCGCTCCGCATCCGGTCGAGCTGAATCCCAAATGTCTGCGTACGTTGTGTTGTGCTGCTGCTGCTGCTTCTGGTGTGAATGCGTACGTATTTCTTATGCGATTTATGTATAAATATACAAGACGATACATACGGAATACAGAATTGCTCGCCGGCTGTACTGGGTATCTGTATAATATAGCGTAATAATATAGCGCAGCGCGCTGTCGCTTCTCGAGTTATTTTATTTTATTTTTTTCGTTATTATATTTTTTTTCATTTCGAATGAATGAATGAAAATGAGAATGTAACGCGAGTCTAATCACGTTTGACGTTCGGAGTATATATATAATGTAACGAGTCTATACATATATACAACTGATAAATGAAGACTCGTTACAAAACTCCGAGTAGAGTCATACACAAGTGTGTGTGAGTGTGTGTTCTGTCATTTTCGACGTAATACAGGCAGCTCTGCGCTCTTTATATTACACAGCTAGCTAAAGACCTTCCTCTGTGTGTACAGTTGAATTTTCCTCGATTAATTTGAACGTGTATTGGGTGACTTCCACCTTATACAATTGCCTCGATCGCGCCCGGCTATATCCACCCGACACTCGTCGCGTGACGAGTGACTTAGCTAAAGATGCCGAATTAGCAAAAAGTCACGTGAATACCTTCTCTTATCTCTTTCCTAGTTTGGTGGCCAACTCTCCGCTCGTCTATATAATACCTGCCGATTTGTTAATTTATCAACCGATCTCGATCGCCAGAGAGCTCGTGCGGATTTCTCGAAAATTTTCACTTTTCAGCCAGTGTGCAATTATCGAGACGCGAGTAAGTGAGTATAGAGAGGGAGAAAAAAAAGCGCGAATTACATATGTACACGATTGCGAGCACGACGATGCCGATTAAAAGTTTTTTTTATTCGCGTTAGGCACGTGAGCGCTTCGAATAAAAGAGAGAGAGAGAGAGAGGATTGGCGTTCGCACGCGATCTCAGTGAAATTTTCGTCTATACAATTAAAAATGGCACTGTTATGGTACGCGTTCGAGCCGAACGCGATAAGCTCCGAAAAATTTACGACGTGTAATCAAATAGACAGCAGTTCACGCTAGTAAGAATAAAAATAAATAACAATCGAGTTTATAGTTGTTGGTCGTTGCTACTAACTATATTTCGTAATCGGCGCAAAAGAAGAGAATTAATAAAAAAAAAGAAATGATAAACGAATAAACGAGCCCTCGTTCGACACAACTATCTGGTCGTTACAATCGATCCAAGTGATTAAAAGGAAAATACGATTATTTTATTCGCTAATTTTTCTGTCTCTTGCTCCTTTCGCTGCGCGCTTAGTCCTTGGCCGATCTTGAGATGCTGTCGACGCGCGATTTTTTTTTCACCAGATACAGACTATAATTATGAAAGTTACATGCACATATTAGATGTGTACGCACGTGTGTGCGCGTCTATGCGTTTGTTAAAAAAAAATAAAGAGGCGTAATGTATATGGGACGTTGTTGATTTATGTAATTAGCGATCAAGGATGAGAAGGTATCGATGCGCTGCTTATTTTGCAGTTTTATCATAAAAACTCGTTAGAAAATCTCTTCGTCGTCGTGCGCCGTTCATGATCTCGCTTAAAACAAAAAGAAAAAAAAGAACGTCTCGAAGCGCGAGATATTTTATTATACCATGCATATATATATTAAACGAGAGTCTCGTCGTCGCCGCGCGAGTGCCTGTGCTTTTTCTCCATCACGTTTTTCGAAACGTGAAACGAATTATCCCGACTGACACAATTTTTCAGGTGTACACATTGTATATACTTAAAGCCTAGTAGCGAGAAACGACGGCGAGACATTAGACAGATATACACACTAATTAGCTTTTAAACCTCTCCTCCTTTCTCGACGCCTATAATACACAAGTGGAAGAGATAGAGGCAAGAGATAGTGTACTTTTCGATCGGAGCCAATGCAGGCGTAATTCATTCATTATGCATACCTGCACACACGCGATTCGATGAAATTTTCACGAGTTTCTCGTTTAATCTCGCCTTTGTACCTGGTGGCACACATATAATACATACAAGTACCGATTGACTCCCCATATACCAAAGTGTCGCAACGCGTCTAAGCGTACAACAATGACGCGCGTGGGGTTATGTATTATATATCCAAGCAAACTGTCGAAATAGCCACATTTTACGGGGCAGCCTAAAATTGTAGGCACGTTGCATAAACCACATCTCTGTCTCCGTCTCGCTCGCTCGAGAAAGAGATGAAATTTTTTTTTTTGGTCGTTGCTCTGCTCACCTCTGCGTATATATAGTCGATATCTTTGTCTCTCCGTTACACACACTCGAATTTATGTCACACATTTCACGAACCAGGAAGTTTTTCGTCCATATACATGATCTACACAGCTATATAAGTTATGTAGGATAACTTATTACGAGCTCTCGGTGAGCGCATTGTGCGCTGCTCGCAATGATATAATAATAAATGTCGTAGTCGATGAAGTCATTTCATCTGGCGCAGCACACGTGCCACGGAACAAGAGAGCTCGCGAATCGCGAATTAAAAAATGATTCGCGTTTTTCCACCTTTTTTTTCTCTTTTTATCTTCCATATATATGGGTAAGGCTCAGAATTTTTTAAATAAACCTGCGCTCGTATGTCACCGATCTTGACGCGCTTTTGGTATGTTATAGTACATGGTAAAAAAGACCCAAAACCAAAATTTTAGACCCCCTCCCCCCTCCTACCCCCCACTTCCGGTATAAACGTCCATTTTCTATCTATATTTTTTCTGAAGGCCTGAAGCAATTAAAAAATCTGAAAAAATTCACAAAAATACTTTTCAACAATCCAAACAACCTTGAATTTTTTCAGATTTTTTGAGTGCTTCAGGCCTTCAGAAAAAATTATTGAAAATTTTGAAAATTCATATACGGCGCTACGATGCAATACAAAGCCCGATCTTTTTTTCCACTTATTTTTGACATCAAAATACATAACCTCAAATTTTTTCAGATTTTTTCAGACAGAGCGCTGGCGGTTTTTAGCCGAAAAACGCCCTTTTTTTACGAAAATAATTTTTTTAGGGCGATATGAAGCTTTAAAAAATCTGGAAAAATTTTTTTCTTGTTTTTCAGGTCAAAATACATAACCTTGAATTTTTTCAAATTTTTTAATTGAAGGCGATAGCATCTATGGCTAAAAAACGCTATTTTTATGAAAAACGGTTCCTGGAACCCAGAGGTTCCGGTAAAAAAATTTGAAAAAATTTTTTTCGAATTCCTTGTCAAATTTTAATAAATTTTGACCGTCGCAAAATTTCGATTGGAGCTTCCTAGCTCATTCTAGAGCATAACAAAGATTCGAGCGAAATTCTGAAGACGTTCATCACAATTACATTATTTTTCAAATTTCTTCAGAATTTCGCTCGAATCTTTGTTATGCTCTAGAATGAGCTAGGAAGCTCCAATCGAAATTTTGCGACGGTCAAAATTTATTAAAATTTGACAAGGAATTCGAAAAAAATTTTTTCAAATTTTTTTACCGGAACCTCTGGGTTCCAGGAACCGTTTTTCATAAAAATAGCGTTTTTTAGCCATAGATGCTATCGCCTTCAATTAAAAAATTTGAAAAAATTCAAGGTTATGTATTTTGACCTGAAAAACAAGAAAAAAATTTTTCCAGATTTTTTAAAGCTTCATATCGCCCTAAAAAAATTATTTTCGTAAAAAAAGGGCGTTTTTCGGCTAAAAACCGCCAGCGCTCTGTCTGAAAAAATCTGAAAAAATTTGAGGTTATGTATTTTGATGTCAAAAATAAGTGGAAAAAAAGATCGGGCTTTGTATTGCATCGTAGCGCCGTATATGAATTTTCAAAATTTTCAATAATTTTTTCTGAAGGCCTGAAGCACTCAAAAAATCTGAAAAAATTCAAGGTTGTTTGGATTGTTGAAAAGTATTTTTGTGAATTTTTTCAGATTTTTTAATTGCTTCAGGCCTTCAGAAAAAATATAGATAGAAAATGGACGTTTATACCGGAAGTGGGGGGTAGGAGGGGGGAGGGGGTCTAAAATTTTGGTTTTGGGTCTTTTTTACCATGTACTATAACATACCAAAAGCGCGTTAAGATCGGTGACATACGAGCGCAGGTTTATTTAAAAAATTCTGAGCCTTACCCATATATAATACAAACGCACCGATTAAACGACTCATTTTATAAATGTATAATAACGCGAGCAAACAGGATAAACGCAACAACAAAACTCGATCGGCGGTGCGCAGTGGTGAATTGCTCGCTCGATCGTCGTTGTATTGTTGTTGTTCGCGCAATGCATCGCTGCTCGCGCGCTATACTCGCCGATTACCGGATGATTAATGCATACTTTTCGCGCGCGTACACTTTTGTTAGGCAGCAGCAGCGATTATTATACAAAATGCCTCTTCTATTTAACCGGATTCGTTCCGGTTTTGTGGCTCTTTTTTTACCGGATCAAACCGCTTGTTTGTATAATACGCCTGTACCGATTGATTTTTTTTGCGACTATAATCGCGATAGCGACAAAAAAAGATGAAAAAAAGAATACAACTATGTAGTTTTGACACGATAAAATGCGAAATTCACGAGTAAATTTTTGGAGTGTATGTAAAGAGAGACCCCACGTCGTTGAACTGTTGCTGTAAAAATGCCGCGCCAATACCGTACAAGAGCCCGAGGTCGATCGCAAAGGAGTCGCCTTCTTCTGTGTACCATACTCTGTATACCCATAATGTACAGACATGAACGAAGGTCTCGTTTGGTACACTTCCGAGCTGCGATCGCCATAATGCATACGAATATCGGAGCTCTTATATATTATACGAGGTCACTGTCTGTCGCTCCTCGGCACAAAAGGGAACTTCCCCTCTCTCACTCTTTCTCTGTCTTTGGATTGCCATAAGGTGCGCGCGCGTGTGCGTCTGTCTGCGTCTGTCTGCGTCTGCTGGTATTTGGGCCCTTGCCTCTCGGGTCCCCCCGATTCAAACGCGTCTACATTAATGTACGCACACCCTCTTTCAGACGTATCGTCTGCAGACCGCCTCTGGTTTTATATATTATTATTATTATTAGTCTACCCAGCTACAGTAAGTGGGTCATATGCGTTTTTCGATGAATAAACCGTTCGTTTTTTTTCTTTGTTCTGCGTGTACATGTAATGCGATAATTTAATTGCAGCAACAAAAAAATTCGCATTCAGCAAGTAAAATAGTCTCCCGATTGGTGATGAAATTGCTTAAAGTAGGGGGTCGTAGACAAACTTTGCCATATTTCTATGATCTATCTTTGATCAAAATACAATGTACTTATTCTTCGTCTAGCATCGAATCAAAATTTTATTCAGCGAATACGAAGCTCCCTTTCTAAATAGCACCAGCGAAAACTTCGTTATGATGTAAGAAAAACACGTTGAATTATGGAATAACTTTTCACTACATCTCCGTTGAACTACGACTTGCCAAATCGTTACTCATTGTTCGAGAACGATTACCTTTACAGTAACATCGGCCTCTCATTCTCTAGAGTGTATTTTTTTTAGCAGCTCTTCCAACGAACTTGTCGCAAAATATGTATACACAATAATATGCTACAATTTTCATGATGTTTCGCGTTTCTCATTATTTGCTGCTGCTCGTCGCAACGACGAAAGCACGTGACGTCAGTCAGAGACCCGCACACTCAAAATACTTATGCGAGCTCGTGATTATGTTTTTGCTCTTCATTCTCGTTCACTCGTAATGTGTCAACGTGAGAGGGAAAAAATAACACTCCGCGCGCGCGTGCCTGTGAAGTATTTGTTTATGTAAATCGCGAGTACTGCTTCTATCGCCGCTGTTGTTGATGCTGCTGCTGGCGCTGTTCTCTTGTAATTAAGGTGAAACATTATCAAATAGGTCGTTGCGGTTTGTCTATATCAGCTAGATGCGCGCACGACTCGGTGGGATAAGTTGTTTTATTTATAGTTATTAAAATGTTGATGAGGTTTCTTTATTATCGAACATTATAAAAGCGGGTTTGTCAGGTTATACCCACAGCTATCGCATCGATATTCAAAAAATGTCGGATAAAACAGCCTTTATGTAGTCACGAGTTTAGGTATTTCTATCAGAATCTACTAAATTATTGCAGTAAATATTATGCTTATTCAATACGACATTTGATTTTAAATATTTTTCCTCTACCTGTGACTTATTAATCATTAAGTCGAGAAAAAAAATTAAATTAATTCAAGGTGAGACCAGGGCAGTTGCTTTGCGAAAATCGGTAAAGTATAGAAGAGATAGAACACGGCAGCAAAAGGCCGCTGTGCAATCAGTGTATGCTTGTATAAAAATCCATTTGAGACTCGTTTTTCTTCTGCTCTGTAACGATCGAAATACGCCTTTATTTAAAAATTTAATCAATTTACGAGCGTAACACTGCAATCTTCATTTTGTCGGAGTCATTTGAAAACGAAGCGTATTGTTCGCTATTGAATAGTTATTAATCTGTACTCCACATTATTCTCGCGTGGCAGGCCAATGACCAAAACATTTCCGGTTTTACGTATACATTACGCATCTGTCCGTATTTATACTCGTGGTCCACTTTTTATCAGGTCGAGGCGCGAAACAAAAAAAGTCCACGTGCACTCTTTGGGTCGCAAAATAGACTTTAGAAATTTCGTTTTATCTGGTCAACATTGTCGTCGCTGTCGTCGACGTTGCTTCGTACACCACGAGGAGAAGAGAAATAAATAAACGAATCGTGTCATTGTAAAAACACCAAGAGTCGCTATACATGCTGCGCCGTAAGCTTCGTGCTGTCGCGATCGCGAAGATCTCGCGCGCGTGCTATAACTCCCGAGCTATATAAGTAACCTCGATCCATGGGTATGAATTTCAAATCGTTCTCAGCACACATGTACGACACACATGTACATGCGGTCGCCACGCTGCACCGATGAAAATTCATGCCTTGGCTTCACCTTGTGCAGCGAGCGAGCGACCGAGCGATCGCAGCCGAATGTCGTTGCATATAGCCAGATATAGGTATAGCTACCTACGAGCGAGGTGAACTTGAATTACGTCTAAAGTTTCGCCGTTTTAGAGCTTGTATTACAAATTTTCGCATCGTTACAAAGTATTTTACACGCACTAAATGCGACAACAACAACGTTTACTACCTGCTACTCTGCGCGCGCGACCGTAGAGATACAATCATGCAATTAACGACTCCGATAACTGCACTACTCACGCGGGTGCGCGTCTGTATAAGTGTGTTGTCGCGCTAGTATTTAATTATCAAATTGCACACATGGCTAAATTGAATAATGAATTTTAATAGCTTCCATGTATATCATGCTCTGCGTAGTTATGCGCATCCTATATACCCGCGGCCTCTGCGAGCTATGTGTTTCTATATTGGAAAAATTGAAGCGCAGAAATAGATCGCGAATCAGAGAGGAGCCCCATGGAAAGGGCAACAAACTCTTGGAAAAATACAAACGAATGAACCATAAGCGTGATCTCGTCTCTCTGTGTCTCTATTTCTCGCTTACGACGATGTGTGTTGTACACAACGCAAGTATAGGCCACGATAAACGACAGACTTCGTTATTTCGCGTATGTCGTCGTTGAACTGTAGAAAAAAATAATTATGCCAAGCAAGTACGAGAGAGAGAAAGAGAAAGAGAAGCCAAGAGATGAAAGGAGAATAAATAAAAGAAGAGAAAGAAAAAGGGGCGGAAAAAAGGCAAAAACGAAGCCTTTTACATCGAACTCTGTATGGCATACGCACAGCTGGTAACATTTTCAGCTATATAAGACTCCTATGTACGTACATAGAAGCACACTTGGCAGGAAATGCCACTCGCTCTTCGATATTTTGACTTTTTTTCTTCTTCTCTTTTTTTTGTCTCTGACCCATGCAAATAATGGAATAAGCGCTCGTTTGCGTACGCGATCCGCGCACATACTCAAAAATCATGACTCGATTTGAAAAAAGATCATCGTGCATGTAAAGATACGAGTCGCGATCGAGCTCGTACGTCCATTGGTATTCGCGAAACGTAGCTCGCTGTATCGTAAAAGGTAAACGTACTCCGCGACTGGCGATGAGACGATCATGCCTCGCAGGAAGAAAAAAGACCTCGAGCTTTAAAGGACACACGCAGACGATTATACGCGCGCGTAAAGCAGTTCGCGCCGTTCTCTCTCTCTCGGTCGTTCTGATTTTTGCACGTTAAGCAACATGTGCTAAACGCGTGAATTGTCACTGTGACGTATACTTGTCATCATCGATGTGTGCGTGTAAATATGTGTCTATGTGTATTGATACCCACACACTCATTTACGTATGCTCATGTTCGAATGTAACAACTTAATGAAGAGATAAAGATGATTACGCGCTTTCAAAGAGCCGAGCGAAATTATGAATGACTTTCCATTTTGTACTGCCACTGCGCGTAAGATACCATAATCGATATACGCGTATAATAGACGTTTCAAAACTTGCATACAAGCCGTCTGTTTATGTTTGATTGGAAAATTTTTGATTTCCATAACAATTCGTAAATACTGACTCGAATAGAAGCTTCACAGATCAACTTTCCAAGGCCTTCGCGTTGAATTTTTTTTTGCCTCTTTTTTACGAACAAATGCAAGTGGCACAGCGGCTCGTGCCGCTCAGCAGCGCATCGCACGTGTTCGAGGCAATGTTTACCAACAGGTTGCAGTCAGTACTGCCGCGCAGCATCGAGTTGCTGCCGCAAGCGGAAAAAACGGAAATCGCGATTGGTTTTGCGCACGCGTACCATCGTGTACATGTGAAATGAAAATCGTACTTCTTGCGAGCTGAGAAACTTTTAAATACTCGCGCGCTCTGGAATGGTTGACACTTGTGCGTAGTATCAACCGAGCCGTTATTTATGCGATTCGCGATGTATGCGTGTATTAAGTAAGTTCCTCCACGCGCGCAGCAACAAATGTTTCGATAAATCTCAATGAACGGCTTTGATTTTCATACATATACGTTAGTCGTAATTTATGATTTTTTAAAAGTCAAATTGCTTCCTGCATACGACGTCGTGAAGTTTCTATATACAGCATCATACGCCGAGACGACGATTCCTTGACATGCGTTAAAAAAAAAACCTATGCATATACGACAACTGAATGTATAATGTATCGTTCGTCGCGATCCTCTTCCCTACATTTTTCCGTATTGGTACGTTGCACATTTTTATCTTCCGGCTAATATAGAACCTCGCACCCCTATATATACATCTCTCTGTCGATGTAGTATATGCTCCTTCAAAGCATGCGTGTGTATATAATATTTCTCTGCGGTATATCACGTTGCAATTTCTAATGTCAACCGCACAAGTAGTCGACTCGACGACAACGAGAGACCAACGAAAAAAAATCGGCAATCAATGGCTCGCCAATGTGCGTGACCGGTACTCGCGCGCAGCGATGTTTACACGCTCGAGGTATGCTTCTAAACGAATATCGCTATATAGCGATATGTACACACACGCCCGGCATAATCTTGACGCCAGTACTTATCGCCTTTTTTTCCCCGCGTCGCTTTTCTATCGAATTCCGCGCCCCGCGCGTTAATGCGTGCACGAGAATATATACACGAGGAATGCACTGCGATTCATTTTATTTCTCTCTCTTATTTACTCGAGATTTACATCGAACGGCTTTTATTTATTAATTAATAAATGATATTATCAGCTGTGGCGTTGACATTATCGTATTTACCTCTCTCTGATCGCTCTTTGTGTCGATGCACGCGGCACGTGTGTGTTTGCGTTCGCGAAGCCTAAAAAATGATCTCTTAAGCTCTCCGATATATTCACGTGATGGAGTGCTTTTGTTGCTTAACGAACGCGAGGATCGTCAGCGATCCGCACAGACATTCAAAACAATCAACGTTTGTGGCGCACCTTTTTTGTGTCGTTGGTTTTTATCTTCCTTTTTTTTGGTCGTTTCCAAGTAAAAATATGCGCTCATAAATGTGAGTCGCGCGCCCGATGATTTGGTTCACTCTCGCGCGAGGCACGTATTTAGTTTTTCCACGTGCTCGAAACATGTTGCACTGCGCGCAGCTTTTTCGCGATGACGCAACGACCTGCACAGCTCATATATGAAGCACACACACACACACACACACACACACACACACACGTCGTAGCATACATCATTGTCTTAATTAGCTTCCAGTCTTTTCAGGTGCTGCTCGCGCGCGCGTCGAAACAAAAAAGAAAATCCGCGTCTCACGAGCTTAACGACATAATCGATTATCTAACTGGATTCAAATTTTCGGAATCTAGTTTAAGCTGCGTATACTACAATTTTTAGCCGCGATAACGACTAAAAGTGAAATTTTGACCCGCTATAAACGCAGTACTCGTATTATAAATATAAATGTCATAAATTTCACGTGTTCTCTCTGTATGTGCGTGTGCTGCTGCTTCCACATTTTGCGTCTCGCGCAGCAAGAGTCGAGAGTTCTCCTTTGAAACTCGACGTCCGTCTTTGCTTTTACCCGCGTTGCGCACACATGCAAATGGCTTATGACCCAAATGCGATCCTCTTGCAAATTACTGATATTAATTTGACGAAAAAAACAAAGAAAGAAAGAAAGAAAGAAAGAAACGAGAAGAAAAAGAGCCGTATGCGTAACATCGCGATTCTTTGTGTATACGAATTATAGTACACACATGTAAAACGCGTTGCTGTGTCTGCGTGTGTGGCAGATATCAAGAAGCGATCGCGAAATTGGCCTTGACTTCGCGTCAGATGTGTATTGTTACACACGTCGCGTTTGAACTATATCTTCTCTGACTGTCTGTCTGTCTGTCTCGGTGAAACCAAGTACAACGCCGAGACTTGACTCGAAAATCGGTATTGGTCGAATTAGCCTCGCCAATTAATAATACGCCACGTTTGTAACTCGATATAATACATGTAGTCCGCGTCGCTCCGTACACACAAATGTCTGCAACATAATATACACAACAATCATGGAGCTCCGGAAAATTTCGTCACTCGCGCACGTTACTAGGCGCACGCGAGGCAGTTATCGGCGCTATTATGCGCAACGCGCGATAAAACCTATATATATACGCGTGCGTGCAGCGCATGGCCGCGCGAGTCTCCAATTGAATTTTACAACCACGCGTCGTCGTGCTCGCTACGCGCACTTATTTAGGCGAGCGTAATTGAAAATGCAAGTTCTATAAACGGCCTTTTTTTTCATCAGCTCTTTCTAATCTGTATGCACGCTACGCGCAGCGCAGAGCTTTTACATCATATATATTGAAAATAAAAAGAAAAGGGAGAGAGAGAGCTAGTTGAAGAGAATAATGAGGACAACCCGAGCCTACGCACTCTATACGCGGCTATATGCGTAATATATACATTATTTTTGTGCAATAAAAAGTATCAGCGCACACGCGTTTCCCGTCCGAGCTATTATAGGCAGAGAGAGACTTTACAGCTGTCAAACGTACATCCGCTCTTTCTCTCTCTCCGTCTCTGCAGCTCGCGGGGCAGCTAGTGTCAGTGCATTATGGATGAGTGCATGATAAGCATATAGCGTGGCTTTATCAGTGCGCCGCGAATTGTCTTTTACCTAAAGAGCCAATAAATAAATGCCCTGATAATTGTTAAGCCTCTGCGTCAACTGACATGAGCGATGTGCGACAAATGACTTTCGTCTCGAGTCATTAATTCCATTTTAACGCGCATTTGTATAAACTCGCGCGTGCGGGAGAACCCTCGGAACGATAGGTATTATATCTCGTATAAATAGCTCGTCGACAAAGAGAGATTAAAAATATATGCGCTAACTTTATTCAATCTTTGAGATAATCGTTTGACAATATAAATTTATTCGCGTCGCGATCGTGACGAGGAGAGAGAGAGAGAATGCTATTTTATCATCGACGTTTATTATTATTGTTTACAGTGCAATGAAAAAAAATTAATATCTCCCGCTCGACTCGGACTTTATATATCAATCGAAGACAAATAATTTGTTATTAAAGACAAAAAATATACGTTTATAAGTGCGCTCGCTCGTGGCTCGCTGAGACTCGCTACTCGGACCAAGTTCGAGATCGTCGATTTGGCTTGCTGCCCTGAGTGGCCGCGCGTCGACGTCGTAGCACTCGAGGTCGCCTTTCGCAATATATCGAATTAGCGATTCGCGAGCACGATGCGTTTGAGAACGCGTAGAGATATGCGCACACTGTATCAACGTCGACGACTACGACGACGACGACGATGACAGGAAAAACCAGGAAATCTCTCGACGCACCGAACGACGATTGTATAGTATATACACGCGCGTAGACGAAATTTGTGCATGTGCTGCGGGGAAAGTGTGAATTTTCAGATTTTCAGATTCACAACTTGAGATATACACACGCTGCTTTGACGCAGAGATGCCTTGACGACGATTTCTTGCGTGTATGTCCTGTTTATGTTTCGCTGCGTAATCTGGCACCGCCGCTATATACTGTATAGGGTCGAGGAAATTTAATTTCGTCCGAGTGCTTTATGATATTCGATATGCACCGTATATATCGCGACACTGATATTCAATTAATTCGAAGATCTATCAAGCGAATTGCCGTATACTTGAATAAATTTGCCAATCGTTAGAGTTTTTATAGACCGCGAGCTCTGCAAGCGCCAAAAACAATACAAACGCATCCATCTCGTGTGTTGGCTAAATCCATGCAATATACGAGCTTGAGTATGATCATCGTCGGCCTCGCACATGAGTTGATGCGCGCACTACACGCGAGTGCATCATCACAAAGGAGCCATGCAAAAGAGAGAAAGATGTGCTCTCTTTGCCGCGCGATTATATATAAGTGTTTGATGGCTCGGTCATAGTATAAAGAGCGAGACGGGCGCCGCTATTATTGTAACTCTCATTTCGCGCAGAGCGCCAGCAGCAGCACGCCTATTTCAAACCCATGATGGCTGCGTGTCGCACGGCTTAGATATACATTTACGTCGTGTCTTTCGTTTTTAATATGGGACACAGTCAAATTCGCTTGTTTTTCACCCCGTGTGTACTTGAATTTTATTCTTAAAAAAAAATGATCAATAAACAAGATTATTTTTTTAAATGAATCGTTTGTTTTTTTCTTCGTTACAGATCACTTCTGCCCGCAGTACTCGATCTTGCAGAGCACCTCCGAGAAGCTGGTTAAAGCTCTGACGACGAAAGGCGTCTGCATCTTGGTGAACCATGGCATACCGATGCGAAAGGTATTATTCACGCTCTTGCCTTTTTTCTTTTCTTTTCTCTGTTTTTAGCCAGAGACTCGAATTCGCTGCTCGTTTTCATTTTTTCGTGACGTTTGCACCGCGCACGCTTTATGTATATTATGTGTAAAAATAAAAATGAAACAAATGAGCATAACGTGGCGAGAATGACGATTTGTTTCAACCGAAGGCCGAGTCGTGCCGTTTAATTTACATAAGTGTTGATGATTTTCAAGAGAAAAAAGAAGAATATTTGATAATGGAATGTTTCGGTTTTTTTTTTGTTTTTCAATTTGACGATAATAATCGTTTGTTGATCAGTGGCAAATGTAAACGAGCAAAAAATACCCCAAGAGAGATTTATCGTTTCCTCTGCGTGGGTGTGTATTATACGGGCAAATTTGAAAGTTTTTTTTCAAACATCGTAAATTGATAAAAAAAACGTGCAGACTGAAAATACGTCATTAATATTTGCAAGAAATAATGTCGCAAGCTTTATAAAGTTCTGCATATTTGATCAAGAGTATTATTTAGATAAAATTGTCCACTCAGGGTGTGTCGAATTGTTTATATTTTGACGTCTCTTGCGCGGACGTTATAATATAATCACTTATAATGTTCCGACTAATGTTTCCGAGTCGCAAAAAAAATCTGCGAAGCCGAAAATATTGATTTTTTTTCTGACGTCACGAGTTCGTTGACCTCTAAGACAAAAATATTTTGCCCGCTAGATGTTGAAACGAGATTAAAATAGGAAAATAAACGAACTGATCAAGGCTTGGTAGGGATTATAATCAATTGTCGCGATGTATCGTTATAGCGAATTTCATTATCTACGATCGACTTTCAGCAAAAATATACGATAATTTGTCATTTATCACCGGGGACGGCGTCGATTTTCTTATCAATTTGATTTTTTAACTATGCTTGAAGCATTTTTCGCTCGTGTCAATTCGATACGATCAAATGACATTCAGGATCGATTCCATTTTAATAAGGTGAAAAAAAAATAATGACAATAGATGTATTGAAAGATCGATGGATTTGATTCTACGTGAGATCGTGCGCACTTGCAAGAATGATCGAAAGAAACGATGAACTTGATCCTTTTTTAAGATGACACAGTAGATTTGACTTATCTTCCGACATGATTGAATATTATTACTAAAAATATTAAAATGTCAACCTAACTACATAAGATGCCATTCATAAAATTCCCGACTCTTAGCTACGTAGAAAAGTGTAAAAGTTTTTCAAGACGATGTATCTCGGCACTCCGTTTACGGGATAATATTCTTACTTTTCAAGAAGAGTAACAAGAGTAAAAAGAGATCCGCACGCCGCTAACTATCTATTCTGCTACGTTTCCGTCGTCGTCGACGACTACGACTACCAAGACGTAGCTGCACTCTCGGAGCTTTTTTACTTTTCTTTCTCACATCCGTGGAACCGGTTAAACGTGTGCCTCGTGTGCGTACTGCGTATACAGAGCTCGAAAAACTGCACAGAGAGCAAAAGAGCGACGAGAGAACGACGTCGTCGTCCTTATCCTCTCATCCTTCCAACTACTGCTTCTGTACTAATAGTTTTTTTTTCGCGCGTGCGTGAATCAAAAATATAATAAAAGAGAAAAATGAAGAATCTTTGATAATGGCGATGGCGCTGTTTATAATACGCGAGAGCGATGTAAGTTATGCCGTTGAAAGATGTGCACTCGCGCCTACTGGCGCCATGGGGGATTTTTCCTTTATACTCATATATACGTGCGTACATACGACGCGAGAAGGCAGACTTGTGATGTACACGTGATCGGAAGCTTTTTCAAGCTGCGTATTTTTTTACCCCCTGCTCGGCGTGGAGAAAAAAAAATCACTTGGAATTATATCGATGACGTGCATTTCGATTTTTAATCGTGATTTTTTTTGTTCGCTTCTAGGTGAGAGCTGCTTACGCGGCTATGAACAAATTTCTCGCGCTTCCTGACGAGACCACCGAGAAGTACAGCCGAGATCCCGATACCAATCATGGTTACATCAAGCCTGGAATGGAAAGGTACGACACCTTTTTCAACTTGTATCTTTTACGCACGAACGCGATGTCTTAATTGTGCGACGCGAATTTTTCAGACTGGACAAGGAGCTGCAGCGCGATGAGTTGCGCCACGCCTACAACGTGTCGAAGCTCAAGGGCCCGCTACCCGACAAGGAAGTGCCGCAATTCCGTGCCGCCATCGACGACCTATCCACCGAGCTTAAACAAATGACCAGACTCTTACTCACTGTATGCTTCGTAACCAACACTTAATAATCTACTTACATCTCATCAACAAAACCTTCATCAAAGAAAAACACAATTGAAAAAACGATTCTTCTTTTCCACCCTCCATGCGCTACCGACGAAATCCGAAATAATCGATTGACAAAAAAATCGAAAAAACAAAAAATAATCGAAAAAAAATCAGTCGCTCGCCATGGGTCTCGGTAAAAATTCCCAATACATGGTCTCGAAACACACGAAGATGCTGGAGGAGGGCAACGAGTCGACCATGAGGGTGCTCTACTATCCGCCCATCAATTGCTGCGAGGCGGGCATCACTCGCTGCGGCGCTCACACCGATTACGGAACTCTGACTCTGCTCATGCAGGTACGGTTATCTCGACTATTTTTTTTCTCATTTTATATATTATGCCTATTTAACGATATAATGAGCGAAGGTTGAGAGATGAATTATGAGCTACGTTATTAGTGCTTTTGAAAGTTACAAGGGCTTTGACACACACACATAAGTGTGTATACGCGCTTGGAAAATGTACATATATATTATATTTTACGACTCATTGCATAATAAAATATATATATAAGGCGCTCAGAGTAAGAGAGAGAGAGAGAGAGACAGTCGTAAACTGCGACGTAACAATATCGAGATATATATTTTGAAGTAAAAGAAAAATTGTCCATGCCTCGACTATTTTTGCATTATAAGACTTTCTCATTGGGGTTACAGCTCAGAATTATATTACTTGCGAAATGTCGCGCGCTGCACACACATACATACACACACAACCAGACACGCGCTTAGGATTTTTTTTTCCAACTTTTTTTTCTCATTACGCAATGTTATTATAAGGATAGCACCGCGATTGTGCACCGCGAGCGTAAAAATCTTCTTAACGTTCGTTTGCATAGAGAAATCATAAAAATCGATTGGTCTGCGCGCGTGTGTGTGCGTTTATTTCATTCCCGCGAGGTGTCGGGGACTTTTGTTGCGTGATTGAGATGTATATAATGTAAATCAGGACAGGGTTAAACTCGACTCGGTATGACTATACGCTTAGAATCTGTTTGTTTTTCTTACATTCTCAAGCACTAATGAGCTCATTAAATGTACAGCTTTATTATTGGTATACTTGTAAAATAATTATCTACTTTATATTGTTTTTGCAGGATCTATTTAATGTTTAATATTGTTGTAAGTTTTTGCGTGCCTGCCTATAAATAATGATATAAACATACATAACAACTGATCGACTTTTCCAAGTCTATGAAAAAAAAAGATTTTCTAATAATCGTTATCCCCCGCCTCGTTTTGTGCAGGACTGCGAGGGTGGTTTGGAAATCCAAACGCCCGGCAAGGACAAGTGGACGCCGCTGGGACACTTTCCCGGCGCGATAATCGTCAACGCCGGCGACATACTCCACCACTGGACCGGCGGCGCCGTGCACGCCGTCAACCATCGCGTGGTGACCTACGGCGAGCGCATGCCCCACCGCCACTCGCTCGCCTTCTTCGTTCATCCGGACAACGACGCCGTGATTGACGAGATCAAGGTCCTGTCCAAAGAGGAGCAACAGCAGCAGCAGCAGCAGGCGCAGCGGGAGCAGACTCAGACCGACGCCGCCGGCCAGAACAATACGCACAGGAAGAAGTTCGGCAGCGTCATGTCGATCGTTCTTCATCTGCAGCGTCGCTTTCGCGAGACTTACGGCGGATCGTCGTAAGGGATGAGGGCGCGAGCATCACCGCCACCCGCCACCATCATACATCCATCCTGCAGCCCATCAGCCGAGGTGTCGAATTCATTTGCGTTCATCGAGCGGACACACGCGCGTTCACGCTCATGTACATTTTGACTTGTTGCCGGTGGCGCGAATGAATTCTCGTAGCCGAAGCCAAAAATTAGTAGCAGCAGGTGCGCGGGAGGCCTTGTAAAATCAAAAAAAGAGATGTACAGTGCGATCAAGAACACTTGATTTTCGCTTATAGTATTTATGAATAAGATAAAACTTAAGATTTAAGATAAAAGATAAAAAATTCCGACTTTGATGAGACAGTAAGAGTGCGAACGTGATGTAGCTGTAATGAAAACGTGTGTAGGCGTGTAAGTTTTGAGTGACAACCCTTGAAAAAAAAAGAAGAAAAAATCTGCATTACCAGCAATGATAGTTTAGAATAAAAACGCAGACTGTTCATAATGTTACTTGTTAAAACGAAAAAAATAACTCGAGGGCAGACGATTGTACGATACAAATTTTTTTTACCCGTCGAATGACCGTACATTGTGTTTTGGAGTGCACTTGACGAGTGAAAAATTTTGCTTATCGACTACCTACGCATTTTTTGTAATCTACTAGATATATAACATTGTTATAATTTCATCACTGAGAAGGATATCATGAGGAATTTATAACAAATAAAAAAACGGCGAGTACTCTGTAGGATTGACTGCTCGTTGAACTAGTGAGAAATGATTCGAGTTAATCGAATCGGCATTGATTACTCGTGTTTTGTAAATCGCGAGCTTATCAATGCATACAATTTTAATGAATTCAATATTTTTAATGAAATGCCTAAGTTTTGTGACAATAAAATAAAGATTTTTTCATTTTTAACAAAGTAGCTATGAATTATTTATGAGTAAAATACGAAATTAGAAAGTTTTATATAAATTTCCAATTACAAGAATTTATTTTCAAAAATAACGTGAGTATATACAATGGTATTTACAAGATTTCGTTTAATCCTTTTTACAAATAACGATCGAGTACAAAATAGTTTGTATATATTAATCTAAAATCCAGGATCCCAGTCAGTCTCTTGATTTTTATCTACAACCTCATAACAAACTAATTTATCACCTGGTTTAATTTCAAAATCAACCTTCGCTAATTTCACACCACATTCCATATTAGTTTTGACCGT
This sequence comes from Trichogramma pretiosum, assembly GCF_000599845.2. Taxonomy (NCBI): domain Eukaryota; kingdom Metazoa; phylum Arthropoda; class Insecta; order Hymenoptera; family Trichogrammatidae; genus Trichogramma; species Trichogramma pretiosum. The sequence goes on from NW_019641681.1 coordinate 391,054, forward strand.
GTCAATCTCATTCTTTAAGTGCCGAATTGAATCTGCTTTTCCTCTAAAAATGACTTCACCGTCTCGAATAATTTTAAAAAGTTCTGACTTTTTAAGTTGACCTTTTATGCATCGGCACCCAGCAACTTTAATTTTTTTCCTCTTTTCGTTTATTTCAAATTCTTTAAGTACCTCAGCCTCACCTTTAATAAAAACATCGCAATTAATTATAGAAATAATTTAAACATAAATAAAGCATAACCTTTACCTATCGTTTCATCTGTTTGAATAATTGGTAACTTTTTATTAATTTCTAATTTTAGATCATCAATTAATCTGTATATTACGTTGTGATGGCGGATGGAAATATTTTCTTTCTCAATAGCCATATTTAAAGATTTTGGTACTTTAGTATTAAAGCAATAAATAATAGCTAAAAAAAAAGGCAATAAGTAAATTTTCCATTTTGTGATTTATATTGAATTAATTAAATAGATAATTTTATTATCTTATTGAGCTATTACCATTAAACGCTTTAGCTAAATCTAAATCACTTTCCGAAATTGCTCCAACTCCATAATGAACTAATGCTAATTTACATTTATCTTCTTCAGTGTATGTATCCAAAACATCTAAAATGGCTTCAACAGATCCAACAACATCACCTTTAACAATTATACTGACTCTAGGAAAAGTATCTTCTACCATTTCTTTTTCCCTATTTCCTTTTTTTCTCCACCTTCTAACGCCTAATGCACGTTTTTGAGCTTGAAGTTTTTCATATTCCTAAAATGTTATTAGAAAACACTAGAGAAATGATTCAAATTAAATTTAATATTATAGTTATTAAAACTTACCACTCGATGTATTTTGTGTTTTTCTTCAGCTGCTACTTTGTGTTCTATTGATTTTTGTTCATTTAATTTGGCATTTCGAAATTTCATAACCTGATTGGCCCTTTTTTCATTCTCTACTTCAAGAATCTCTTCTCCAGCAATCGGTAATTCCCGCCAACCAATTATCTGTACCGCATCTGAAATACCCGCCTCTGTGACAACCGTACCAGAATGGTCAAACATTGCTCTTACTTTTGCATGAGCTAATCCACTAACTTTAAAAACAAATAAAAAACGAGAATAAATAATTTTCTATAACTTATTTGATAACATTTTTTATTGAAATCCAAAATAGAAATTAAAATTTACCCAAAATGTCTCCTTTTCTTAGAGTGCCACGTTGAATAAGAGCAGTTGCTAATTTTCCTCTGTGTAAATCATTAGTGGCCTCAATAATAACACCCTCTACAAGACCAGTTGGATCCCCTTTTAATGCCATAATTTCAGCTTGTGCTGCTACAGCATCTATCAATTGATCCAAATTTGTTCGTTTTAAAGCTGATATATTTATACTTTGAACATCACCTCCGAGTTCCTCTACAATAATCCCTTCTTCTGCTAACATAGCGTGTGTTCGACTCTATAATTGGAAATAATTTGACTGTTATAAAATATTTCTAATAAAAATAATGGAGAACTTACTATATCAACATTTGGCTTGTCACATTTATTGACAGCAACTATTATAGGTACTTTGGCATCTTTAGCCATATTTATACTTTGAATAGTTTGTTCCATCACGCCATCATCTGCTGCGACAACTAAAATTACAATGTCTGTAGCATTAGCACCTCTCGCTCTCATAGCACCAAATGCAGCATGACCAGGAGTATCTAAAAATGTCATTTTTTCACCACTGCTCAGGGTCACTATAAATTAAATTCATGATTACAAATACTATCAAGTTTGATGATAATTGAAATTTTCAATATTAAATGTAAGCACCATTAAAAGCTCCAATATGTTGAGTAATTCCACCAAATTCAGTATCAACGACTGATGAATGTCTTAAGGCATCTAATAATGTAGTTTTACCATGATCGACATGTCCCATGATTGTAATAACTGGTCTTCTTTTAATTAGAACTGACGGGTCTGGTGGTGGTCTGTCAAAAAATATACAAAAAATCATTTACAGACTATTGCAATCACATTATTCCAAAATGTTATTTTTTTACCTTTTTACTGCATCTAAATCTTCGTCTTTTGCTTCTTCTTTTTTATCACTAGGACGAGTAACAACTCTTACTTTGGCTCCAAGTTTTTTGACAGTTTCATGTATGATTGATGGATCCTCAAGAATTGTATCTCTTTTGAAAGGAAAGTTTTTATTTGTAATATGTAATGCATCAAGTATATCGTCTAGAGGTCTTCCAGCAGAAGTTGCTAACTCTTTGACAGTCATATTTTTCCACACTTCAACTGATGGGCGATCAGGTTTTATCTTTGGATTTAACTTGGCCAAGAGTTTTTCCTGTTCCATCTGAATGAAAGATGAATTAGATTTAAAGTTATTTCAAAACTATACAGTAAAATAAGTAATACCCAACTCACTCGTCTTTTTTCTGCTGGAGAAATTTTCTTTTTTGCTAAAAGGGCAGGGGTAGTGTGATAACAACAACATTGTAAACACGTTAAGTCGGCAAGGACAACTCTTGGTCTCAGCTTTATTTTACCAGTGAATGTTTCGGTCAGCAATTTCTTTGTTATGCTGCAAAAGAATAAAAATAAAATACTTTTATTTTCTAAATAATGCGTCAAGTACAATTGCAATATGACAAGGTTATGTTCGTTCTGCAGCCCTACTTTGAAACTGTCAATATTCGAATTGTACTTTTTTGACAACTTCAACAATGCAGCTTTCAAATTACGAATAACCTCAGTGAAGAAAGTTAATAATTAATTGTTTTACGGACCTTTGTCTTAAACACGTTTTGATCAACAAAGCAGCCATGTTAAAAACCGACTAGCAGAAATGAATTTTGAAATTCAGCAGCCTGTCATAATCGGTGGCAATTTCGTAATCGTTTAAAACTATCATATTACTCTAAAATTGGGTAATTATTGCTTATAATTGAAAATTATTTTTAACAATAGGTGGTAATAAATTATTTTTCTGTGGACAAAATTTCATCGAGTATGATTTTGAATATTATATAAAATCATTTGCCAGTAGCCGGTCATGTAGACTCGATTGGCAACATTTGCGATATGACATCAAAATTCAAACAAATTAAAAATAAGAAAAACCAAAATATTTTCTTCTTTTTGAAAAGAACGATAAAACGAAAATGTATCATTAATTACTAGCTAATATTTTTAGTTTAAATTTAAAAATCTCTAAAGATAATATTTACTAGCGAGAATCGGAACAAGGAAGTTAAATAACCAGTAGAAGAAAAAATTAACCTTTTTTTAGCTGCATAAATCTAGTTCATTTAATTTTTTTACAATTAAAAAATCTTTTTACACAATTTCATGATGAATAAAAATCTAAGGTTCGACTGTTGACTCCGTTACACATATATACGAATATATACAATTAAAATTGCACTTGACTACAAGAAATTTACATAATACATTAAGGACGCTTAAGCACACTTTAGACGAAGGACTACAATTACAATTATAAATCACACATCGTCTCTCTCTCTCTCTATCTTAAAACTCGTCGTAATGCGGCAGCCTGTAGAGATGTGCCCTGCCGCTCGCATTGCCGATGGCCATATAGCCGGCATGTGGCGAAAAGTCGATGTCCGTCACGTTGGTCTTGTTTTTGAATCTCACCACGCTGTGGTGCTGGAAATTGTGGAAGAGCGAGTACGAGTTCATGTGCAACATCTGGAAGGCGCTCGGCACGCGATTCGACGCGAACGCGAGTATCTCCGAGTTCTTGCTGAATCGCAGACTCGTCACGGGCGTGTCGAAGTTGTCGATGGTCATGATGGGCAGGGGAAAGCGATTGGTCTCGATGTCTTGCGTGGCGAAGATGCTGATGCGGCCCTTTAAACCGCCGAAGGCTATCCACCTGCCGTTGGGCGACTGCGTCGCGGGCACGTGGCCCAGCGTGCCCTTCTCGAATCGGCACTCGTGCAACGTCTGGCCCTGGCGCAGATCCACCACCTGCATTCTGGTGCAGTCTTCCTTGACTGCAAGAAAATTTCCATTCGGTTAGACATACAAAGTCGTTACAAAAAGTTAATTTTTATGAAAGAGCTCCGAGAGTCGCTCTCACCTCCGTGAGTGTAAATGAATTGGCCGTTCAAGGAGTACGAGTGGATCCTCGATTTCTGCCCCGAATTTACTTTGAATATTTTTCTCTTTTCCTTGACCGACATTATCGTAATTTCCGATTGATTTCCGCTCATCGACACCCAAGCGCCATTGGGAGATACGCTAAATGTCTGAGAAGAAACATAATTTTTTTGCGATTTATTTCACGGGAATGATTGGTTTTTTTTTGCAACGAGAAGAAAATAATTTTTACCTTCGCATCCCACTTTGTATCGTAATCATCAAAGGAGGTTCTACAGGCAATGTTAGTTGTCAAATCGTAAAAATAATCACTTTTATCTGCGAGAGAGCCGATGAAAGCTTCATCCCCGTCGCCTACAAACATGACACTCGAAAGTTTAGTTTCGTTAAATAGCAAAGATTTTAAAGGCTTGTTGCCATCATCCTTATTTATCTAAATAAAAAAAATAAACGAAAAAAAATTTAATTAAAAAAAAGGCTAAAAGAAATTAATTAATAAAAACAACAAAAATAAGAACAGCAACAGTTATAACAAAAATAGTGATATTTACTTCTGTGAAGGAGATCGTGCCGTAGGATTCGGCGACCATCGCCAGAGACGCGGACCTGTGAAACCTCACGGACTTGATACGCGAGTTTGGCAGGTAGGACTCTTTGTTCAAGTCCTTGAGAACCTCGATGTCGATGACTCCACTTGGCAGAGCCGTGGCAGGTACCGGTCTGTCGTAGCCGTTGGCCAGCCTCTGCGAAAAATGAAAAATTTACCATAGTCCGTCCTCGTTTCACTCGATCACATCATAAACAGACACGCGATGTAATAGTAATAATAAATATAAATACAACATACTGGTGTGTCCGAGTGTGTGCCGGAGAAATTTCTCCAGACATTGTAGCCGCTACACTTGAATTTCGCCTTCATGGCAGTGGCTCTTATCGGGATAACCATGCGGTTCTTGCCCTCCTTTTCCGGGCGTGCGAATTCGGGCGTGAACGAGCTGTCATCCTCGTCCGTCGGTGTCTCGACGGTCATGTGTCGGATCGGGTGCTGGTCCACGGCGTATTCCTCGCTGTACACACACGGATTTGTATCATCGTTAGTAAATATAGACGCTTTGACTTTTTATTCGAAAAACAGCAAAAGACGATACGAACTCGTACGTGTAATCTTCCGTTAGATCTTGATCCGTGCCCGCAGCTTCCTCTATGGTGCTGTCGTTGTTGTCATTATTGGTGTCGTCGTTTCCGTTCATCGTTGCAGAAGCCGTTGTAAAATATATAAAATAATACGATTCGCGTAATCGGAGCACAATATGACGCGAGTGTGTATGTTGTGTTATGTGTTTCAACGTGAAATTCGACTGACGATGATTCGAGGTCCCAAACGGTATATACTGTGTCGATGACTCGTGGCACGCGTGTCTCGCTGTCTGTGATCTGTACTCGCGCCAATACGTATACCGATTATCTTTCAAAATGGGCCGCTTATTCCTGCGTCCACGGGGTGGCGCTCGAGTCCGATGAAATTCCGGAGAAAGTTTGACACATCTGTTGTCAAAGTAGCAAACGTGAAACGGCATATAAAACGGAGTCGAGGCCATAGTTTCATCAGTGAGCACCCCGCAAATGTGGCGCTGTTTGTTGCTGCTTCGATGAAAATGACGTATACATTCGCGTATATGTAGTGAATTTCTGATTCACCTTGGGTGCTAAAGAGAGTCTCTCTACAATCTATATCGGCTCATAAACACTGCGATAACAGTTTCTAATCGAGTTCGCGAACCAGTTGTAGCAGTAGGCTCTCAAAATATTTACTAATGCAGACGCACTGATTTACGTCAAACACACATTTGTGCACGAATTTTTAAAGATAAATACTCATTCAATTCAGGTTGTAGATAGCCAAGGATATCAATACTCCTCACACGCAGTGACACATGCATAATTGATACATTGCCTATAAAAGGCAATTGAAAGTTTTGCCTTTCGCAAGGTTCAATTTCAATTTTAATGAATGTCTGAAAGTGACACAGACCAAGCTGACGAATATACCAGCCTGATGGATGCACATGTTGCTGCTGAGACTCGTTCCAACACAGGAGTCAGCTCCTCTGGAGCACTCGCACGCAAAAAACCTGGAGCAAAGGTTGCCAGTACTGTGGAGGTATGCTTAGAAGTGCTTTGAGCTTTGCCGTTTGCATGCTTTTGTTCACCTTTATTCTGCATGTTTGTTGTTTTTAAATGTGCATCATTGCTTACCCTTTCAGTATCAAACTTTTCAGATGGAAAGCGGCAGTGTACCAGAGGTGTCTATAGAATATGGTGGCAACAGAAGAAGAAGAGAAAATCAAGGTCCACCTCCACCACAGGGTAATCCAATGGATTTAACAGATGAAGAAGTAGAGGAAGAATTGAAATATGGAGCTGTCCATGTTATCAAATTGTTCGTTCCAGTCTCACTGTGTATGTTAGTTGTTGTAGCTACTATTAGATCTATCAAATTTTATACTACAAAAGGAGCGTATTTGTAAGTATTGCTGATATCTTAAAATAGAACAAGAAACATTTTGTCAATGCTAAATATTTTATTTATTTATAGAGTGTACACTCCATTTCATGAAGAAACTTCAGATACAGGAACCAAAGCTTGGCAAGCTGTTGCCAATGCATTGATATTGATGAGTGTAGTCGTTCTTATGACTGTGTTATTAATTCTTCTGTATAAGTACAGATTTTATAAAACCATTCATGCTTGGTTGATTGTTAGCTCCTTAATATTATTGTTCTTATTTTCATCTTTGTACTGCGAGTAAGTTAAAATCAATTTCAAGTGTATGAGAAATGATAAGTGTTTGATTTAACTTTCTATTCAATTTTCAGAGAAGTATTAAAGGCTTATAATATACCGATGGATGTTATTACATTGGCCATCGGTTTATGGAACTTTGGTGTAGTTGGAATTATTTGCATTCATTGGCAAGGTCCTTTGCAACTACAACAAGCCTATCTTATTTTTATTGCCGCATTGATGGCTCTTGTATTTATAAAATATTTACCCGAATGGACAGCATGGGTTGTTTTAGGAGCTATTAGCATTTGGGGTAAGTTAAAATAATTTAATCAGTTTATTCATTTCTATAAAACAAAGTTAACAACTGTTTCTCTCTTTGCAGATTTGATCGCTGTTCTAACACCAAATGGACCACTCAGAATATTAGTGGAAACTGCTCAGGAAAGAAATGAGTCGATATTCCCGGCTTTGATCTACTCGTCCACTGTTATGTACACTACAATGGCTAGTGGTGACGACGGTGCAGCCGAAGAAAGCGTCTCGTCGCCGGCAAGAATTCAAAGAAGCTCAGTAACGAGCGAGACAGAAGATGGTGGGTTCACGAGAGAATGGATGGAAACGAACGGTAGAATCAAATGGCAATTTAAATTGCGTGTCTAATTAGCTTGTAGTATTGCTTGCTTATTTTAGATGCACTTAGGTCTTGCAAGCATTTAGTTTAGAGAGTGAAAGAAAATTTTTTCATAGAAAATTGCCTGTTTGTTTCATACTCGAAATTTATTTTTTACGAGTAAAATTTATCAAATGATTGGTTGTATAGGTGAACGCAGCACTCGCCGAGCTCAACAAGTAATGGAAAATACACAAGGCCAACCTCGCAGAGCACCAGCAGTAGATGCTGGTCGCAATCAACTACAACAAATGATGATGGAAGAAGAGAGAGGTGTAAAATTAGGTCTGGGAGATTTCATCTTCTACGGAGTACTTGTCGGCAAAGCTTCGAGTTATGGCGACTGGAATACTACTCTGGCTTGTTTCGTTGCCATACTAATCGTAAGTTTCAACATATTTAACCACCAGAAAGTTTTTAATTTGATACAAAATGATCGAATTTTCTTTGCAGGGGTTATGCTTGACTTTGTTGTTACTAGCAATCTTCAAAAAAGCTTTGCCAGCTTTACCTATTTCGATTGCATTTGGATTAGTTATTTACTTTTCTACTCGAATTTTCGTAGCTCCATTCGTGGATCTATTAGCTAGTAAACAAATATTTATTTAAGTAAAATGATTCAAGGAAGTAAAAACAAATTATCGAAGTAACATGACAATTTGAGGGAATCATAATTGTAAAGACTTTTTATGCATTAATAGTATACTACAGTAAGATATTTCGTTATAAATCATCATTTATTCCATAAAACTACCATATCTTAAAGACTGTTCATTACCCGTCAGTTAATGCATATGATATTATGAAAAAGAAATTGATGAATATTTCTTAAGACATTTGTAGAAATTTGAATTAATTATAATTGTATATGTTTTTACTAAATATCGAATAAAGTATTTGTATTTTTAACATAGTACTCGAATTGGTTATTTATAAATGAAAAATCGAAAAAATGCAGTAGCTACAATTATAGTTTATTGTTTTTCACTGCTTGTACAGAATCTCTCAATCTTTCGCATATTTCATTTTACATATAAAAAAACACAAATTAACGCATCTTATCAAACGCTTATATCATTAGTTTTTTAAAAATGATATCTTGTCATTTCCATAAAGTTCAACAGCTTCCACATGATATGACTTTATTATTTTGTTTTTTACAATCCATGTTCGTCTCTTTCTTTAGAAGTACGTTTACACAGCCATGAGAATATATGAGATATTAGATTGAAGCTTCCGCTCGGTATTACATTGAACATTTTATAAATTTTCATTTCGGCATACTATGACTTTGCATCAAACGCAAAGTCATAGATGCTTACAGAAATTGTCATTTCAATTGCTTAGCACTGATTATGCCTTTGAGATATGATTCAAGTTTAGGTTTACAAATTTTTGTTTAGAATATCGTTCATGTTTTGCTCTTTATTAAATACGATTTTCTATAAATGCATTATTATAAAGTACACAAGTTTTAAGCCAATTTCGATCTGACTTGTATATTATTTATCAGATATTTATATTTATTTTCATAAAGCATTCGAAAAAAATCGTAGCGCCTTTTTTTTATCGGTGACGAATAAATTGACGTTATGTAGCTTAACATAGTTCTATTGTTATCAGCGTTAATAGCATCATTTATATTATTTTTGTTTGTTTTTCTATTGTTAGTGTGATCGAGCTAGTTATAAGAGAGAATTCTTATATTGTAACACGTACTAAAATCGATTGCTCGACGGTTTCACCAGTACACATCGATATTCCAATTATTTCCCTATCTACTGATATATATATAACTCGAGTTTATCAGTCATCGTCATCTGTGTAGCAATAAAATCACAAATGATGATTATTATCAATGTCAGCTAGATAATGTTTCGGCGGGAAATCAAATTCTGCATTTCATGCGTTTATCGTATAAAAAACAAATCACTTTCAACGATTTTTTTTCATTCAAAGAAAATCGTGAAAATTTAATAAATATTTTATAATTAACCTAACTTACATTAAACTATATTCAATCAGAATTTCTGATGGAAAAAACTTATGCAAAATAAAAATTAATTACCTTTTTACAAAAAGAAACGTATCACATTTTGTTCTCGATCGAATGTATTGCCCGCAATAATACTACTCGAATTCAATCGCATAAATTTCAATCGACGATTGTTGCGCGCTTAAAATTTTCTCATCGTCAACGCGATCTTACTTAATTTTCATCAACAATTAGAAGCCTCTTCAGCTCATAAATCTTAACTTTGGTATATAAACTTTCCTGCGCATCGTACGCGATTACGCATTGTTAAATAATAATATAAATCATACATCGCAATTAATAGTAGCATAATGTACACACACATCCATACACAAATAATCGGTAATAGTACAATAATGGACGGCCATCAAAAACACGCGGCTCTCTCTTTTTTCTGAATTATGCAACGTTTAACTAGTGCCATACTTGCTGCTCTCGAACGTGCCCCTGCGAAAGAACGGGCTGAACTCGAGCAGCGACTGCTTGTCGATCTCGGCGAGATTGCCGCGAAACTTGTAGAGCGGCTCGCAGCTCGGCAGCTCCGAGCAGACCTGGATGAGTCGGCGCAGATATTCCTCGAGGCGCTTGCGACGCTGTCGGGCTATCACCTCGTAGCGGGCGAACACCTGACGCGGCGGGAATCTGATGTTCGACACCTTGTTGCCGTACTTCTGTCGCATCGAGACGTAGAGCTCGCGGAAGCGCCGATAGCGACGCAGCAGCGTCCAGCTGTCGTCGCAAGCCACGACCCTGACCTCGTACTCGTAGTGGCTGGAGGTGCCAGCACCTCGGACCACGTAGGACGGCACACTGACGATGATGTCGATGATGTTGTCCACGGCCTCGCCGCCGTTCGTATTGACTAGCGACGGCAGTGAGCGCGTCAGTTGAAGGGAGTACGGACTGGTGAGCCGATCGCCGCGATTCTGACTCTGTAATGATGATGAAAAATCATTACATACATTTCAGTGAGAAATACGTCGTTTTCGACAATCGAACTCACGGTCAAGTAAACAGAAGAGTAACCTCGACCCTGAGGCGTTCTGTTAGCGCTTCGCCTGTCGTCGTTGTTGCTCGCTTGTCTCGATCTCGCCAAGCTGAAGGTACTGTTGCAAGATCTCATCGATTGCGTCGTGGCGTCGTTCGGCGGTTGCTGCTGCTCGCGTTTCGGTGATGCAACATCGTTGTTCTCGATGTCGTCGGCCGTGTTCGAAGCTGTCGTCAGCTCGCGTCTACTATCACATACAAAAATCGTCATGAAAAATTGTCGAAACAATTTGAACCATAATATGCTCAACGACGAACCTAGTGCCATTGGTTTTGCGCTCCTGCTCGAGCAGCGACACCTCCAGCTCGATCTGTTGCCTCTGCAGATCCTGCAGCGCGGCTATCTGACGATTCAGCTCGTCCTTGGACGGCGGCGAGGCCTCGAGGCACTTCATCACCAGCAGACGCTGACGAGCTATCTTCTGATTGAGGCGCTTCATCGTCGCGCTGCGCTCCAGCACCGCCTGCTCGCGTCTCAGCTGATCCTCGGGCGATGGAATCGGCGACGCTGCTCGTTCATCCTTGGCTTTGTTATTTTCCAGCGGCTGTGTCGAAGCGGTCGATAGCTAAAATTATAAAATTGATTTTCAGTACCTTCCGCTAGTAATTCATTTAAATATATTTCAATTTTGTTTACCGTCGTTTCTCCATTTTTACTCGACTCCTCCTTGTCGTCGCTGGCGTGTCCGTTCTCCTGCTTGGATTTATCAGCGAACTCCTTGACCTCGTCGATCGAGGTCTTGAAGTCAAGTTCAACTTCCTCATCTTTGGCGTCCAAGAACCGGGGCGAGTCGGCCGCGGCAGTGTGAAAGGTCTCGGCCGTGTCGGGGCTCGGCACTGGATCGCTGTACAGAACCAGATCGAGGCTCGCGGCGATCTTTCGCTTGCGATTGTTGTTGTGATTCTCGTCGTCGCCGTCGTCGTCGTTGCCGTTAACGATGACGTCGTCCTCGTCCTCCGTGAGGATCATGCCGTTCGACAGGGTGGGCGTAGTCGGCGCCTCGTTGTTGGTCAGCGACTCGTCGTAGAACTCGTCGTTGGTCGTGGTGGTGGTCGACGCGACCTCGAAACTCGTCGTGGTCGTTGACGATGGAGTTGCAGGTAGACAGGCACGCTTGATGTTGAGCGACAGGCTGCGCTTGCGACGGATTATCTCCTCGAGCTGCTCCTGCGAGCGAGCGGCCAGCAGCAGCTTCTTCTCGTACAGTCCTTCCTTCTCCAACTGGGAAAGGAAAGCAAACAAAGGAAATCGAATTAGACTAATGGAATCGTGTTTACTTTTTATACACGAATTACGTAATGGAACGAAAATTACGTCATTGAGCTCCTTTTGTTTTTCCTCGAGATCCTGCAGTTCCTCGTTCAGTCTGTCGATCTTGCTCTGGCGATCGTTCAAGGTCTTCATGTTGTTCTGCAGTTCCATTTTCAATGCCGACAGTTTTTTCTGAATAAGAAGATGCGAGATATCGGATTGAGAGCGACATTCAAGGAGAGAGAGAAAAAAAAGTATGGATAAAGTTTTTTTTATTTTTAATATTCTCAATTACCGATTTGTCCTCGTTGAAGCTCGACCAAGATTCCGGCGGACTGCCATCGCTCGTCGCGCCTTCCTCCGTCTGGAAAATATAAAAAAAAAACCAACGATCCGCTGATTAATCAATTTCAATGTAGCGTTTCAATTAATCGAACCTCGCACGGAGTCAATTTATTGGTTTCATCGTTTAAGTTTTTCAGTTTTTTTTTTCTATTTTTATGTAAACCAAATGATTAATTGGCGTGTCTCGAGCTCGAAGCGAAACTTAATTAATATTTATGAGAAAAAAAAACATAAGTCGCAAAATGATTCGCAAAGTAATCGGATGCGTTTGATGAGAGAGTGAGAGAGAGAGAGAGAGAGTAAGATTTTTTCATTACCTGTTCTGAATTTCGTCGCTGGCGATTCACGAGGTCTTGAAACTGACGATGCTTGGACTGTAGCGTAGTGCGCAGAGAGGCAACTTCCCTACTCAAACTTTCTACCTAAGCGCACAACAACAACAACAACACATACCACGATGCGTTAAAAACAATAACTTAAAAGAGTTTTAGATGTAAAATAAAAAAATTGAGTGAGATAAATTATAATCGATTTGTCTATTCGCAATAAATATAGGGCTAAAGTAAAAATAGGGCAGTGGGTGGTGGTGCACGCGTTCTTATTTTCGCCTTTGTCAATTTTAGCTATACAGTGAAAATATTTCATGCCAATTTGGTCATCAACAAAATAAAAAACAAACGAACAGAGAAAAAAACAAAGCCGATCGATTTGGCGTTTTTCTAAGAAAAAAAGAGGTGCCAATTTAGCAAGCTATAAAAAATCGTTCAAAAAAAAAGAAAGGTTGAAAAATTTGTTGCTGTAGCTGACGTGACGTCTTACCTTTAAGGCTTGAGCGTTAATGTTGATCATCTCGTCACCGTACCCCTTTAGTGTAATTATTGTCATTTTCGATGTGATTTTTTAAAATCATTTTTAACGTGATATTGAAGTTATTGAAATGAAAGAATGATCCATATCGTTAAAATTATTATTGTTGTTGTCCAGTCACATAAAATTATAGTGATAGCAATGATGATCAGTTGAGTGTTAGAGCGTGAAATATAAAAAGAGTCAGACAAAAAAAACTATTGAATTACTGAACTTATTAATTTTTTTTTTAGGTTGTTTTAGCGAGGTTGGATTTGTTAGTAAAAATTATGAAATTAATGAAATATTAGCCTACCCGTGCTGGATGTATAAAAGGTTCAACTGACTTGAATTAGAAAAGAGATACAAACATAAGAAGTTACAGATTTAGTTTAACTTTTTTTTTGTCACACGAAACAACATGTAAGCCATCTGTTACCGACTAAATAATTTTTTTAAAAACATTAATAACTTTGATTTGCCATCTCTACTCGTAGAGGCTTTTATACCTTACCTTCTAATCGTGTGCTAAATTATTATTACTATTTTTTATTTTTAAATCGTTAATATTATTCAGCCAGTCAACAGGTGATTTTCACGCTTCATTGAAAGAATAAAAACAATAAAAAATAATAATATATCTTTTTCAATTTATAAGCGAAATTAATTATTAATCCTAAAGAGTGCATGAGTGCATAAATATAAATGTTCAATCAAGGCCAATATTTGTATAAGAAAAATTGTTTTATTAAATCAACAATATATATTTTTTCTTCAATATATATAGAGCGTATGTAAATATATATAAATAATTATACGTGTAAATATAATAATAGTAATAATCATGAGGGTAAATATTAACAATAGTTCATTTTCTTTCGCATAACAAACCCATATAGAAAAATATTTTTTTCTCTTTCTACACAAATTGAATCGATTAACTTTCCTTATTTACATGATAGTTCATATCAATTATTCATCAACAGAAAAAATTCATTTACGCTATACAAATAACTTTTTTTGGGTTTGATAGGTGTATAAATTTAACACTGATTTTCTTTTCATCGAATTAGTAACACGTGTCTCTTTTAATTTAATTGCATATAATTATTAATATTATATTCCGGCAGTACCATCGTCTTCTCGAGCAAGTTGTTTTTATGTTTAATGATAGTTAGGCACGATTCAGTTAACAACATCAAAATACTGTATAGTTGCTATAAAAAAATACTAGATTTTAATTCTAAAAAATCAAAGCTACACATAACAATCAACAAATGACGATGCATTTGATTAAATGTGATAGTTTTAACTGGGTGGTTGGTGCACCCACTTTTGAAATGTCTATTCAATCACATTGAGGGGGACCTTACACATCTATATAAAAAAAAATTTCAACGTTATTTTTCAATATTCTAAACAGAAGTTTCTCACTGAAACTTTTTTCATGCGCTTAATGACCCAGTGTCGTCGTCTACAAATGTTTTAAAAAAACACAAAAAAATCACGGCTTGCATTACTGCCCTCAGAAATGTCTGAAAAAAAGTAAAATACGGGATTTAATAAGTATCGAAGTGTCCTTGAATTAGAATAAAAAATTAATAAAAAATTGGTTGAAAGAAAAAAGAAACAGCGTCGTATTTCGAAAATCGAATTTTTTCCCGAAAATTTTTGTAATGCCTACAACATCGTGTCGATTTTTTCAATACTAGTTCGTTATGAGCAGTAGAAATTCATTTTTTTCAGTTCTGAAGTATAAGGTCCCTTTTAACTGTCAGTGTTTGATGTTTAAATATAAGACAAGATTCAAGTCCTGATTTTCCAGGCAGTGCCTACAACCATCAGTTTATCGCGGGCCTAAACAGGCCTTTTAATTAAATATTAACAATTATTTTTAAGATCTTTTACACAAAAGGAAGCCTTCTAAGATGAGTACTTCGATTTTCTTTATTTACAAACAATTATTACTCCTAAATCACGGTTAATTTTATTTTATAAAATATTAACTCTCTAATAATCTTTAACAATGAATTATGTTTTCGAAAAAGTACACGATTATCTCACGATTAAACTATCCAAACGAGGTGGCGTTATTAAACTTTTGTTAATGTACAACAGGAATTCGTTACTTTAAAAATTCACATTATATACACGTTCTATTTTTTCGTTCAACGAGATTCTAATTTTTTACAATACAATGTTAGTTTCCATTGACTAAACTAAGTCGAACCCAGAAATACACAATATATTTGCATTTGCATAAGCGAACGTATGCACGTATGCATACGCAAATCCCTCAACCAATCTTCCCATGTGTCGATTGAAAATGATATTGAAATTTTTTTTTCTTCACGTGCGGTTTTCCTAAACTTTACGTAAGCTCTCCAAGTACATGGATTACTCATTCCCAATGATTCCAAATAAGACTCGTGCATGTCTTATGTGTGTCTGGTTTATTTACGCATTCGCTTTGGCTAAACATATGCTAATGGCGACAAAGCGCGCGAGAGCGCGAGAGTTATCTAATGTTTTCGCGTCCAATAAGAAATATCGAGAGAAACCAGAAGATGACATTTATCGTCGGACTGGTTTTGCAAATGTATGAAAAATATTTCAAAGCTCTTTTCCTATCGGCATAGGAAATTTTTAAATAATATCATTTTCAATCGAACGAATTCAACAACACACCTTGTGCAATGTACGATTTTCCACAATGAGTGAGGTAAAAAAAAAACAAACAAAATTATATTATTAAGGCAACGATTGATGATTCAACGAGCATTCGTGTATAAGTCGAACGGGGGGTAAGTGTGTGTGCGAGTGCGCGGGAATTCGGTCGAGCTTGTCGTGGGTCAATTATTATCAATCTCTAGGAAACGAAGAGTTTGAGGTAACGTCACATGTCGAGGGGACAAACGTGCGAGTAGATGATGATATTGCCGGAGAGACAGATGATCACGCCGATTGCGAGCAGGACGAAATAGAGCAGGTGGCTCTTGGCCAGCTGCTGCACGAGATCGTCCGTGCCGGGTCGTTCATCGAGACAGTCGTGACTTACTTGGGTCATCTCGTCGCGGCGCTCGTTCTCAAGGGCAAGCCTTCTTTCGCGCAGTTCTCTTTGGCGCGACTCGAGGGCGGCGATGCCGGCGGCCCACTCGCGCCACTGGACGCCCCACTCGCGCTCGAGCTCGCGCTGCGCCACCTCGAGGGCCTCGCGGCGAGCAGTCCAGCGCTCCTCTCGCTCCTCCTGTTCTCTCTGTGAGCACGTGGACAAAAAAAGAAACAGCATCATAAGCATTTTAGAAAGACTACGCAGATGATGGTTGAAGAGGGTACTCACTTTGAAGTCTTCTCTCTCCTTCATGAGGGCCGCCTTCTGGATCTCGAGCTCCTCGTACGCCCGCAGGTCCTCGGACGAGTTCAACAGGTTGTCGCTCGAGGACGAGACGTGCAGATCCGAGACGCTCCAGCTGAGCAGCGACAGCCTCGACAGATTGGCCTTGCCGTTGCCCAGGCCGCCCTCTTTGCGCAACTTCGCGGCCTCCGCCGGGTCGTTGTAGCGGAACATGTTGTTGCGGCCCAGAAGTATGATGCAGCCCTGCGAGAGGCGCGTCGGCTTGTCCACCTGGGCCGTGTTGATCCAGCACTGGGGCGAGAGCGGATGCAGGGTGGCTACGCCGCCCTCGAGCTCGACGATGCAATGCTCCGGCTCGACGTCCACGCCGGTCAAATTGATGTCCTGTGCAAGCACGAGATCGAATGCGTTAATATTTTATTCTGTTGTTAAACTTTAACGAGCTACCAGTTGAAACTTATTTGTACCTGTTCTATGTGCGATTCCACGCTGCCGATCAACGTTCTGCCCTCCTTCAAGTGATACAGGGTCACGCCGGTGCTGAGCAGGTCGTCGTCGATGCCAACGAGATGCGGCATCTCCGAGTCGAGCACGACGCCGACGCCGCTCTTGCGCAGGCCCAGCGCCCGCTGCTCCGACAGGATCTGCTGGGTCTCTCGCCACTTTTCCGCCCATTCCTCGGTGAGCACTTTTTCCTGCTCCTGCTTCTCGTGTATTTGAGCGAGCAGTATCTGTGGCCTCTCGATGCTCTGGAAAAGGGGGCAAAAACAAAACAATCACTGTGGGTACTTTATTTTTCTTTCATTCGCCGATCCATAAAATTAAATGGATCGAGAGTAAATAAAATGGAGAAAGAGAAGTTTATAGATCTTTCTGTAATGCTCTCTAATCGACTTACGCACGAGCCGCTAAAAAGCACAGCACTCGTACAAACCGATCGTATATCTCGTTACACAAGTCAGTCATCGTGATACGGATACGACGATAATAATACAGATGTATAAACGCGCATTAAAAGCTCGCAATAGCTGCGGAAGAGCCGTAGCAGCACCATAAAGCACAAGCGTGTGACACATACATTACATGCGCTACATGAGGGAGAAGAACTCACGACATCTTTGCCGATGAGGGACTTGAGCTTCTGTATCTCGTCGCGCAGCTCCCTGATCAGCTTGACGTTGGGATCCTCGTTGATGGTCGGCTTGTTGATGATGTTCTTGGCGCGATTGGCGTAGCGCAGCGTGCTCAGGGTCTCGACGTAGTTGCAGTCCGCCGGCGAGATCGCCGCGATCATGATGGTCTTGGAGTTGCCGCCCAGGGAGTCCTTGAGCAGCCACGTGAGGGTGCTGTCGCGATACGGTATGAAGAAGGTCTTTTTGCTGCCCGCGGGATCCTTGGCGTTGAGGCATTGCTCGGCCAGGCACGAGATCACCGAGCCCAGGGTAACCAGGGACTTGTTGATGCTGGCGCCCTCCTTCAAACGCTGGCCCGTGGCGCCCGATGCGTTGGCTCGTTCGCTGTTTGACGAAAAAGAAAAAAAAAAAAAATTGAAATCAATCGATGAGATACTTGGAATGCAGCTGTTGCCGCTAGGATATAAGTGGAACACGATCGTATATCTCGTTATTTATATTATAAAACACCAACCTGCCGGCCAAATCGACCAGATGCACCTTGGACACCGTCTCGGATGGCATGTTGTTCTCGTTGAAGCCGGCCTGCACGAAGGTTATCGTGAATATGCCGTGGCTGCGACTGCTCACGTCGTTCATGTTCGTGCTGGCCGTCGTTCTGTGCGTGTTTCCCCGAAGCATATATTCCTGCGCACGCGACGAGGACAACAACAAAAAAGTCAACGATTATAGAAAAAAGTATTCACTGAAAAAAGCATTACGCTTTGTATGCTGCCGCGTTATGTATGAATGAAACTCCCTCAATGATTACATCGTTAATAATACCGATGTCCTTTATATGCCGCGCTGCGTGGAGATTACGTATATGAGTCATTTCACGTCAAGTCTCCTAGCGCGGTGCCCGAGCGGCATTATTAATCGAAATTGCTCAATTTGTAACTCGCCAGAAAAGCACCTAAATGCACCCAGAAAAAATATGTGCCATATGATTTTGATAGGAAATTTCCTCAGCTTTCCGATGGTAGGGTCAGATTTTCCGAAATTTTCACTTTTCCCCGGAAAAACTTGACATAAACTTTCAAACTCAAATATCTCAAAAACGGCATTTTTAAGATTTTTTTAAATAGTGCCAATCGAAAGCTGAGAAAATTTCCTATCGATATGCAAGTTTTCAGAGAGTACTTTTGATAATTATTCAATGAAATACAGCGACGAACGTGTAAAAACGTGACATTTCGGCCCGTGCGGCAGCTGTTCCCGCGCGCAGTACCCCGCGCGGCGCAAAATCTCACGTTTTTACACGTTCGTCGCTGTATTTCATTGAATAATTATCAAAAGTACTCTCTGAAAACTTGCATATCGATAGGAAATTTTCTCAGCTTTCGATTGGCACTATTTAAAAAAATCTTAAAAATGCCGTTTTTGAGATATTTGAGTTTGAAAGTTTATGTCAAGTTTTTCCGGGGAAAATGGAAAATTTTGGAAAATCTGACCTCATCATCGGAAAGCTGAGGAGATTTCCTATCAAAATCATATGGCACATATTTTTTCTGGGTGCATTTAGGTGCTTTTCTGGCGAGTTACAAATTGAGCAATATCGATTAATAATGCCGCACGGGCGCCGCGCTAGGAGACTTGACGTGAAATGACTCATATACAACGTATTGTAGGCATTGCGAAATCTCCGGGCCGATTGACGTATCGGAAAAATTGCTCCCGTTATTACGCTCTCTTTGTATGTACGATACGCACAACGAATACGTAATCCTCGGCAATAATCGATATTTCATTCATTCGCCCTCCATTAAACTTTTAAATTTTTATTTTTGAATCCCTGAACCCGCCTCTATCTCACCTGTATATTCGAGTAATCGTAGACCAAGTGTTTCGACAGGCCCTGGACGTAGGGCCCCTTCGAGGGGTGCTCCCGCACTCTCAATATGTGCGAGGTCGTATCCTCGGGGCGCAGCAGGTCGCGCACCCGCTCGTTGTAGATCTCGAGGAAGGAGACCTCGGTGCGGTAGGAGGCGCCGCTCTCCTTGCCCGCGGCCATCCGCGCGAACAGCTGCTTGCAGATTCGCGGTATCAGTCCTTGCGATTCCTGCGATGATTATTAAACGAGATAATTTTCGTTTTTTGCTTGAATACACGCGCCGTGCGTGTATTATGAACGATGGAAAAATTTTCAGGACTTACCGGTGTACCCATCATCGTGAAGGTTTTGCCCGAACCAGTTTGACCATAGGCGAACACGCAGGCGTTGTAGCCTTCGAAGGCACTGTCGACGACTTCCGTTCCGAGATCGGAAAAGACCTAAAAAAGCGAGAAAAAGTTAAAAAAAAAAAAAAGAACAGAAGAGTCGTTTACTCATAATGCTACATGCATACATTATCATGGTCATTTCGCGTAAGTGAGTAATTTATAATTCGCGCGAATCAGGATGTGCTCGTATCGTCCGTTGTACCCGTATTGAGCTTCCGAGTAATTTTCCCAGAAAATGCACTAAAGATATAAATCGCGATTTTTCTTTTTTTTTAAAGGAAAAGGATGCAAAATAAAACGGAGTGTAGCATTTGAGGCGCAGCTGCGCGATATTTTCAGTTTCAGGGCATACGAGTCGAATATACAAAAGTATACGATCGATTCCCTGGCTATTTTCTTTAGCTCATAAACCGAGACGAATAGAAGCGGGAATCGATCGGATGTATGCTGGACGCATACGCAAGTTCGTCATAATATACTCGCGGATGTGCCCGCACAACAACTTCTGATTTTCTCAATTTTCCTCTCACATAACGGACGAAGGGGGTTCGTGTTACCATGATTCGTAAAAATCCTCGTCGCACTCACATCTGGGCAAAGTTTATACAGACACAAAATTATAAACGGCATTTGCCCGAATTCTTACCTGATCTTGCGTTGCGTAATGTTCGTCCCCATCGTCGAACGACCAGTACGAGTGATCGAATGTAAAATCGTTGTATTTCTCTCTGTCCATGTCCCTTGCGCTGCTCGGAGTCTGTAAAGAAGAAAAAAAAATGAGACAAACGCGTTAGTTAATTTTTCCGCTGACGCATCGCGCGCGCTCATTGTATACAGCGCATCCAAGAGTTGAATCACCTATAAGCGCGCGTGACATTATTATTATGCAAGTGTCGCGCTCGCTATCTGCATAGACGAGAACGAGCGAGAGAGAGAGAGACAAAAAGTACGACGGGGAAAGCCCGAGTGCACGTGTGTGTAGAGGTATTGTCATTCTGTTATACACACATACGGTATGAGCTGAGTAGCATGCGTGTCACTGGTCAAATTATAAGGTATGACGCCGCGCGTATGTGCACCCACACACGTGTGTGCATTCGGTATGACGATATAATGTTTCGCGCTGGGGCCGCTACGCCTTATTTGAATATATCGACAAACTTGCACTCATGCGTGCAGGTCATCAGAGTTTCTTCGAATGTTTCAAGAACTTTTAGGCGAAAAAGGTGCGGGTCTCTCGGCTTCAAAATGTATAAATCACGTGCGCGTTCGTTCGTTCATTTTTTCCCTCGTTTATTTCTTCGTTTAAATAAGTTTTTTTACACACGGCGGCGGCGGTGGCGCGTCTTTGCCTCGCTGCAAAATTTCTCACAAAGCTCGAGACGCGGCTGTGCGCTCGGGGCGTGTTATTATTCTAACACCTCGTATAATAATAATAAATAAGCATATAAGAATGCTTCGACGACGCGTCGCGAGAGTAAAAGATTCGTTTTAAGCGCCATTAACGTTCCTCGAACGGAGATGAGAGAGAGAGAGAGAGAGAGAGAGAGAGAGAGAGAAAAGTCGCCGAGCTCCGGTGCATACGTAAATACGTATATTTTTGTATTATATATATGAGCACCAGAGCTGCTGCTGCACTTTTGTGACAAAAATAATACGGCCAGGAACCCTTTAAACTTGATTCTTACATCTATAGATGCTATATATATTCGCGCGTCTTGTACGCGTGCGCCTTTGCTGCTGCTGTTGCTGCATCGAGTAATTTATACATTTTGCATGGGTGTGTCTCTCTCTCTCTCTCTCTTTTTCACTTCTCGCGAGAAGAGCTTTTCGACGTCGTCGTCGTAGTCGTCGGCGTCCGGCGCGCGAGCCATTATTTACAAAGGCACAGCTTGGGTTGAGCTGCGACTAAAGCTGCATATACAGATATAGGTATGCACGCGAAGACGCTTTTAATTGCGAATTGCCGTAGTAGACTTTATAATCGATCGATAGCCCTCTCGTATATATAAATGTCTTATATACGGCTCCGTGCAGGTATTTAATGTATATATAACGAACGATGCTTCATTCGCGTACTATATCGATTCGGTGTGTCCGCTCGTTTCTTTTCTCTTTTCTCCGTGCTTTTTCAGCGAAAGCAAACAATTAATTTTAGGGACATACACCTATTACTCGGAGTTGATAATCGATCGGTATTTAAGGTTGAACAGAGCGACGAATAAATATAGATTTGGGGATTTAAAAGATTCACGATCGCCGCAGCATGACTTTTGTTGTCTGGCGCACGGACGCGATCATTACACGCCATCTCGGACTCGACGTTCTGTACAATAAATATTTCGCGAATACGTATCCTTAATTTAGCTCCGCAGTAACAAAAAGCTACGAGCGCCACGTGATGCGTTTGTATAAATGTTTCTTTTATCTCGACGAATTATTTATATATAAAACGTAGCTCTCCTCTATTATCCTCGCGAATCTCTTTCCATTGTTACTTTCACTATGGGCTCTAAAGGAAGCTTTTATTATGCTTCCTCTAGTCTTCTTCTTCTTCTCTTTTTTAGGAGCAAAGCGCTCTCGGTGCAGAGTACAGTATATATATGTACAGCAGCAAAGGTCAAGTGTAAAGTCTGCCTCAAAGAGAGTTGCTGCTGCTGTAGCTTCGGGGCAATACCGCGAGCGAAACAACGTGGGAGTATACGGCGTCATTGTGCCCTGTGCGTATGCGATACACTTCGACTTTAACTACAACACGTGTGCCATCGTATTTTGATCCGTCTTTTTTTCTCGATACTCACACGCGCGCAGTCGATGTCAGGAATTTTATTGAAAATATATTGTATTTCTCAACTGCGTATATGTGAGTATAAGTTTCGAAGACGCACACGAGCGACGAGCCACTATTTGTTTTCGCAAATCCGCTTATATACAGCGCGCGCGTGACGTAGTCAATATAAGTAGTGCCGCTGCTGCTGCTGCTACTGGCAGTAGTCGATGACGTATTCCAATATATCAACTCCCACCGGCTCTCATTGTCATCGACGAGAGAGGACAGAAAGAAAATTATGTAACTTCAGTGAGATATCAAAATTTCTGGCTCGTCGCCAAGCGTTATACATCGTTTTATTAGTTTGTAAATGCGGTCTCTATCTCTGTCTCTTTCTTTTTTCTCTGTCGCTCGTCTGCGGCGTGTGAATGTGCACATGCTACACATCACACCTATTTATGCGATATATATAATACTACAATTGTTGCCACTCGAGCGTTTTACAAAAGCGACATCACGCACGGGCTCTGTCATTGCTAATGTCATTTTGGTCGATTTTCGATTTTCTCTCAGGGGTTGCACGTGCTTCAACTCAAAATTCGATTGTCTTTTGCTTTAATATTAGAGACGAAGCGGTTTCCGAGAGAGTCGAGATCGATCGTAATAGTCGACACGCTATAATAATTTCATATTTACACATTTATAGATTTCGAGATTGAGTCGAGAGGCGACGAGAAAATCGAGAAGCCGCGAAATATTTATATACAGTGCGACTTTCATCGAATGAGGACGTTTTTATCGCTCAACCCTACTACGCATGACAATTTCAAATGGACTGAAAAAAAACAACGGAAAAGTCGATACGCATAAAGTGTGTTATCCCCTTTTGCTAGAAGTCGCCTCGCGCGTTTCTATCTTCGTCGTCGACATCGTCGTCGTTGTGGAAAAAGAAAAACAAATAAATTCCCCGGCACAACCTTCGACATTGCACGGCATTGAAAGCAAAAAAAAAAAAAAGAACAAGCGAAAAAAGGCCTAAAGGTTTTAGGGGCGCCAGAGACACAGAGTTGAAAAAGAGAGGATAGATCCGCGCACACAATGTGCAGAAAAGCGGGTCGGTCGGGCGTATATAGTAGTTGCAGTAGCTCTTGCGGAAATAGCCTGCACTGCTGCTGCTGCTGATGCTGCGCCCGACGATGGAGCCGAGCTAACTTTGCCATTTTCCCTCGATATCTAAGATAGTCTTTTACGCTTCTGTGCAGTTATTTTGTACGTGTGCTCTGGGAGCTGCTGCTGAATAAGAAGACGACACAGAAGAAGAAGACACAGTAGATGAAGATAGCGAGACGAGAAATATATATGTAAGAAGAGTTAGTATGCGTTACATATATAAAAGGGAGAAGGTCGATGCGAGTAGCATTAGAAAAAATATTTTACTTCCGGCCGAGCAGTAGCACTAGCATCAACGGTTTCTATCGCTGCAGGAAGTCTTTGGCCGTTTACGGCATAGCAGGGGAACGACGAATGTTATATATAAAGCTCCACGCGCGCTGCATTAATATAGATTGCACAATCGAGTCCTCGTTATAATACACCGGCCGGACTTTTAGCTTCTTTACCGTTGCGCCGCGGCGATGCGATCGTAAACTCGATCGTGCGTGTATTATTACGTAAAAGGAGCAAGTAAAAGAGAGAAGGGGATGATCGATGGGCGATAATTAAGATTTTTCGAAACTATCCGCGATCTTCGTTGGAACGGAAAATCGTGTGTCCCGGACAATTGATTTATCCCGAAGTTTACGTACATAAAAGTAGTTTTACCGCGCGCATCGACTTCTGAGATTACCAGTGTTATATTGCAGAGAGCGAGCTGCTACTTATACCACTGTGTGGCATCTGCTGCAGCGCACATCGTTGCAGCAGCCCCCAAGCAGCCGATCGCCTTTTTTCTTTCCTTCCTCGAAGCGCGCACAGACACGTAATTTTGGCCGGTTTATGTAGCTCGGCGCTACGTACGAGAAACTTTCCGAACTCGTAAAAAATACTCTGACCCACATTCCTCCACTGGCTTTATAATGCGCCGCGCACGAATACATGCATGTCTGCTTCCACATACACTTTTTGTATATAATACGCAAGGGGTCTCGGGTGTGAAATTTTCGACGATAAAAGTTTTTTTTTTCCATTTTCTAGATTATTAACGCGACGTGTCAAATTAAGCAGATACGATGATTAATTCTCGTTGTTGATCGCATGACTTTCTCAATGGTATAATACGAGATGAGAGAAAAAAGGAAGAAGTTAAAAGTTCATTAAGAGAACTGCGCGTGTGTGTCTCGTGTTTGCGTATGGTATACACGACAGCGAGCGGCTTGTTATTGTCATTTTTTGACATCCTATAAAAAAAGGCGATTTAATCGTCGCACGCGACAAGCGCACCAGAGCTCAGGTATCATATTATGTTGTGTATGATTTTACTTGTAGTAATAGCAACGGCAACAGCAACGGCGAGAGAATGAAAGTTCACCCGCACCGGGCGCCACGCGACGCCAGTGAAATTTATAGATTTCTCAAACAGGAATCTTAATAGGGTCAAAGATAATTTACGCGCAGAGAGCCGCTCTCGGTACGTAATATCGTCGATACCAGCAGTGCCAATACTTTTCTCTCTCTCTCTCTCTCTCTCTGTTTCTCTCCGGCTCTCGACGTTTTCCATCTTTTTTTTTCCTTTTTTTTTACTTCTTTCGACTCAATCGAATCCGAAAGTGTACGATGGAGAGTAGTTTCAAAATACATTACCTTTGTGTTTAAGATCCGAGTCCGCTGGCCTTCCATTTGTACGATCAGGTTGGCGTTCATATCGAGCTCCCTGAAAAAAAAATGAGAATAAGCATGAATGAGAGGATTATTCAATTTTGATCGTATGCAATTGAAAAATTTTCATGAGTTTTTATTTCAATGTAAAGAAAAAAAAAGTTGTGCGCTCAAAAGCTCAGCCTCCGGTGATTAATTCTCGTTTCGTGTCTCTTTTTAAAAAATACTCTTACACACAGCGAGATGGATGCGGCACAGGCTCGCTCGCACAGATAAATCATTGCCATCTCTTTCTTACTTTATTTTCACTAAAAATTATTCACGGATTTTTAGAGCACATCTCGAAACTAACGGCTCGCGAGCGCACACAAATTGTGACCCACATTTTTAGGTATGAATATAGGAGCGCGCGCGCGAGCTTTTCGCGGGCAAAGTTTCGTCAAACGATTCGAGAAAATAGAGCCTGCATAATATATATGAGTGAGTATATTTGCTCCGAAGGAAAAACTTTGTGTCGAGTCGATTTTTTTTTCAGCTACACGCTTATTGATTGCGCTAAAGGTACGTATATAATACCGGATTAAGTTACAATCTGGAGCAGAGCATGAGCGCACGAGGCGCGGGAGGAGAATGCGTTACAATGTCAGCGGCAGCAGCAGTGGTAGGCGAGCAGGCAAATACATACTTATAGTAGCTGATTCCGTGGCCATGTGAGGACGCATGTGTGTGCACGCAAACACACACACACACACACACACATCATACGATGGCGTGAAAACGAGAGGAAAAAAAGCTTTAATGCCAAGATCGCGTGTGCTTACGTATATGTGTAGCACTATTTTTTTTCAAGCGGAACATTGTATTTAATTAACCGAAATTATTATTTTATTTTCTAAGGCGAGAAAAGGAGAAGGAAAAAAATTCAAGTCAACCTGCTTGCCTCAATACAATTGAGAAACGCAAATGTTTTGTCCAAGGTGTTCAGTTTCTGTGTAGAGCAATAACGCGAACACATATTATGCGCCTTATATGCATGCGTGGCGGAGTATAATATTATATACAGTGCACGTGTATATAAGAAAGGAAAAAAGAAAAGAGAATATCGACTCGGCTAACTCAGCTTCGTAGCATAATGCACAATTGTGCAAGTCTTGGGTGTTTGTGTTTGTGTGCGGAGGCGAAGACGCAGATGTATACGATTCTCTCGGGACAAAAGTTTGTTCGAAGTATTTATTAACGAGAACTTGATTTTTTCCAATAATTTTATAAACAATGTTTAAAAGTAAAGAAGAAGAAAAGTCCTGACGATGCGTGAACACGTACAGCATCTAATTTCGTTATATCTATGCTTGCCAACGGCGACGACAACGATGATTACAAGGAGTGCGTTGAACTCCCTAAGCTCGACTTCTCACAATGATTTGTCATAAATTTCAAGACTAGAAGAGAGGAAAACGACCACACGGTAAGGACAATTGATAATACAGAAAATTACGAGTGCATAAAGTGTGACAATGCACACTACGTGGATTGGACACGAGTATACGTGGTTTATACAATTCAATATACAATTTTACCGAACGGATATTATTATATTTATAAACCATCCATCATGAAATCGAAAGAACCGTCGAAAAAATATCAAGCATCAAATTACCATCTCGATCTCTCAATTTGATAGAAACAAAAATAGATAAGGATTCCCCTCTCGAATATCTTGAATGTGGCGATCTTGCATAAGTACAAGATTGACATCTGCTTTAGTTGCGTACTATTTTTAAAGTAGTACTTTTTTAAATGGTGTAATCTACTATTTGTATCAAACATTTATTTATTACATTCGGCTCCCGTAAGAGTCGATTTTATTTTTTATTTTTCAACGTATCTAGATAGTTGGAACGAAATTGATGTAAGGAATATTAATAAAAACTTCAAAAAGTTCAAATCTAAGCAAATTAATGATTTCATTTTTTAAATTTTTATTTATTTGAACAATATAAAAAAAACTACAACATTAAATAACACTAAAAATTATAAAATACTGCAAACATCCGCATCATGACGACGAACTTGAACGCGTTGCCGTCTCTTTATCATTCTGGCCACCTTCTTGTTTTTGTAGCGCTTAGCCAAGTCTGATGGTTTTTTACCATCCTTGTTCTTGACATTGCGCACCCACAGATGTTTCTCGTCGCAGACTTCGTACAGCGTCTTCAACAAGTCTTCATCGTCGCCGCGTCTCATACAAATAATGTGCGTAGTTGTCAATCCTTCATGATTGGTCAAATTTGGATCGGCATCATGTCTCAGTAACATTTCAAGCACCTTCTTATTGCCGTAGATCGCAGCCAAGTGTAACGGCGTGTTACCAGATTTGTCCCGAATCCAGACCTTGACCTCCTGATTGGATTCGTCGATGAGTTTGAAGAATAACTCCAGAAAGTTATCATCGCCTTTATCGCAAATCATATGCAGAGGAGTCAATCCCTTGACGTTGGGCGAATGCGGAGCTGCACCGTATCTCAGCAGCATTTTCACCACCTCCTTGTGACCATGGTCCAGAGCCAAGTGGAGCGGGTAATTGCCCGTTACGTAACTGTAGATGTCGGGGTCCTGGCCGAGCTCGAGAAATTTCCTGACAACGTCGTCGAAGCCAAACTCACAGGCAACGTGGAAATGCGTCAAGCCTCGCTCGTCGGTATAATTCATGTTGTATTTGTCGTATATTTGAAAGAGCTCGCTGGCTGCGTCAATCCCGCAGATGGAGAAACGTCTGACCGCGTGTATTGGTGTGGTGCGTCGCAAAATTGGCCTGCCGTCCTTGTTGACCGCGGGCTCGTCCTTGTAGCCACTGCGAACCACGAACTTGATGAATCCTTCTCCTGGATTGTTTCCGAAGTTTTCGCCTATGTAGCCGAGGGAATCCTTGAGAAGAGAATCGATTTCTTTGGGTTGAAAAAGGTCTCGAAGGTTGGGAAGTTTTCCCTTCCAATTTTTTATCAGGGGAAAAAGTTTACGAAGAAATTTATTTCGTTCTAATTGATTGATCTCCCAATTATTGTTCTTTTTTATAAAGCGCTTTAATTTTTCTAATTTTTTGTTGCTAAAATAATTACTCGCATCTTCGTCTTCGAAATCAGATGTCACTTCTTTAAGAGAACCATCGCTGTCCTGTATGGATCTCATTTTGCGACCTCACACACACAAACACACACCCAACACACAATTACAATACACAGTCGGCGCGACACTTCATTGCTCACGCCACGACGCCGAAACGTGGACTGACTGGGACACGCACTACCAGCAGATACGATCTCTATAGAACATATGGTGGAGGTTATTGCGAAGTCATCGAATTTTAGCTGCCAGAGGACAGCAGTGTCGCGAGCTTCAACGCGTGTAAAGTATACTAATATGGACCCGCGTTAAAATTCGAATCGTGACGTCATAACTTCGTCTCTATAGTGGAGAGATTCTGACAGAGTGTAAGATTGCGCGCGAGATATGTATACATTAAGTGGGCTTTAATTTCTGTTGGATGGAACAGAGTGGTGGAAGGTGTATAAGCATGAGAAATTCTAACGTTTCATCTGACAGAATTAGGATCCACTTACAATAATTTTTGAGGATACAAATATGATTTTTAATAAAAAAAGTCAAATTCCTCATCGAAGTTTACAATAAAAGTCATTAAAAAAAGAACTTTTTCAGTCGTCTCATAAAATCAGAAATGAAGTTAACTTAAATTTAAGGGAATTGTCATTTTTAAATGTACTTTTTTAGACTTTATAAGGGGTCTGTCTATATTTCTGCTCGTCTCTGTATATTTGCTCATTAAATCATACGCTTTAATTTTACACACAAAAAAATTATTAAACACGTTCGGTTCATATAGAGTCATCTCCCCAGTGATTGAAACTAATTCATCGGTAGTGAAATTTTATAATATAATTGTGCATTAATACTATATACTATTTCAATAGTTTTTAACAACTTTCTGTATATATTATCATTAATTAAATGACTCTGAAAATAGTTTCATTTACTGGTAAAGAAGTTTCATTCGCTGGTGCATCGTGTATTTTTTCCCTTATTTTAGTAATAAAAGTTAAAAGTAAAAATTCTGCAAAAATTCTAATCAGTAAAGAAAGACATTTACTATTATAATCCATCTGCATAATAACCTTTAATTTATTAAAAAAACGTTAATTTGAGCTAAATTTAAGTAAACTTTTTTGATACCTTTCATTCACTGGTTAGGTGACTCTAGTAATTCTTTTTTTCTTCAATTTTTTCACAATACTATTTGAATACATATTTTCAGTCTTGTGTCGTCGAGGTAGATCAATTGAAGTATGCGAACCTCGGACTTAAAACTGAATAAAAATACTTTATTTAAACTTAACGTGAATTTACAAATACTCTGACAGAGAGCTCGTATGAGCGACAAGATTAACTTGTGGCGTCCTCGCAGCCACACGTGTGGACTCGAGGAGAGTTGAAGTTTGAGAGAGAGATTCTCTGTTCCTCCCGGGGTTTTAAAGGTCCGTCACCGCTCGAACCGTTGTGGCGCTCCCTTCTCTACCTCTTAACCAGGTGAGGGCAGGCGCTCGAAGTCACGCGGTCAGCGGTCTCGCTCGTCCGTCGTAAAAATAGGGACAGATCCCTTGCTTAATGTCAGTTTTAATTTGTGGCATGTGCTGAGTATTTTTCGACGAGAAACTAAATGATGACCTTAAAAATAGCTACAACAAAACTTTCTTATCTATAGAAATCCTTTTTTTCTTTCAAATTTTAAAAGAAAGAAAAATTAACGTCTTCGCTTTTTTTCAAGGTTATTTAAATAGTACAGCAGTTTAAAAAAACCCTAACTTTAGCTAACTTTAGCTTAATTTTAGCTTAATTTTTTTTTGAAAAAATCGAAAAAATTTTTAATGGTTTTGAGTAGGATCTTTCAAGTAGTAGTTTTTGTAAACATGTATTCGGCTCGGCTAACTCGGCTCCGTATTAAATCGTGAATGTGTGAACGCGAAGCCGCATATTCTTTTGTGTACGATTCCTTCTGCACAAAAGTTCGTTCGGAGCTTTGGAGCTTTTACTAACGCGAACTTGATTTTTTTCATAAACAATGTTTGTAGGTAAAGAAGAATAAAAAAGTGCTGACGATGTCTAAGCACAATAACAGCTACCTTTGTTGCGTCTATGCACGTCGTCGACGACGACAACGAGTGCGTTGAACTCCACAAGCTCGAGTTCTCACAATGATCTGTCGTAAATTTCCAGACTACGAGAGAGAAAAAAAATGACCACACGGTAAGGATAATTGATAACACAGAAAATTACGAGTGCATAAAGTGTGACACTGCTCGAATACGCCTGGATTATAGCGTATACGATATCAATGAACGAGTATCATAACATTTTTAAGCTATCGTAATACTAAGATAAAAGAACTGTCAAAAAAAATGTCAAGCATCCAATTACCAACCTCGACCGCTCAATTTGCCCTACGAGGGGGGTAGCAAACAAAAACAAATAAGGATTCGCTAACGGAGCGTGTCTTTTACATTCTCGCATGTGTGTGTACGTCGTGCTGCGGTACACAACTCATGCGTATAGTTATTATGTCCATGTAAAAGAGAGAGGCTTCGGATACATGTATCTGGGATATATGTGTAATATATTCTCGTCGTCGTATTTTGCACGACACACACGTGTGTGCGTAAACGCGCGCGGCAGCGGCGGCAAGTGTGCGTGCGTGAGCGAGCGAGCGAAGTAGAGTGTCTCAATGCTGCGTATAATATGAGTTTCGATTGACAGGCGGACGGTCAGCAGGTGGTATCTCTCTCTCTTTTCCACGCACACATGCCGGAGAAGCTTCTGCTTCGTGTATATAGTAAGCTGCTATTACATACGCATTCCGATACACTTCGCGACGAGTACACATACTGTACGGCGAGTTCATCGAAGAGTACTTTTCATTTTCTTCCCATTAGACTGTGTTATAGAGGTATGCATGCGAGTAAACCGATCTTGATCGTACGCGCGACGCGTCGTTTTTATGCAATCGATTGTTAAAAATGCTGCGGCAACGACACCGATACCAATCGTCGCTGCGAAAATTATGACACGCTTACGGTACCCTATAACAATAATAGTAAAGCCGTATCAGTGGTACACCGTGTCAGGAGTTTCCTTATCTTGTTCGCACATTCGTGTTGACAAACAACCGGGACGGCGTTTTTTTTTCAATTAAGTTTGCAGGCGTCTATCTCGTATCAATGTATTATAATAGCTTCTCTCGCGTTCCGAGTTGCATGTCTGTCGCACAAATTCAAGCGCTTCGTGAGAGAGAGAGACCATGTAAACGCTCCGAGCGCGCATATAATGACGTTTTTTTGCTACTTAGAGAGAGAGAGAACTATAAAACGAATGTGGATCATGAGCTCGTACGTAGCGTATGAATACTATACGTACGAGCAGTTCGATCACAGGTATACATGTAATACAAAGGTGTTGAGGCAATTGGTAACCTAAAAAAAATATACTCGATTCTCCCACTCTTCGCGAGATGCATATTACATGTTGTGATATTGGGTCCGATGAAAGCAAGTATGAAGAGAGAGAGGGAGAGAAGGAAAAAAAACCGAAGGCAACCGCACTGCAGTGCATCGCGACTGCTGAGCAACGTAAACAAAGGAAAATCCGCGGCATTTCGCGCGTTTGTTTTGTTTTTATATTATACATGTATGCAATGCACCGTCGAACGAGTGAGAGAGAGACTCCGAAAAAGAGAAGAAAAAAAAACTGACGTCACGTCGCGCGAAATAACAATGCGAACGAACCGCCTCGTACATTATAAACGCGTGCGATAACATTGTAAACGACAACGAGACAACGACGAGTGTTACAAGTTTAATGCATATAGTAGCAGCACACGAGTGTGTGTATAGAAAGAAAGAGAAAAAAAAGCAACCAATTAACTGGCATATATAATGTACTCTGTGTGTACTAACCTCTTATTAAAGGGCCGTACTCTAACGGCCACTTTGACCGAGGCCATGTCTGGCAGGATGATCTCGTCGGCTCTCATTGAATTGACGCGGGAAGGGGAGGGCGCGAGGGCAATTCGGGGGCCCCGCAGTTTTCGAGCCTGCTCTGCACCTCTTTTTACAGGCCAACGGCTCACTTATAAACCGCACTCATTATTTTGCTTCTTCTTTATATTTATGTTTAATACGATGTACGTGCGGGGGTTCCTCTTCTGATCGTGATACTATACACACGTGTGTAAATTGAAGATAATCACTTTCTCTCTCTCTTTTCGCACTTTGACTGGCATAACAGCAGTCAGCAGTAGCACAGATACACGCTACACACTGCACACGTTTGAGAGCTTAGACGATGATACGTGAATTGATACAGACACGGACGAAAAAAGGAGCAAATGGATTTTTTACTCGCTGCACCTCGATATCATCGAACGCGCACAACGTAAACAGCAACACTAAACAACAAACAACGACGACACTAAACAACAAAATAACGATCACGATAACAAGAAGCTCTCGACACCGCGGAAAACTCAGCAGTTATAACTGCAGTTGTAGTAAGCTGCATCGAGTCCTTGATACTACGAGCTCGCACCACCGTGGACACTGGTGCATTTCGCCTTCTCTGTGTGTATACTTTATAGCTCCGCTGCACTCCGAAACGGCTATGGTTTCTTTTTATTTTATTTTTACTTTTCTGCTTCGCGCTCTCTTTCTCTCTCTCGATACGTAT
The DNA here is from genome assembly GCF_000599845.2 of Trichogramma pretiosum. Taxonomy (NCBI): domain Eukaryota; kingdom Metazoa; phylum Arthropoda; class Insecta; order Hymenoptera; family Trichogrammatidae; genus Trichogramma; species Trichogramma pretiosum. The sequence goes on from NW_019641681.1 coordinate 424,289, forward strand.
ATGTATCGAGCTGCTACTACCGTGTGTACTGCACTGCACGACTGCACTAAAGTCGGAGCTGTATGACGTTCATGTGTTTTTTGGTGTGTGTGTTTGTGTGTGTTTACGCGGAGGTAGATGCGCCTCTGAGCGCGAGCTCGCTACTACTGAAACTCCGTAACCGATGGCAGCGACGCTGAACCGACCAAGCGGCAGCAGAGCAGCAGTCAGTCACTGAGCTGCACGTTATAGCACACGCGAGCAACGGCTTTATTCAGGCGGCGGCGGCGACTACGAGCATCTGGCCGTAATATAGGTAGTACAGTATAGTTTCTGCTATATGGCCAATATACGCGAAAAGGAAAAGTCGGCTACACAGACGAGTGCGCCTGCGTCGATCCAACGTAGTCGTCGGGGCGCGCGCAACTCGAAACTCGACCGTCGAAATATCAATTCTCGACTCGCTGTATATCTACTACAATGTATATAAGAGCTACTGCCGCTGCGATGCCTATGTGACAATGTATATACGCGTATTTTCTTATCTGGCAGGGTAGAGAGTCGCTTACATTACATTTCGAGAGGAGAAAAAAGAAAGAGATATCCGACGTTGCATCGGTGTATAATGTAATATACGTGATACTAGTTGATGAATCGTTCACTCGAGAGAGGACGGAGGTATATACAGCGTAGAGGAGACAATGTATAAAGAGCCGCCTTTGTGACGCGCAAGCGAGAGAGAAAGATAAGTACGATTGTATAAGAGAAACGTATAGAGCGATACACACGTGATTCGGTGCGCCGCTTATCTCGATGATATTCATTCTCGACTCCGATATTTTGGAAAAAGGAGCTCTCTCTCTCTCTATGTTCGCACGTCGTCGAATTACGCGCTGCGCAGACGGCGACACGTATATCGATCGATTATATCATACAATTGGCTAATGATGCTCGATGTGCATGTTCATATAAGAGCCACCCACGCACACGTGTGCGAGCGCGGATTTATGTATCCCACGCGCGATGAAAAGCCGCCCCCCACCGTCAGCCTCAAAATCACGCAATACCTGTGTGTGTGTGTGTGTGTGTGTGTGTGTGTGTGTGTGTGTGTGTGTGTGTGTGTGTGTGTGTGTGTGAGTTAGGCTGCTGTTTTGCCTCTCGGTTATACGTCGTGGATTTTTTTCTTCTTCTTCCATTCGTCTCTTGTCGACGGTGTCGCGTGGGTGGCGTGAAACGATTCGCGCGTCGCAGGCTCCGACGCGTATCTCCGAGCTTCCTATAATGCAACGGTATAGCAGAAGGAGAGAGAGAGAGAGAGAGCTTTTCACTCAAGAGAGAGAGAGAGGCGAGATTACACACGCGCGGGCGCTCTTTATATATTGTACATATGCGGCTGCGTGCGAGAGGGGAAACGAGCGTGAAAAATTTTCGCGCGCGTCTGTGACAACGTATACTATGCAGATATTATTGCAGCTACTACGCACAGAGAGTGCAGGTATCCAGTTGTCGCGCGCGGGAGTCTTCCTTTTGTTCGGGCGCCGTATCAAGGGTTTATTGACTCGACGCGAGTCAAAGAGACAGTTGCCGTGTAGGTATATAGCTTTGTAGAAATTCAATGTAGAGAGAGAGAGACGCGTCTGATGGCGCGACGTTATATTATTGTCACCGACGACGCGCTTCTCTCCGTTCGTTTTCGCGCATTATTATTGTTATATGTTATACGTTATATATGCATATACGTTATATATGCTCTGCACAATCGCGAGGTGACACACACGACCAAAGGGTTGAAGACAATGCTCGTGTATAATGTACCATATGACAAAAAAAACAACAACTTTAAAAACGTGTATACGCGACGGAGAGAGAGAGAGAGAGAGAGAGAGAGAGAGAGAGAAAAAGACGAAAGGGCATGACGAATTTCCTGCGACGAACTCACTCATCGTCGAATTCGGAGAACAAAGCGCCGCGCGCGCGAAGGAAGTCGCGAGAGCCTAGCACTCGTGCAGCTTGCATGTGTGCATAGTACGTTGATTCGATGGGATGCGCGAGATAAAGCAAGCGCGTAAAAGCGATGGATATTTATTATGCCGATTGCAGAGTGGCTGAACACTCGAAACTGCGTATTTTTTTTTTTTTTTTTTTAATGTGCGAAAAAGCTCAAATTTGGTGCGTTGACCTTTTTGCTCGTGGATATCAACCATATTCTTTCGTATGAGTATCATCATAATTCGTTGATTCAACGTGCATATTTAAATGACATGTTTATTGAGACCACTATATGCACTGCATTGATGTGGATTTTGAATATACCGATACAGATGCATTTTTTGTATCAATTCTTCTTATATTTTTGACTTCACAATCGAAATTCAGGTTTATTTTTCTTTTTACTCAGGCCTCTATTTCGATTATGTTTTCAATTTTACAAACTTATCTCATATGCTGCGAGCGATTTTGAAATAATCTTTAATTTTATCAACTTCGAATAAATGCATGATTGTAAATTCTTACAGAATATTCTCTGAAAAAAAATCTAAAATTTTTAACATTAGCCATGTCAATTACTTCACGATCATTATTTTCTGCATGCCACTTATCACAGGTGGTTTTTTTCACGATAAAATCTTTCCTATACGATTCCAATGTTTTGCAATAAAATAGTTCAACTTCCATCCTCAAATAAAAAATGTCAAGTTAGTGCCTTAGTGAATCGCAGTATATAACTGGGTATGGACAGTCGAAAGGGGAAGGGGAAAGTGTCACTGTGAGAAGCTATCACAATCACGACGATAACCTTGCTAATGCGAATAATGCGTTCAGTCGCTGGCCACGAACTGAATTCTTCGGTGAGCAAGTGTTTACAAATAATGTCCGTAAATGAGTGTAGGTATAGGTGAATTCGAAGTACAGTGTTGGCTACTCGAGATGTTTAACCTCGAATATTTTTTCGGTGTATTTCGTGAAAATTTACAGCAAGTACACTTAAAATCAAGCAAATTATGGAAAACAAAGATAGCACACTTAGGTATTATTTTTTTTATTTATGCCATGATATCTTTTGAACTATGACTTTATCACACTTAATTATTCATTAGAGTAAAAGACGAGCCGAATGATACTTGGCTGGATCGAAACGATGATAATTTCAACTCTGTGAACTCTTACAAAATCGAAAATGTTGAAAATTTGCTGTTTCATCAATTATCGGTAAATTCAATGATTTTAATCATTTTCTGTTTTCTATTATTGAAAAATATTACATCATTTTAATTTCAGGGAAACCATATTAAAGAGACCATCGCAGTACAGGAAGAATTAGATGAAAAAATATTGACAGAATTTGAGTGCAGAAATGTTAACCCTGAACTAAAGTCTCTATCGACGACAATGTGCAAATCAGAGAATCAAAGTTGTCCATCTATTGTGAAAATAGAAAATCAAATTAAGACTAGTTGCATAATCAAGAAAGTAATGGAAGGTAGCAGTGATGTAGTTAGGTAACGTTTTTGTGAGTTACACTAACATTAAAATTTTTTTAGCAATCTAATAGTAAACTCGATTTTTTCTTCAGGATCAAGGAAAAGATAAACGATTCTTCGATGAATACAGCTGGTGGTTATGTTCTAGATTCAATGGACTATTGCAAAGCTGAAAATTTTGAAACGTCGCTTCATGAATCATCAGTGAGTTTAATGACTTGAATTATGTTGTCAATTCACTATTTGAAACTAGCAATTATCCAATTTTAATTTTAGGAAATCTACGTTAAAGAGACAATTGCATTACAGGAAGAATTAGATGTAAAAATATACATAGATTTTGAGTGCAGAGATGTTAAACCTGAACTGAAGTCGTCATCTACTAACATCTGTAAATCTGAGTCTCAACATTTTCAGTCTATTACAAAAATGGAAACCCCAATTCAGACTAATGAGATAAGTAAAAATGCACTTAGCTACCAGCAAATCTTGAAAGTGACGACAAACGCAGTACGTGATAAAAGCAAAGCTTTTGAATACGAAAGTTGTCACGAATCATTATCCAACGAGATTAATCTCAATAAACAGAAAAAACTAGTACATAATAGAATCAAATCCTTTGATTGTGAGACTTGCCACAAATCATTTGGATTCAAGGGCAATCTCAATCAACACATAAATGTAGTACATAATCTTAGCAAACCCTGGGAATGTGATATTTGTCATAAATCATTTGGATACCAGAATAAACTCAAACGTCACTTGAATTCAGTACATAATCGGAGCAAACCCTTCGAGTGTGAGGTTTGCCACAAATCATTTGGATTCAAGGGCAATCTCAATCAACACATAAATGTAATACACAATCGTAGCACACCCTTCGAATGTGATATTTGTCACAAATCATTTGGAATCAAGAGCAATCTCAATAAACACATAAATATAGTGCATAACCGTAACAAACCTTTCGATTGTGAAATTTGTCAAAAATCATTTGGACAAAAAGGCAACCTCAATCGTCACGTGAATGCAGTACATGATGAGAGAAAACCCTTCGAGTGTGACACTTGTCGCAAATCCTTTGGCCATAAGGGTTATCTCAATAGACACATAAATATAGTACATAATCGGAACAAACCCTTTGATTGTGATATTTGCCATAAATTATTTGGAAAAAAGGTATCCTCAATAGGCACATAAGTGTAGTACATAATGGTAGCAAACCCTTCAAATGTGATATTTGTCATAAATGATTTGGACATAATGGTAATCTCAAAAAGCACATAAAAGCAGTACATCTTCGGAGGAAATCCTTTGAATGTGATATTTGCCACAAGTCATATGACCGCGAAGATACTCTGAAAGCTCACATAAATACCATACATAATTTTAAAAAAAACTTCGAGTGAACTTCGAAATTCATGGTTATCTGTAGTAATTAAGTATTTATTGTCAAACAGTTTCCTGAAAAAAAATTTTATTTTGATTATTTTCATCGTTTCATTCACGGATAATTTATATTGGACGGTAGTAAGGATATTACGAACTAGGAACCCAAAAGATCTTGTTTGGGAGTTTTTTGTTGATGGCAACGTTTCAACAAAAGTTGATTGTCTTTTTTAGGCTAATAAATCTGTATTGAACCATCTATAAAACATTTATAAATTTCTAAATATTCTTTAAAAAATACTTGATTTCCAACTTGTACATGTTCAAATTATCTACGAATCCAAATTATTTGATTTTGAAAGAAAACTTGGCTACTTTTATTTATCAATTATGGTAAAAATGTTAAAAAGATTACTTCAACTTTGCAAAACAACCTAATTTTTTTTTAGAATTGATCGTAAAATAACAGTTTTTGGCTTCATCCTCATCCTAATTGATAATAAATTCAGTTTATTTCGATACGATTAATCGTCTCGTCTTTAAAATAATGTTTGGCATGCAATTGAACACACGTATACTGACATTTAGTACTTCAATCTAGTTTAAAGTTATACAAACAAAATATACTTATAATAATTATAATAATACGACATCTGGTTCAAGAATTCATTTTCGATCCTATTACAAAGCTTCCCAATGAAGGAAGCAAAAAATTGACACTTCCATTAACCCAGGCAATCTGCCTTTAATGAAATTAGATACAGCGACGTATGTCGAACGACTTTTCTTGATCAGATGTATAGGCATACGCATCTGAGACGGGCTTGATTGTAAATTAAACGTTTTTTAAGCAAATATCACATCGTGGCTCCAGCATACGGCTCTATACAGGCACACATTATAATGCACAGCCATACGGTCGGAGAGTCCTGCGGTCAGCTCCAAGGTAGAGGTATATAACGATATTACACGCGTATAATACCTATATCACTGCCAGCATCGAGCGACTCGTGTCGCGCCAGTAATAAACAACCGCGTTTTATTATAACATCGATATCGATACGCTACTACGTGCCCTCGGAAAATTAAATTACAATGTTATAGTATATGATATATAGCGCGCGATAGTATACGCGAGCTGCGATCCTTTCTTTTTTTTAATCGAGCGCGTGGCAATAATACGTAAAATCGAGAAATTTAAACGTACACTAGCTCGATCTTTTTTTACCGCCATCATGGAGGGAGAAAAAAATGAATATTATACATTTGTACGTTGATTACGTCGCTCGGTTATTTAATATCCTGCTTAAAGCTGGTTTATTGCTCGTCCGACAAGCAGCCAGCTGCCTTCTGAAAAATGTGAAAAAAATCGAACTAAGCGGCAGCAACTCGACGACAACGCCAAGTCGCGATGTTATCGAGATTTCCAATACATTCATAATGTCCAACAAAGTGGTACAGCACCACAATACCAGCTCGTTTACATAATTCATTAGAAAATTAGCCGCTCGAGTGGTCATTCAAGCATATAACTTAATTCCTTCGCACTTGAATGTTTCCTTCTTTGTTCTCACCTGGTGCGCGCGATCTCCACTCGCGCGCGCACCGACGAGTGGCTTATATTATTATGGAAATAAAGCGCGACTCTTTGTGTGTATATTATAATCCACCTTCTCTCTTCTCTCTGTCTTATAACGTACGAGCGATTAAAACTTTTTGTCTAGCCCGTGTGCTCTCGGCTGGGGGGCATTGTAATTTTTATAATATCGTCAGTGCAGCAGCAGCTGCGGCCCGACACAGTACCGTTGCATTGTATTATATACACTGTGTGTTGAGCGAAGCACACAAACTATCGATAATAATACTAGGATATAATGCTTCGCTCGATCAACGGTAGATTTTTTATTTCGACTCTCTCTCTCTCTCTTTATTGCTTTCCTTATATTTGTACAAAGGTGCGAACACTAAAATCGATGCCCATCACGCTCGAACAAGCAAAAAAGAAAGAGCTCGCGCCGAGTCGCGTGCGGATGACATTCTCTTCTCCGAAAGGCGCAAATTTAAAACGACGCCGCAATATAGCCGAGATACGCGGCTGCGACCGTTTGACGCTGTGATTTTAATGCATAAATAAGCGACAAGAAAATTAATAATTTGCCAAGAGACAACACAGCTGCTGTTGCTGGTAGCCCAAGAGAGCTTCGTAGACGCGCGCGAAACTGTGTCAAACGTAATAAGAAGCCACAAGTCGTCGCTCACTAGCCGTTATATTTATATAATACGGGACAGACGACGTTGAAGACGACGAGAGTCCACTGTATAGGCCGTACAGACGATTATACGTGCATCTTATAATACTACGTGCCATGCAAAAGTGTTAGTGTGCCTGATGAAAATTCGGACGACTACTAACCCGGTAGCGAAATTAGTATATGGCTGAGGCTCGAAAGCGACGCGAGCACCATTTTCCATATGCTCTCTTCTTGATGACGCGGTTTGGTGGATAATACATATTTGATTTATCGATTGAAATTATGACAATCATCGGCTCATACAAATTCAATCAAAAAAGCGTCGACTCATAAAAAGAATAAATTTCTTCAACTCGAATGTGACATCTCTCATTCCTCGTTTCAGTGTTATTATATATCTCACACTTCAGCAAATACTACTTGTCGCAGCAGTAGCAGCAGCATCTTTTCCCCCGGCGCGTCGCGCTATATAGCAGCAAAAGAATTTGTCTCGCCGGCCAAACTGCATGCACACACTGATTTGCTTTCGTGGCCGCTATGTATGAGAAATGCGCGCATTATAAAGTACAAGCTGGTATATAACCTTGAGCCGCCGCACGAGAAGAAAAGGGAACATCATTCTCATGATGTGTGGCGCAGCGGAGCGGTCTCGAAAATTGAGCTCTCGTCGCATCATCGTCGTCGTCCACGAAAATAAGATGAAAAGTGCTGAGCTCGCGTGTGGGCGTACATTACGTTACACGGAAATCTTTGTGCGTTTATATACATTGCGCTTTTATATTACGCGCGGGCTGCATAAGAGCTCGGGATGAAAGTGTACAGCGCCGAATCCGATAAAAAAGGTCTAGGCTTGCTTTTTCTGTATAAAGCACAAAGGAGAGAATGAAAATTGAAATTCGAGATCGCTCTTGTATCTCTCTCGGGTAGTACGTACCTACGCTCTGCATATACATGCGAGTACCTCTAGTCGTGTACCTTGAAATCGTTGCTCGCGTCGTCGCGTGAGCTGCAATTATTATTAGACGTCGTTCTTGTAGTACTTCTTATACGCTCATTAGGCTAGATATGCAAAGGGGCCATTGTGGCAGGGCGTATAGCTCATTCAGCGGCCTCTTCGACCCCGCGCAAACAGCCTCTAATACGTTTTGTAAATGTGCGAAATATTCGTAAACCGCATGTAAATGGAAAATCGGATGGCGCAACGAGCGACTCGCGCCAGCTATAATGCACTTTTAGGAAAAAAGGCGTGGCGGAGAAAAGTCAAGATAGGAAAGGAAAAAAAAATTACCTCGCCCGACACACATATTATACGTGCATGTATGAGAAACTTTCACAGACGCGCGTAATATACTCTCTCTCTCTTTCTCGCCGGCGCTGCTGCTCGGCCTCGCCATCGACGAAGCAATAAACCTTTATCTCACAGAATCTGCTTGCGTTTGCGCGTGTATGTGTGTGAGTTTGCATCCGTGTGTTGGCGAGAGCCAACGTGTCCATTATATAGAAATGGAAATCGATAGAATTTCATCGGATGCATAGTCGGCAGGCCGGCCGACGCTCGACTGCTGCTCTGTCTGCGTGTGAAACTATCGGAGGAGAAAAATTATCGAACCAGAGGAAACTTCCTGACAGCCGGCGTGTGTAAGCGAGCGATTACATAGAAGCGATTGTGACCTTTTATCATTTGTAATAGCGGCGAATAATTAACTAAACGTGGAAGTGCAGTCGTGACTTTGTTTGGCGATATACGAGTTGTTATATATCTTGTTTATTGGACGATTATACTATAATCACGCGCGAATCGTCCTGAGTATATGAATGATAAATTTCCTTTGATATATCTATAAATCGTTGTCTCGATATCTGCTCCGAATTAATTTTTCATTTAAAAATCATTTTCCACGGCTTGTAAAGTTCGATCCACGCGAGCAAACATTGATAACGCCGTCGATATACAGTCCCTGCAGTTGAATGAAACCATACAGTCAACGATACGTTCGCGTAACCGATTAGAATAATAATCTGTTGGCACACTCGTTTACTATTTGATACGGAGCAGACGATCGGTAATGTGTATAGAAAAGTCGCATATTAATCGGACTCGGTGATTTGATATTTATACTCATCGATGCTCTGTAGGTTCTCTGTTCTCTGCTGCGTTGCATTGCGTTGTAATATTCATTCGCGAAACGGACTATCGGTCGGATACGAATTTGAATTGCAATTGGCAGTGGCGACGACTGCGACGATGCAGGCGTTTCCTGTTTAATCCTATACGCCAAATTAAGATGCAACGATCCGACTTCCTCGGGCTGTCGTGATTACGCTCTGTTTACCGTTTGTTCGTACGGTCAAGTACTATCGGGATCTGAAATCATGTAACAATATGTCACGACCGAAATTCTTGCAGTATTTTTTTACAAATAGTGACGAATTAAAATTGAAAAACAATGTGTGGCCAATGTGAATTAAAAATAGAGAGAAATTTTCTTTATCTTTACAATTCTATAATAAGTCTTCGGAAGTGACAAAAAACACGATTGATCCATCCTGCACAAATTCAAGCGTAATTCAAGTATGTTAATTTTTTTTGAAAAAAACTTTTATTATATTATTTCATATAACATTAAATTTTTAAATTAACAGATAATTTAAATAAATACAATTGATCAATGACTCAATTAACAAACTTATTATATAAACTATATCATTAAAGTTATATTATATTTGCATGCTCTTCTTTCATAGTTAATTTAATTGAACAGATTGTTTAAATATTTTCTCGTACACTTGACACTTCTTTTTGGAGTTGTCGTTTCAAGATAATTTTTATGACAGAGTGTTTTCTTACAAACATTACTATTGAAAATAATCTTCCACGAATTTCACATAGGTAAGTAATATAATCATGCACTGAATCGATGTGAACACGGAGACGACTCCTCACCATGAACTTAATCAATTTTCAACTTAAGATAACCTTTTTGGGAAAGTGTCTTTCTATAAATGTTACAGAGTAATATAAGTAACGCGACTATGCATCGAACAAATTTTTTCAGGCTACTCTTTCGAGTCAATATTTTTTCGCATACATCACAGTTTTAAGGTGTTATGAATTGAATCAATGTGGGTGTTTAGACGACCTTTTTGTGAAAATGTCCTTTTACAAATATCACACGGGTAAGTAATACGATTATGTATTGAATTAATATGTTGTTTTAGATTTTTCTTACATGAAAATGTCTTTCCACATGTGTGGCATGGATGATTGATATGATTATGTACTGAATCGATATGGATTTTTAGTTGAATCTTTTGTGCAAATGTCTTTCCGCATACATCGCAAATATAAGGTTTTCGATTATTATGAACTGAATCAACGTGAGTTTTTAGATTACTCTTGTATGAAAATGTCTTTCCACACATGTGACATGAGTGATTGATTGAAGCTTTCCGACCATTATGCACTGAATTAATATGGAGCTTCAGATAACCTTTTTGTGAAAATGTCTTTCCGCACATGTGACATGGATAATTGATACGATTATGCACTGAGTCAATATGGATTTTCAGATCACTTTTATGTGAAAATGTTTTTCCACATATATGACAGTGATGAGGTTTTCGATTGTTATGCACTGAATCAATATGGGTTTTCAGATTACTTTTTTGTGAAAATGTCTTTCCACACGTGTGACATGCATGATTGATATGATTATGTACTGAATCAATATGTTTTTTTAAATTACCCTTATGTGAAAATGTCTTTCCACATGTGTGACATGAATGATTTGTGTGATTGTGTACCGAATCAATATGTAATTTCAGACTAATCTTACGTGCAAATGTCTTTCCGCAAATTTCACACGGGTAAGTAATACGATTATGCACTGAATCAACATGGCGTTTTACATCAGTTTTAAATGCGAATGACTTTTCGCGTACATCGCACTTATGAGGTTTTCGATTATTGCGAACTGAATCATTATGGGGTTTCAGACTGCTCTTTTTTGTAAACGTCTTATAAGGTACCAATAAATTTAGTGTAGGTTTCACGTCTTTGCACTCGAACTCTATTTTAATTTCTTGGTTAGGTTGAAATTCATGAATTCCTTCGTTCACTTTATCAAGTACTAATAGATTCACATTGGGTTTTGCATCTTTGCACTCAAACTCTACTTTATTTTCGAGGTTAGGTTGAAATGTTGGCATTTTTTCGTTGACTTTATCGAGTACTAATAAATTCACATTGAGTTTTACATCTTTGCACTCAAACTCTACTTTAATTTTGTGGTCTTCACATTTGTCATTCGTATCCATCTGTGATGAATCGAAGTTTTATTAAAATTTCGTTTAAAAAAATTATAGTTTAGTGTTGAATGAACCTACGGTATTCTCTTGTAGACTCCTAAGGTATTGCAAATTTGTAGAATCTGATGATTGGTTTTCTATTTCACCACAGTCATTTTCGTTGTAGCAAAACTCATTAGGCTCCTCTTTTACTCTGCAAATATCAATTAATTTAAACAAATGAACTTACTACATTATTTGGATATTTTAATGTACACAATGACAATTACTTGGCAACAAAGTTGTTGTTGATTTTACCACTAAACTCCATTTTATTGAGTTTAAGACTTGTCCAGACTACCTTTTTTGTATTAAATTCAATTAAAATTAGTGTGTATTATAATTTATAAAATCAGATTGTCGACTCGCCCACGTGAACAAAAGAAATAAGCGAGTAATTCGAGTGGCCAAATATTACGAATATTGAACGGAATCAATACCAGCAGACGGAGCCAAGGTGGTAGAAATTTTATCAAATAACGAGCTAACCACGACGCGTGAGTATGATAAATACATAAGAGTTGAATTCGATATTTAAATCTCATATATTTAAATAAAAATAAAAATCATTAATTCAAGCTAAAATTAGTAAAACCTTACACTCCAATCCACATCTAACCCGAAGTAAAAACGCAAAAAACAATAAACTGACCTAGAGAAACTGGAAATCATCATCGTGCGCAAAACGATGTCAAACAATGAGCATTAAGCGTTATAGCTGCTCATGGATCGCAGTTCAACGGAACCTACAAATTCAATCCTATTTAATTCCATTTCGTGCTCTGAGCAACAGCCACTCATTTTTTTGTCAATGCAATGCTTGACATTAGGCGAAAAAAAATTTAGTAATAAATTTTGCAGGGCAATGAACGACTTATATCTGCGTTACGATTCAGCTAATCGACACTTTTATAGCTACTATTGTGTAAAAAAACTCAAGGAAGTTGCTTCAAATGGCCCAAGCCAAGAGTTTGTTGTTCCATTGAATAGACTATTTGCAAATTTTTCAAATCTTAGGTCTTTCTTTCGCGCAGTTATTAAGATGGCCACTTGGGTGCACTACTTAACGGAGTCTTCTTTACAATTTTTCCGCAGAATCGTCGCTCGAGTGCTGCCCCCTCGGTTTGCTGCGCGCTCGATTATCGATACGCAACCCTTCGTCGATAAGGTTGTTTGCTACATAAAAGTGCATCACAGTTATTGTAATTTTTAACACATAAATTGAATTTGAAAACAAGTAAAAGTAATACGAAGTTATTAATCAGCAAAAAATATTTCAATAAAAATTATAAGAAACGCAATCTTCTTTATCGACATCTCTTTTGTTTACACTTGCGATCTTTATAAACTGTTCGTACGAAGTAATCTAATCCGTTTGTAAACATCAGAATCATGTCATTATTCCTATGTCATTCATATCGAACGAGCTCATGACTCTGAAAAAATTGGAGTTTCGAAAGAAAAAAACAAAATACAAGCAGTAGAATAACAAACTCTACGAAGCCTCGTCCGCGCGTCGAAAGGCGTCTGCAACTGATCTCTGGCGACTGCGAGCCGTACACACATTAATCTCGCGTATTATATGTGCGCGTGCGAAAGAGAAGGAGCTAGTTTACACACACGTACGCACGCATATAATATACATATAGAAGCGGCCGATGGTGGAGGAGTTGCACGCGTTTGTTATAGCATAGTGGAGCAGCCTCGGCTTCTCCGACTCTATATGCTCGGCCGCAGCGGCAGGCAGGCAGGCAAGGCATCGGTGGTGGTGGTGGCGGCCGCGGCGGCGATGAACTTACTGCGCGCGTTGTGTCAGTCGGGTGGCAACCGTTCGCCTCGCAACAACAACCGCAGCGCAACGCGTTCCATTTATGCCCATACACGTATGAATATTTTGTAACGCGTTTTGTAGAGCTCGTCGCTGCCGTGCGCGACTTGTCATAGCACAAACAAACAACCAAAGTACGTATTTTTCGCGCTGCAGAGAGTGCACAAAAAAAGCTGCTGCGTGCCGTCGTCAAGTCGTGTTCCTGCGCGCCTTGCAGCAGCTCCGAAAAAGGCCATGGTGCGCGTTCGGCAATTCTTCATCGTGTAAAAGCTGTGTCGTGAATAAAGTTTGAAAATCGTATTCGCACGGTTGAGGGTTGTTTGCACACCCGCCGTTGTTTATCATAATATAGTGTGTGCGTGTGTGTGTCTCTCTATTATTCTGTCCTGCGTTGGTGTTGTGCTTATACAAAGTGCGTGACGGTGTGTGCGTGTGCGACCCATAGTCTATATATTGCATATATAGTAGACGTACGGGGGTGCGAGATGGTGGGTGTTTCGAGGCACATCGGCAGCCACTGCCGGCGCTAGTCGCCTCCTGTATTTATAGTGGCCGCAGGCCGGACAGGCCAGAGAGAGAGAGAGAGCCGAAAAAATATTTTATAATAAAAAATAAAAAAGGATCAGTGCCCTGCGTTTCGAATATTTCGTTGTTCCTTCGAATTCCTTTACGTTGGCTTCCGGGAGTCGTAGCTCCCAGCGGAGGAGGCGACGACGAGGTGGAGCGTTTCGTTGAACCTTTCTCGATCGCAACGACGGCGCCGGACTCACGATGATGAACGACAAGAATTACAGCAAGGGTGAGTTTCGCGCATGATTGTTATTATCATCGGTCATATTTATGCTCTACTAGCAGCGACAGCAGGGATATATGCGAGTGCGTTCGCGCAACTGGCGGAGTATTTTTACATTATTTTTTTTCAAGAATGCGGAGGGTTCGCGGAAACGTATTGCTTATATCTCTTTCTCGCCACTACCGCTGCCTCTTCGCATCGTCCGAAAAAATGTCAACACGTGTTTGGCATACGAATGCCTTTGCGCACACACATTTACATACGTGCACATTATCTCGCTTCTTGATATTGAAAATGAATAAAGACAAGAAGGCTGGAGAAGAAACCTTTTTTATTCGTATTTTTCATCGAAATCTTCGGAACGAGGATATAAAAAAAATCGTACACTTCGCCGCAGTGACTTTCGCGCAGCAGCATCAGCTATATGTGCGTAAAAGCTTTTCGCATTATATTTGCATTCCGATGGTTTCCGAGACGAAAAAAACGCCGCGCTTAAAATGTATATACCACGCTATATGTATATGAACGCGCACGCTTCACCCCTCAAATTTACGACTCCGTGACAGGCTGGAAATGTATGTATACATACATAGTACGAGAGTGAGAGAGAGAGAGAGACAGAAAGACAGCAGGAGCACGCGTCGGGATAATAATGCTTTATGAATATTGATCCTCTTTTGTGGCAACAATTTCATCTTTTTCTCTGTCTCTCTTTTCCGATTGCGTGCGCGTTACATGAAATATAGCCTTTCGAGAAAAGCTTGTACACCTATATCGCAGGCAAAGACTGTCAACGAAGTGTGCGTGTATACGCAGAGAAAGAGGCGAGGTGAAGCACGAAAAAAAGGAGGAAAACATCTCGTCGTGTTTACATCGTAGCGTAGCGCGACGAGGCAAAAGCTCGTCGTCCCGCAGCCGAGCCCCGCCCCGCGTTATATTATATATAGAATCCTCCGTATCGCGCGCGATAGAACGAGACGGAGAGAGAGAGAGAGAGATCATCCCCGCGCAGGGGCGAACAGCTGACAGGCTGGGCTAATTTCGTGTGCATACCTATACGCGGTGTGCTGATGCTGCTGCTCCTCGGCTGCCCTTATTAAATAATCATCGGAGATAGGTAAAGTATAGGCGCGCGTGGCGCAGGGATATATAGACGACGTCGAGATAGAGCTACTACGCTCAAGCTCAGGCCAGCAACCTTTATTGAATTTTCAAGCCGAGCTGCTGTGCTAGCTCGCAAGCTGTGTTATGGAGAGAGAGAGAGAGAGAGAGAGACGAGTCGACTTCGATCGTCGTCCCTGCTTCTACTGGCTGCGTATGATGCAGTACCCGAGCTTCGGGTTAAAAGCCTCGAGCTCGGGTGTCGTTCTCTCTATATAACATCGATAATAATCATTCGCTGCCTTGCTCCGCTCGCAATCTCTTTACATTATGCTCCGGTTGACGAGGAAAATTTGGCCTCTCATTTAGCCGCGCTCTCGGCGTTCAACGCGGCTATTTATAAGGCGGATAAGAAGCTCAGTGAGTGACTTTATCGCATCGCGTTGTGTGTCCGTGTGTTTGTGTATACATAAACGCTCGATTCAAAATATTAGATAAAGAAGCGTCGAGTTCATTGTAGACCGCCGGTCATACATTATGTACTTTGAGAGAGTTAAAGTGAGAGAGCGAGAGAGAGAATTGAGCCGAGCAGAAGTGTCGGGCGCCTCTCTCATTCTCTCTCTCTCAAACGATAATGCGATTATAAAAAGGCGCCTCGTACTCGCGCGCAAGAATTGAAAGCGCCTGTCAAACGGGGCTGCTTCTCTCTCGGGGCATGGGCGCGCGCTGCTCCGCTGCAGATGTCGCGCGCGCACGCGGGCGAATTAACTCCCCGACGAGATGCGGAAAATACCGTGTAAACCGTGTGCCGAGAGTGTAGAGATTAAAATCATGCGGATTTCGCCAAAGATAGAGCACACACAGCACAAGGCACTCTACTCGATCGTCGTCGTCGTCTTTTGCGCCGTGATTTTCGAAGTCGAGGGTAAATATAAATCAAAAACTTTCGCGAGCACGATCAAGGTGTGTGCGAGTGTGTATATTTGCACTCGTTGGTGTGTCGTTGCTCGACGACGAAGACGACAAAGTTTGCCTATAAAAATCTGCGTAAATATATTTTACGCAAAAAGCCTCAAATAATGTATAAAAGCGCCCGTCTCTTTCGCAATAAACAGTCGGAATTTACAGTGCAGTAGGAGGAATAGTAGGCAGCAGTAGTAGCAGCAGCAGCTGAGGGACCCGCGTTAAAAGTGTCTACCGGCGCGCGGGTACATAAACATTAAACGCGTCCTATAAGCGCGCGTAAATGGAAGCGCGCGACAAAGAGCTTAACAAAAAAAAAAGGAGAGACAGAGAGAGGAGAATCCGCGCGCCAAGATTTTAAAACCCTTTCCGAGTAATGAGTGTGCGTACGTATGAGCGCGAATATGAATATAACGCGTCGTTATACACAGCAGCAACAGTGTTGTAAAAACGTTTCTTTAAACATTTCAACATTTCCTTTAAACGCCCTCGCGTTTGTATCTTAACGACAACTAGTGCTCGCTCCACCGCGAGGAGGAGGTCGCGTCGACGACGACGAGGAGGGGAGGACTTATTACACTGGTTTGTTTTAAAAATTATGCTCTCGTAAGCATATGCTTTAAGCGAGGATTGCCGCAAACACTCGTTATAACGTACGTAATATATTTTATTTACTTCGTGTATTTGCGCGTAGTCATCAGCTCGTAGCAGTGTATATATGCGGCACTGCAACGCGGCTAATAGACGACGCGGGGCGCGAATCCTTACGCTAATCCTGTACTGTGCACCATGAAGCGTCGTATTATTGCACAGATGTGTGTACACTCATTCAACACAATCTTGCGGCTTTAATAATAATAACGCGGCGCACGGTTCGCGCGGTGTATATGTGTCGGTCGAGTCCCCCGTATTATGGGTAGTAGACGTTGCGGCATCTCGCACGTTGACCCCAGCAGCAGCCACGGCAGCGTCAGCAGCAACAGCAACAGCAGTCGTGTGTCCTGAGGCCTTTCTTTTTCCTATGCACGCCGAGAGAGATGCTGAAAGAGAGAGAGAGAAGAGATAATGCGCAGTATATATATTCCACACATCTGAGTTTGCTCCTGTGCCTGCGCTGCTCCTGCTGCCTCCTCATCCTTTTTCTCTCTTTTCTCTTTCTTACCTATACCTTCCTTGTATATATACCACACGACCCAGACCTTTTCTCTTTCTCTCTCTCTTTCTCTCTCTCTTTCTCTCTCTCTTTCTTTCTCCTGCGCTTATAAGCCCTGTGTGTACTGCACATGGCCACGGCGCAGCATCCACGGAGTAGCAGCCAGGCGGCTGCGGAGAGCACTTTAAGGATAGTGGGTGTACTGCACAGCAGACTCCCGCTCCTTCGCGCGCACACACACATACACAGAACATGGTTTTTCCGCGCAGCAGCAGCGTTTGTTGCTCGGGCCGCGGCGTTCGTTCGCCTCGCCTTGCCTTGCCTCGCTCGCTTGTGTCGGATACGGACGAAAAAAAAGTATTTCTTCGTATAAAGAGAAAGAGTAGTTTGGCTAGTAGTATAAATTCGGGAGGTTTCTTTCCTCTTTCGCGCGTTCGTGATTCTGGACCATCTTTTTTCGTTCGCTGCTGTATAATCGCTCTGTATAAATACGCACAGACACACAAACAGAGGCGCGAGCGTATAAAATTTCAAACGACTCCACAACTCCGCACTCCGGCTCAGCTGTGCCTATAATATAACGTATACTCTGTATAAGTATTCCGCAACGCACATGTCACTCGCTCGTGTGTGTGTGTTAGTGTGCGTCCTTCGAACGTATATAAACGGGTGTATAGATATAAATGTGGTTGTGTGAGTGTACGCGCCTCGTAAACAGCGGGATTAAACGAGTATTTACACACATTTTTCATGCATTAATGTATAATACTTCTCTCGTGCGGCCTCCTATTGCTTCCAACCTCCGATATATACACACACATTTGTAGAGAGAGTGTAAATTTTTTCTGTAAACTGTCAAACGCTTTCGCTTGTGTGCGTGTGTGTGTATGTGTATCTATACTTATCATTTCGGACATCTATCCTTTTGTCATTTAAATAACATTTTTTTTCACCAGCTATCCGTCGAATTTATTTTTACTTCGGAGCATCGCTCCGAAAAAATAAAATAAAAAAAATACGCGTGAAAACATTTTTTGCTCTCTCTCGAACTTCGATAACTTATCTTCTATCGCCTCTGCGTGCTGCACGGCTCGCTCGATTGGTCAAACATTCCAATCATTTGCTCAGGTTTATATATAATATACAAAATGAAATTTTGAACACGTCCAATTATCTCTCTCTCTCTCTCTCTCGAGACTGTCGCTCGAATATTATGATTCTTCAGCTCGAGGCAAAAGAACGTTTAATATAATACTTGATAGCAGACACACTCTCGGTTTTCACATCTAGAATAGTCTTTCGAGACATCGTCTCGGGTTAATATAGTGAATTTCGATTATTTTTCTCTCTTTCTCTCTGGGTTAACGGTAAAAAGAGCAGTGACAGCGGCAGCAACAGCAGTTGTCGTTTTCTGGCCTAACTATATGCATACAACAGGAGAAAGACAAATAATCGAAAAATATATATACATCCAATGGCAGCAACAAGTTTCTTCTCCCTCTTGTATTATGAGTATACATGTATATACACGCTGCATTGTTTCCTGTGGCCGCGTGACAAGAAGCAAATGTGCAAACATGTTATAGGCTCGGAGCGCGTCGAAGGAAGTAGTGCAGCGTCATACTACAGTCAACCACATCGCGCACAGCTGCATATGTATTTATAAGAAAGCCAATCCTTATGGGGTCGGGTCAGGCTCGCTATAATCATAGGCTCTCAAGTTTTATTCGCGGCATGTGCGACTCATTAAAAACGTTAATCACGATCGCGGCTCTCATAATATATATCATACGTCGCCCCGAGGATTGGACGCTAAATCGACTTGCGTCATGTTTACATTATGCGCAATTGGAATACACAAGAGTCGATTGGTCTGTGTGTGGGGGAAGAGGCAGAATTGCAGCCTATTATCGAGTTTTCGCGCGAATCGAATAGAAGGCAGGAAATGCAGTTGAAGTAGGTGACGATTGCGATGATGCGCCGCTGCTGCCGTGAATACGCTTGATCGAAACGAGCGCCGAGTTTCAGGTCGATTCGATAAAGCATGACGAGATGGGCTCGTCGTTGATTGCTTTCGGGACAACACACGTGTGTTTCAATACGTCACTTTTTTCCTCCGAATTACGGCGCGATAATCGGATTGTTTAAGATTCCTTTCTTTTTTTTTCTGTACGGATTGCGAAAAAATAAAAAGACAAATAACGAACGGGTTGAGTAATTTTCTCTCAAAGTATCCATTTCATACAGACGCAGTATATTTCAACTCTTTTAAGCGTCTGAAATCGAGCGAAAACGAAGAAGAGGAACAGCAAAAAAATTCACACGACGCGCAGCACTTCGATATCAACGTCTGCTATATACGGTCGCCCATGCCGCTGCCCGTTATAGACTAAATCACGCACGTGCGCGACGTGTATCGGACGCAGCAACTGCCAGATGACACACAGACACTCACACGATAGTCCAGTCTTCAAATGCCAGTACCTATATACAGCGTACCAATCGATTTTCCCGCAGCTCGGGGATATTTTTCAGTTAATATACGTTTCCGCAATATACGCGAGTGCGGTATTGCCCAAGTTTTTACCATCTCCCTCTCTGTCTCTCTATTACTCGTGCGCCGAGCAGCGCATGAGAGAGCCTCGAGAATGTCACAACTTTCATTACTCGTTTGTATATGTACGTGCGTATGACGTACTTTATAAATCGTGGCTCGTGCGTAAGGTGCACAATCCTGTTACATACGCGCGAGTGACTCACTCGCTGCTGCTGCGATCAATTATTTCTCTATTGCTGTCTCTTTATTGCTTCATCCGAGAGAGGTTGGCTGATTGTAATTTTTGGGATTATTATGCCGCTGAGAGAGTCGACCCCCAAGAATAATACACCGAGATTCTCGGTGACTTTAGACATTATATATTGTATACTCGTTCATGGAAGTTATTACGAGAGGTGTCGATTTAAACCTCGGAACAATGCGCGCGCGGCGGCACCAGCCGCACGACGAAGGGGATTTAAACAAATCCGAACTTTCTCAAAGACGAGGAATTAGGTGACAGGCTTAATGGTTATTTATCGCGTGTAAATCGCGCTGCATTCAAGAAAACAGAATAACACTTCGGCTCCATTCGAAGTTGAGAGAAAAAAACAGTGTATAAAAGAAACCTCGGAAAGTCGTTTTTCCTTCTGCGGATAAAAATCTCGCGACAAGCTGCGCTGCGCACATGCACGTCGTCGGAAAAATATAAACGTCGATCGAGCTCTCGTCGAGCTATCGGAGCGAGCATTACCTGTACGTTATATAAGCCAAAGAGAGATTATCTATACTCCTACGTACAGGTATACCGGCTGTCGTTTTATTTCGTTTGTTTATACCGCGCGCGATGCACGGCGAATACGAACTTTTATTTTCTCTATTCGTCTTCCATTGTTTGTAAATTTTCAATCGTCTCCTTTGTTTGACAAGCGCGAATAAAAAAATTTGACGAACCGAACGCGCAATTGCGATCCAAAAATCGTCACTTCGATCATGACGCTGCACGACCCAACGAGATACAATATATAACACGAGTCAGCTAATGCATCGCATCATGCGTTACTATTAGAAAAACACACGCGCTGCAACTCTCGTATAATGCATCGGCAGCGAGTCATGCTGCAAAATCGGCAAGCATCCACCGGCGCACTGTGAGTCATCCGCATTTCGAACGAAAAAACGAAGAAGAAGAAGAAGAAGAGGAAGAAATAATAAACGCGCGCCCGCAAGGAATTTTGAGAATGCCCGACGCTGTGATGCTGCTGCGTGCTACCGCTGCTGATCGCTACGGGTCGGAAGTAAAAGTGCGCGCGCGCTTTTATACATATTCATCTCTCTGACTTGCGTACATGTGTACCTCTATATATATTATGAGCGTCTCGTGCGAACAGCGCATTATTAACATCCGTGTTCCCGAATTCTTCATATATAAATCATCTCTTTCTCTTGTACTCGGAGTCGATTCTTTTTTTTTTTAATTTTATTTTCAAATTGCCATACTTACCTGAATTATTCTTTTATTATTCATTGATCGGATTATTCATCAATTATTCACGGCTTTAGTTACTTGTGACTCTTTAATTTTTTTTCTTCGTCCTCATATCCTCTCCCTTCCTTCCTCTCAGTATCTCGCACTCGTTTCGCTGCGATAGATCACTTTTAATTTCCTCGTCGCGATCTCTTTCTCTCGCTGCGCGTATCATCGAGAGCGAAATGATGTATCGCTTCCTGTCCGCGAATCCTGATGGCCGACGATCATCGCGCATCAGGTGCGCGGATTAATTGGGAAAATTCAAGCGAAGAATGTCTCGATTTCCTTAAAGACGCGGCATCGTTGATTTCTTTCTATTTTTCTTATTTCGCAATCACCTACATATATAACATATATTGGCGGCAGACAACAATGACGGCGATAATTTTTCGCTCAAGGATTCAAACCACACACGCGTACTCGAGCTGGCTCTCTCGACGAGGTATATACTTTTCAGAGTACGCGAGCGGCGCGTGTGACGTCAACCTTCGCTGCGTTGCACAGCTCACATATGCGCACACAGAGAGAAAGAGAGAGAGAAATAATAATTACCGAGTTTTTCCCAGCTGCGTACAACACTCGTATACACGTTTACGTTTACTCCGGAGTATAAATACGCATCGCTGCGGAGTGAAATTTTTATTTTCAATCCTGCGCGCAAAAAGGTATATCATTTAATTCTTATAAAGGCATAAAGAGAAGCAGCGGCAAAGCCGCCACTTATCCAATTTTATAAGTATACACATACACACAAATACTTACACGTACTTACCGTGGAGCACACGGCGGTGTGCATGTAGCGTTTTAACACGTCGTAAATATACGACTTCTTGCAACTCGTGGACTCCTTTTTTATGTAATCCTCTCGGACAAGTTTAGCTGATGAATTAGTTAGCTCATTTGAAGGATAAGGAATTATCAAACAGACTTTTAACTTTTTATTATTCATTTAATGAATATAATTTAGTGATTGAGTACAGAGATTCAACATTAAAATACTGGCTCCTGGATCAATGGTCTGAATTTTAAAAATAACAAATAGTTTTATATCTTTTGACATATAAAAAGTACATTATCAAATGTACGGTTACATATTAAAAACATTGATTAGTCGTTATTATTGCCTTGTAAAAAAGTGTCAAATGTTCAAGAAAATGAATCTTAAGTCATTCATCTTTTGCATATTACAACTTTTTTACATCTTAAGTGTTGGTTTTTAATCTTTTGCATAGAAGACTTTGGATGTGGAAAACTTAACGAGTTAGGTCTCTTCGACTGAGAATTGTTTCGGAAGGAGCTGATTTTAAATTGAATGGTACATCAATTGTAGCTGTCTTCAGTACGTTATGGTACCTGTAAAATAAATAATTAAACATGAGTTATTAATCTTGATTGCTCTACATTTATTATGTAATTGGCTTGACGATTTGACTTCATTTCAATTTCATCTATTATTAAACACGTCAAATTATTAGAACAGTTTTATAATTGTAAATCTATATCCAATATATAATTATTCTATACCGCACATTTAATGAAAATCGATAAAGTTGCGTTTACTAAAATTAATTATCGTAGACTCGAGTCTCAAGAGTGCTTTCAAGCTTTAGTAATAGTTTTCAAAGAGTGAGTATCATACTTACAAAGACATTTTTCATTGACCACCTTGGCCAACTTTTTGATATTGATATTGTAACCACTGGTGTAGTTCCACTTCTCGCGTTCGATTGCCTTAACAAGAGCATCAAATTGAAACGGAGGATCGTACACTCGGTTGAGAGCTACTCCCCTCTCCAAAGGAATGTCTTCTGCTCTTTCTTCTTGCGGCATCGCATTGGGGTAGTATCCGTACTTGATCCTGTAAGAGATTTCGTACGACTTGAATGTTTCGGTCGTTATTGTGAATGTCTGGTGTATGTGGGAAGCGACGCTCCTCTGCAGTCCTTCCTCGTTCACGTTGTCCGCCTCGAAGTAAAGCTGGACGTGACAAGGCATCTTTGGCTCGAAACTCAGATATCTCAGCTTCAGGAACAGCTCCCAGGCGCTGTGGTAACTGAAATCCTTCCATTGGGATTGAACCTTGTTCTCGAGATTGATCGCGGCAATGATAGCGACTTTTTGAGCCACGAGATCTTTATCCAAACCCATGATGATGTGGTCAGACATTAATTTTGCGGTCACGCATAACTTGACCCTTACTTTTTTCAGATCCGCAGGGGCAATTTCGTTGGTCATAACTGGTTGACAAATTCTTGAGATCATGTCAACCATTGCTTGGATGTCGATGGTGAACACGTTCGTGTATTGCGAGCGCTTTTCATCCATACCCCATAGAATTTGGAAAAAGTGAAGCGGTGGAGTGAGTATTTGCTCTTCCTCTGGAATATCTTCGTCTTCCTTGTCCGTGTTCCTGACTCCAGACGGGTAAAAGCCCAAATGAACTCTGTAGTAGACTTGATATTTTACACTCTCAATTGTCACCAGGACCAGTGCTTTTACGTCCTGATAGATTATTTTTTGCGGACCCGCGAGGGTAACGTTGTTCGCCCTCTTGTTGATCTGAACCATCTTCGTATCTCTGGGTTTGTAGCTCTCGTCCTTGATCGCCGAGTAT
Source organism: Trichogramma pretiosum (assembly GCF_000599845.2). NCBI lineage: Eukaryota > Metazoa > Arthropoda > Insecta > Hymenoptera > Trichogrammatidae > Trichogramma > Trichogramma pretiosum. The sequence goes on from NW_019641681.1 coordinate 448,257, forward strand.
ATCTCGAACGCGAGCAGCGTACTGAAATCCTCCCATTTGGTGTTCGCCTTGAACTCGACGTGACACCCCGCAGCAATGGCAGCGATCTTGCAGAGACTATCCTTGTGATCGGGTAACACGCGCTGGTCTATGCGCAGTTGGAATTGGGCTTTGAATTTGACCGAGCAATTCTGCTGAGAAATCTCGGTGCCAGTAGTACCTTCGTCGCCCGATGGTGATTCTTCATCCTCCTCCTCCTCCTCCGACGACGACGACGACGATGGTAATATTATTGCAGAGGATGATGGACCTGCAGTTGGCTCAAACTCAAACATTTTTAAAGACGATAAGAAGTCCGTGTGTTTCTTCCTACTCGGTTGAATTTGGAAGGAGCGAGCGTTGAGCCATTCGCTCGGCTCTAGGCTTACGCGTTACATTTTTCAAATCGTAACGTAAACAAATTAAAATAAGTATGGGGGTATTATTTAGATATCAATGTTTTGAATTTTTCTAGAATAATAAGTAACTTTTGAGTCAAATCTAAATGATAATCTTGATGTAATAATTAACAGTAATATCGATAACAAAATAATAACGATAACGGTAGTGATAATGATTACAACAAACAACAACTTGACCAGCTATTTTTTTATTGATATCTGATAAGATCGTATTTTTCGATGTATTACTTTTATAAAAAATTATATTAATCCTAATTCATAATTGAATAAAATTTTTTCAAGTGTTCGTTTGCGTATTTCGTGTAAATCGCAACGAGAATCATATTTGATACACGTTAATTAGATATCGTTTGTCGTCGTAATCCAAGACATTACTTATTTCTCATAATAAAACGGATATTCGTCAGTTTCTTTTCCAAGATTGAAACTTTTTCACATGTCTGCGTACATAATAACTTCCCGTCTTTTGAATGAACTCGCCCGGTCGCGCGTATGTGTATACAGAGTGCAGCTCTGCACGTATGATTAGCGGCACGTGAAAACCGTCTATGTGCACGCCTGTATATGTATACGCATCGCGTGTGCAGATCTCCTCTCTTTCACGGCAAATAGCACGGTGTGTGCAAGTGACTCTTTTCGCTCGCTGTCAAGGTTGCGCGTGAAAAAAAAAGTAAGAGAAAAAAAGCTTCGACCAGTGCCTCGTATAATATAGCGCAGGTATGCAAGATGAAAAGAAATAACTGCGGTTTTTTAAAATCGTCGGAGTATAGGTGAGATTTTTCGTAAATGCAACAATCGGGTGGATTTCAGGTGATTTGAGGATGTGATTTTTTCTACTGCGTGTGAATCGCAACGAGAGAAAGAAAGAGAAGCATTTGAGCGATTTATCACGAGGTCGTTGCTGAAATAATATTCAACGATCGCGTATGCCAACGACATCGAAATTTTATTTGATAATTTCACGAGACGAACGAGACACAGACAGATAAATCATAAAGTTCGGTAGCGAGGCCTTGTCGTCGCACAATTGAAAACAAACAAAAGCTCGAACGAAGAGCCCGAGATGAGAGTATAATATTGTACGTGTGCTATGTCTGTGTATACTCATGGGCTCTTTCAATGCTAATGATATATAAACCTTGCAGATATATACGGGTAATGCGCACACACGCGAATTAACATAGAGCCAAATCAGAGCTGCATACACGCGTATTATATGTACGAATATACACTGCCGCCTTACAGCGACAAGTTTTTCAATTAGGAGCTTGTTGCACGCGAATGTGTACGATACATACAGCTGCTGCCTTTTTTCTCTCTTTCTTTTCTTTTTTCTCTTTTTTGGGTTACTTTCGCGTGCTTGTGTGCTGTTTGTGTTATGCACGATATCGGCCGATGCAGCGAATTCGATTATAAAGTTCGTGTAATACACGAGGGAACAATTAGTTCTTGATTCGTCGGTCGGTCGAGCTCCGAAATTAATTTTACTTTATTTTTTCAAGAAAAATCGGTAACTATATATCTCTCACCGTAATGTCGCAAAAGCATTAGAGATTATAATGTAGAAAAACATTGCGAAATACGCGACGGGAAGCTTTTTTTTTATCAAAACTAAAATTCCGAAACGAGTTCGATAATCGTGAAATATAGGCCATAAAGTCCTACATAAATCATGTGCTTTTTGTCAGAAAAACGTATATAAACGACGGTTAAGCGACGTATTATGAAACATTATGTCACGGCTCGTTAACCTCGTTGAAACGATAAGGAAAACGTTTGAAACGGCGCGCGCATGAAAGTTTCAAGACGCTCTGGCTTCAGCCATCATCGTTGCCGCTCCATATTGGAAACAAAGCGTGTAAATCATTCACACGTACACGCGGTCCGGACTCTCAAAGTTCAACCATCAAACCAACACAAAAAAGTACATTACAATGAGAAACACAAAGAAAAATGATTTCTAAGCTCTTTTTTCATTCGCGGGGTGATTTAAATTTCCCATTTTCGACACTGGATCGTGTGTAAAAGTTAATTAGCCGGTTGATCATCACACCCGCGCTCGGTCGGATCGTCGATGTAAGGCGACCGCATTATGATCACCTGCTAGCCGATGCTCATTATAGTCGTCCATACTAATTATAGCTCGAGAGTCTCGCGCGCACTTGAAATCGAATCAAGGATGATCGATCATTCCCGAGGCTCGAAAATGTACTACGAGTGCGTGTGATATACGCGCGGACACTTTCAAAAGCCATCCCAAATTCTCTCGATCGCAGCTGTAATGTATATAAAATACGAATGCTGCTGCGTGCATGCATGCATCGAAGCCAACGCGGGCATAACAATGATACATTGTCTCTGACAATGTGCATAAGTACGTGCACACGCGCGGACACGAAAATATTTAAACATACGCATTTATAAATATATTCTTTTGTACCCGAGAGTAGTGTATCGCGTATATACTTTAAAGTGGGTCAACTTTGCCTGTGCCTGACACAGCCGAACTATATGCTATCACGCGCGTGGGACGACAACCACATGCATACACACATACACGTAAGGAGTGTAGTTGCTCTCTTACACACGGAAGGGGTACTTTGATACAAGTCCGGAGGCTTTGTTTAAGACAGACGGTATTAGCACATAACATACACTCACGGAGAGGTTCACGCTGAGTAGAGAGTGAACGGCGTAGAGCTCGGGGCAAAAGTCACATGTATACACGTATAATACACTCGTGTGCTTCGAGTGTGTGTCTGTAGATATGTGTTCGTGTGGCTTAGCTCGAGCCACCACATACATACACAACGATGCTTATCGAAAAAGAGAATGAGTTGTTATAGCGCGTACGTGTGTTAGAGAGCTCCGCGTTGCTTTACTTTTCGTCGCGCTAATTGATCCCCGAGTCCGAGCTGCTCCGTATTTTCTCTGTACACACCTATTATAATCATTTGAAAATTCAGCTCGAAGCTATATGTGTTATGTGCATCGTCGCGACTTTCTATATGTTTACGCGCAAGTAGGCACGCGATTGATTGATTTATCTGCCGTCATTTAGCGCGACGCTCGAGTGCGCTTCAATTAATATACGACGTTTTAATAATCTCTGTACAAATATGTTTTCACGATCCGTATACAAACGTACAATACGCCGCCGAGAGAAATTATAATTCGGATCCGCGGGGGCTGTGTACTTGATACATACACACAACACAGTCATTGTAATATGACTACAGGAGAGATTCAGCTGATATAACGTGTATAAAAGTAAACAACTGCACCCTTTATTATTACGAAACGAAATTAAAGCTTGGCTCTCGATCGAAGCGAGATATCTGTCGAGAAAGAAAATGACATAGAAAGAGAGCCGAGGAGAGCTAAACGAGCTATGAAGTTGAAATTGATGTCATTTCATTAAGATATAGGTGGTAGACTATAAACGCATTGTAGGCATTCTTTTCGCTCTGCGTCCGTACATGTGCGTGTCTAGGAACTCGGCGGTCAATTAAAATGCGACTAATTTAAAATGCCACAGCAAATAACCCAGCAGCTTCGTCGTCAACGTCATCGTCCTGCTGCTACTACTGTGCGAAAGCGAAATCGACTTTTTTACGTTTTTTTTCTTCTGCTTCTTCTTTGCACTACGCGCGAAGGGGTTGTAGTGTATTTTTTTTCTGCGGCCGTCTCGCGTGGGCGAGTATGCGGAACGCCGCTTGATGCCGCCTCGAGGGAAAATAACAGTTCGGGCGGCCACCGGTCGCAATAACAAAAAATAAAGTTCCCATAGACGCGCGATTTTGCACTAACATGTGCGCTGGTAGTGCATACACACACTTACACCCTCATATAATATATCTGTATATTGTTATATGGATAAGAGAGAGAGAGAGAGGGACGAGAATTGGCTTCCTCACTTTGCAAGTCGTGCGAATATTTTTTTACTTTGTTTCGCCTCGATGATTACGGAATGATAATGTTTAGACACTTCTCGTCGTATACGTATGCAATACATTCTTTTTCCTTTTGCACACGTATATCGTCGCACATGTAGAATAAACAAGCCGATCTTCGGATGAATAATTTTTCGCGGCCACGCGGTACGTCGTGTCTTGTCAGCAGCGAGTCAGCATCGAGAGTGAAGTGTATATATACACAGAAAAAGTGGATCAGTAATGCCATAATGTACGAACGCGTATCTCTCGAGTTTCAAGTACGAAAACCGGAAAAGTGCGATTACGCGCGTTACACACAGCAGCAGCGACCGGGAGTAGGCGCAAAATTAAATCGTAATAATACGTATATGCGAGTAACGAGCAGCAGCGAGCTGTGTCTTTCTAGGTCCACACACAATATACACAGTCGCTCGTATATATGCCCCGACACTCTTGCATTCATAAACGATCCCAATGAAGGCGTACGTATACGTATGTGTATGTCTCTAGCTCTGCGCCGCTTTATAAAGCCCGCGCGCGAGAGATACATAATAACTTATAATTGAGCAAGCGGTGCACACTTCAGCAAAATCCGATAAACGAGATGCCTAGGCGATACACGTATGTGTATACCGTACGATACTATACAAGCCGTGTCTTATATGTATACGGAGTTACGAAACAGTAGTTCACTTTTTGCGCCTAACTCTCTCGCGCGCGCCTGCACTCCGTATTATTTAATGTCTAAACTGACTTTCGCGCGCGCGCGCCAGAGAAGTTGAATAAAGGAGCTTTTTATCGAAACTTGTGCCGGGGCGCGCGCGAGCTCATGAGCGATGGATACGATGTATGATTTCGCAAAAATTTTTTCGGTAGCTGCATTTCGTCGAACTCGATCGATTAATTAAATTCGACACTTTTGTATGCGCGCTGTTCAGCAACTTAGAGCGAATTAAGCAATAAATGAAATTGATTTTTGTTTGTAATAAACGTACAAAATCGTGTCGTATAAGAGCACGATCTAAGCAATCGTTGCTTCGGGGTCTCTTGCATTATATTAGCTCCGCAGAGCAGAGATTTGCCCATCCTCAAATATTTTTTTCCACCTTTTTGTCACCGATGCGACAGACGCACAAAGACACGCGCACACACGTTATAATATGCCAGACAACGACGACACACCATCATAATCAACGCACAAGGCGAGCGAATCGTAGAAAGAGAGAAAGAGCGAAGGTTGTGCACTCATATGTGTATATCGAGTGTACGACTGTGATTATCATGCGTGTGTCTGTATACACTTACTCTGCAGCTTTTTTTTGCTCAAAATGACTCTCGCGCATATATATGTGTATTATATACTCCGAAAAAGAAAAAGAAAAAGGAGAGAGAGAGAGAGAAAGAGTGACTCTCGTTCCCGCGTGTGTGCCGTATGTATGTGTTTGCATGGGAAGTATATGAGCGTCGCATATCTACGCCGGTGGTGCACAGCCGACAAGAACAAAAGCGACTCACTTTCGTTGTTTCGCTGAGTTAGCTGCTTCTTTTTTGTATTATATTATTTCACGTATACGATGCTGCTGCTGCTGCTGCTGCTCTTTTCTTTTCCTCTTCTCGTCTACGTCTATACGGCGAGAGAGTACATGTACACGATGATAATCTCTATATAAAGAGCGAATTTCATTAATCGAGATTCAAGTCGTGTAGGAGGAGTTAATAAATGACAGTAATTAAGCCTCCGCTATGTCCGTGTGTGTCTGCGCGCGTAATCTCAGCTATTACAATACGTAATATGATGTAGCATTATTTGCTCTCGACGGGCAGAGAGCGAAAGTGTATATAGGTAATAACGATCGTTAATTTTTCCTCTGCTTGCTTTGCTTGAGAGAGAGAGAGAGAGAGAGAGAGAGAGAGAGACAAGAGGAAGGGAATTGATTAGTTGTTCCGTACGATTATTATTTATCTCTACGATTTCATCGTTCGCGTGTGGTACCATAGTATCCATATAATACCTACACGCTTGCCCCATATGTCTTTTTAAAACAAAAAAAAGCTCCGACGTAGGCGAATTTCGTTGTATTATTGCAACGGGGCTCGACTAAACGATCCGCTTACTCGGACAAAACATAACGAGGAAATACTGCGCTCGCGCGTCCATACATACATACGCACACGCATGCACAGCGCTGTAACAATGCTGTGTAAAAGTTGAACGTCCGCCGCGTGCGCCAGAAAATATTTTCCAGCATTATCAACGAAATTCGATGTATGTACACATCGTTTACACGTCGAATCTGACTCGAGCTTAAAGTTAAAAGAAAAAAGCTTACGCGCTGTTAAAAAACACGCGTGCGCATATGTGAGAGATACTTTTCGTTTACGGCGTATCGAGTATAAAATACGTGCCGTGACGACTGCGTAAAGGTGCCTCCTCTTGACGCCAGTAGCAGTGCACGCGCGGCGATGATCACCGACGAGCATCGAATCGCAGTTAAGAAAAATTTATGTACGTTTCTGTCTCGCAGCTCCTCTCGCTTTGCTTTTTCGTTGTTGTCTTTTTGTTTGTTTTGTTTCTTCCTGTAACACCTGCTTGGCGCGTGCGTGTCCCGAGTTCACAAAAAGTATACGCACGCAGACGAAAAAAAAAAAAAATACTCACGCATACGTACGAAATAAAAAAAACGAAAAAAGAAACGTGACCACACGATGTCGGAATAATAATTTATTTTTTATGAAAGAGAGAGACGCGTGTAATATATACAGCGTCTCGGGGATTCATTGTTGCCGTGGCAATACGTGTATAACTGTAAAAAGCGCCCAAATGAATTACAAGTTAGTGGTCAGAGAGCACAATGGAAAGAAATTTCTAGTGTACAGGCGAGAAAAATGAAAAAAAAATGGTCCAAGTTCACAGGTGCTGTTGCTGGTGTCACGAGCGCTTAATTGAAATGTCAAATCACGACGACGACGACTATAAGCTCGGCATGTGCGGCGGCTGCGTTAGATTGTCTCTGAAAAAGGGGGGGGGGGGACACTTTTCAAACGGAAAATCCATCATAATCTCTCGCATCATGTTCGTACTGACTTCTCACTCACACAACACATACACACACGCGTTCATATATAGAACCTGTATAGTGTGTATGCGAGACCGCAAGCCCACGAATGATTTATCACGTATAAGTCGAAAAATAGGCTCTGCGCGGAGCTGTCACGATACGCGCGCGGCAGACACAGACAACAACGGAGCGCGCACACGACTGCGTGTGTGCACACGGGCTCCGAGTATGAGTGTCAGAACTCGCGTGCGCAAAGCCCTTGACCCGGCGTCGTCGTCGTCGTCGTTGTCGCGAGACCTATACTAAATAAACTTCGGCTCCCTCGTCAGTACTGTACGGACGATATTTTTAAACCGCGTCCTCCGTTCCGTATACGCAGGCTCTCGCCTTTCTTCGTTTAGGTGCCATCTGTCCCGATGCGCGTTTAGGCGATGTATTACATTTGCGCACGCACACGGCATACGCTGTGCACGCATAAATTAATAATATTATAAATGTACCATTGCCATTTCGTTTATTGTGTGCGCGTGTGGCCAGCTCCGAAATCGACTCCCAAACGAATAGGCAATATATATAATTGGCACTTTACCGCCTATAACTCACCCATCGTCTTGTATGTATATCGTGCATAACAACAGAAGTCGTGTACACTCGTTCGAGCTTCTTTAAGGGTGCGTTACGAGGAGGGGGGATATATTATCTTACTCTTCGAATTCGCCTCAATTTCTTTTTACTCCGCAAACCTTTTAAGAGTATTCGAGGTACATAATAGCTGCGTATATATTATAAGTGTACGCGGCGTATATGTGTGTGTACGTGCGTGAAAAAGGTGGCGAGGGCTTTTTTCCGGTGTGCGTATCGCGGCTTCTATTGTTTCGAGTGCCACTTTAACGCCACCAAGGTCTTATACATATAGGTACTGTATATAAAATGCGCAGGGTGGCTGCGCGCCAAGGAGGAAAGGAAGGTGATTTACATGTTCATTGTGTTTTTTTTTCTTTCTACAGTGCAGGGGGTGGTTGATGAAGCATGTAACGGGTAATGAAGTATTGTCACCTACATTACTCGCGGAGAGACAGAGGAAAATGACAATTATTTCTTTGTTACATTATACTTTATCATAGAGAAAAAAAATTTTATGAAATAATCGCTGCGCCATATAATATCCTCATCCTGTTGGCTCGATAATGTAGCGCAACAAGAAAGAGAGATAGAGAAAGAGAGAGAAAAAAGTTCGTTTCTCGAGCTGCAGCACGTGTTCGCGCTCGTGTTCGTAGCACACACAGGCATAATAATTGATCGTAGCAGGAAAAAAGGCAGGCACAGGCAGGCTAAAGCTCGTGCTGGAATAGATAAATCGGACATTTGTTGCGTATTATATCGCTCCAAGGGGGTTATATACGTATACGGCAGAGCCTAGTGCCGGGAAACGGATGCCGATGCGACCTTTGCGATAAAATAGCGCGCGCTCGCGAGAAGCGCACGAGAGATATAGATATATTACTGAAATCACGAGTCCGCCTGTACTCTAGGCGTTTGCGGGCTTACTCTATGCGATGAGCAACTTCATTTACGTACAAAAATGTTGTACGTTCGCGTAAGCTCTGTGCTCGCCATTATTTTATTTTATTGTATTTTTTGCGTGGATAGGCATTTTTTATGAAGCGATCGCGCGAGACATGTGTACATTTACAATAAAACACGCAGCATGACTGCGAGAAGCTAGCTCATCCTTACTTTTTTTTTTTAACCGCGGGCAAATTGAAAACAGAGAGCCTCGCACGCAACTAGTATCGGGTTACGCGGGCTGCTACTTGGCATTCCGGAGTCGTCAATAATCTATCATCGCACCACCACACGCGTACACAGCACACACACACACACATGTACAATACACAAAGTAAAATATTAAATGCAATCGTATACATTATATTTGCGAGTCAAGCTCCTTGTCATCGTCATGCAGATCGCGGAGCTCGCGCGCGACATTCCGATCAGTTCGTCCATACAGCTCGGTTTTACGAACGATTTCTCGGCTTACGGTTTTTTTCTTAAAGGCCCGTACAGTGAGTACTTTATCGAAAATTTTTAAAAGTGCTGCACTTTTGCCTCGTAACGCTTAAGTATCATTTTGTTGTTATACTGTCACCCCCTTGACTATGGAGAGAGACTTGTATTGAAGTTTTTTTCTATTAGCTCTATTTTTATGTCAGTAAAATTACCGTTTAATCGAAAACATCTATCAATGAATGATGATTATTGTGAGATGTCTAATTAATTAAAACTTGAAAGTATGGATTTTTTTTTTTTCAATTTTTAATGAACATAATAACAATCGAGTCCATAATTTAACATTAAAGAAATTACATGAACTAATTAATATTGAGGAAAGCAAAGTCTTCGTCCTCTCAGTTTGATCATTTTCGTCATATTTTTTGACAAAGGTACCTCATAAATGGTTGAATAGATCAATATGAAACTTTCATTGTTACACCTACATTATCAAGCTGATTATGCAGTTTTGTGTACTTTCAATACAATTGGACAAAATTAACCTAAATTTCTGTAATTTAAGGAGAATTTTATACAAAGAAAAAACTGCGAAACTTATAAACGGAATTTTTCCGGTTGCAACGAGATGGATAAAATAGAAGCTCGGATATAATTGATTAAAAATTTGATTTTTATGATCGTCTAATACAAGATTTAAAATAAAAATTTGCGTAGACTCATACGCAAAGTACCACGACAGATCGCTAGGTGGCTATATCCTATTTTCCAATAAACTCCAACACAAAGTGACAAATATCAGAACTTATATATAAGTTATACATATATATTTATCATATATATATTTCCATAAATTATATATGTATTAAAAGTTATATGCATAATACATATTTATAAGAAATACATAAATAATTCCACTCCAACATCTTTCAATCTTAATGGAAGATAACTTATATTGGCCTTAATTTTTTTGTCCACCTTCATCTTATTCGTCTTCCTTCGCCGCTCCCTCGCTGTACACAACAGCTCGCCGTAGCAACAGCTGCCCGGCACACGCATATATATCTGTGCGATGCTGTATTCAGTGCTTATATGTATGCAGGTGTCGAGCGCACCTGCGCGCGAGCACGCGGGGATAATCATCAGCTGCTCTACTCCGCATGCATATAACACAGCACACGCGTCGCGTGCGTTCGTATATATATAGGATATTGCCGTCCACTCGGTGCGCGCTCAGATTTTGCGTTTGCGAGAGAAGACGACAACCACGAATAAATGTATTCACGCGAGCTACGTGTGTGTGTATATAAGGAGATGGATCGTATTATATACCTGTTGGCAAGATTTGTGTTATGAAATATTAAGTGGCACTCGATGATGTTGACGTCTCTCTTTCTCTCCAAGAGCCGAGGACGAGTCATAACGCAACTGCTGCTTCTGGTACTGATGCTGCTGCTGCTGCTGCTGTGAATTGCGGTTTACGTGCACACGTGTGTGCGTCGATATGTGTATACATGTTTTTTTGGAGCCAAGCCATCGCATGCCTCGATTGCTCTTCAGTGAATATCGCCCTCTATTGTATCCTCGGCCTTTTGCTCATCATCTTCTCCTCCCCTGCGCAGGAAGCTTAATATTTATACAAAGTATATGACGAAGAAAAATATTTTTTTGACGTTTGGTCTGTGTACAGACCCCGCACGAGTGTATCGTCTTACTCCGAAAGTTTCGGTGTTGCTATATTTCAAGGCGCGCTCTTATGCATAGACTCGTATCATTATGAATGCGAACTAGCCCCGCGCGTGCCCGCCCGAGCACCTGCTGTCGTTGCTGCTTCTGTCTGTCTCAAAACTTAAATCTACATAAATCATCATAAATCAAGAACCTATACAATGAAGTTTTATTCATTTTTGCTCTTCTTCTGTTTGCAGGCTGCAGCCCTGAAAACGGCGTGCCGGACATGACGGTGATCAGCGACATCGACGAAATAGGGATCAATCGCAATCTGCAAGTCCGCTACAGCCGAGATGAAATATACGTATCCTTTTTGCCATAGAAATAGAAAACGAAAAGAAAATGAAAAAAAATGTGCCACCTCACGGGGGCGCGCGCGCGCTCGCTTTGCAGTGATTACTCAAGCTCGTAAGAAAAAAACAGGCATCTCTCTTTCTCTCTCCCCGTGCCGTGCTTCATGTTTGAGGAACCTACTTACCCCCTTGGCTTCGAACTTCAAAGAAAGCAAAATAAAAAAGAACTTGCACTCTCGAGCGAGAAAGTGAACTCCCGCGTGTGTTCGTTGAAACTCACCGCTCGCGGTAAGAAAAGTAAGGGCATACGCCGCTGTACCTGCCTTATATTTTGTACACCTCACCTGCTTCGACGACGACAACGACGACGCGTGCCTGTCAATTATAGAGTGCGTGTAAATACGCGTACATTTATTCGCAACGACTGGTGCGCGCGTGGCGTATAAGGTACGGCTTCGATCACGCGCGTCGATGGATCCGAAGACGAGCTAATTAATCTGTATAGAAAAACTGCGATTATCGGTCGCGCATTCAAGACGCGTTTACGTACCTGCCGATTCACTTACACATGGCTGATTTACTTTACATATTTTCTTCGGCGCGTATTAAAAGCATATCATTAATGGAACTTTATCGTCGATTACTCATAATAGTCTCTTTTACATGTATTAATATTAAAGTTGACTAGACACTGACAGTGCACGCTTCATCGTACCGTCATCGATTTACGAAGATCGCGAGTAATGGACTTTTTTTTATCAAAATTTTTTTCCCGCATAGCTCCTCGAGGTTTCTTTTTTCCAGCGTCGATTTGCAATGAACATGTACACACGGGCGAAGGGCGGTACGGCCACATCCAGCATTATTTAATCCTACTGCCTACGTCCATGTAGCACTTTGGGGCAAGAGCGGGGAGGGGTGTAAAAGTTAGGCGCGTTACCATGTCAACGAGGTAGAGCTGCCAGAACACCCCCTGCGAACGCTTACCATAGTCAGCTGGTCTCTCGCTCTCTCTAGAATTCGACGAAATACATTCCTGGGAGCATGTGCGGGGTCATTCATCTTATCGCCAACGAAATTCACACTTGTACTTAAATCCATCGACGGAAATCGCACAGACACATTCGTAATTTCGGCGCGATTCGTCGAAAAACAGCTCAGCGCCTGTTAATATAATCGAAGGGTGGACCGTATAATTAAGGACCTATCGACGCTACGCTGATCGATGGATTCGTTATTGTCCCTTTGATTAAAGGGAACAAAGAGCGCGTCGAGTGCAGAAAATTTTCTGTGATTGTGAAAAATTTCTCTCTGGCTCTTAGTCCGAATCGATTTAAGGCTCTAGTTATACGTATAGGCACATAAAAGCACCAACTCGGCTGCTTTCGAGAAAAGAGAGTATTGTAAATTCGAGCCTTTATCGCGACGTTTGCAAAATAAATGGCATACATAAATATAATAATATCCGCAGAAAAGAAGATCTTTGCGGGGGCGTTTCGTATTTCCAAACGAAGAAAACCCCTTTCGAAGTTTGCGCATTTTTATTTTGTATATCCATCAAAGAAGCTCGTTGCAGATTCGAAATATCTATAAAATAAAATTGAGAGATATGACTTTGAGTCGAGAGTTCTCTCAGTATGCGGCAACGATCTGCATGTACATATAACAGAAAAAGGCCTCGCTCTCTTGAGTCGAGCCCTGCGGCTCGCATTTCGTGTGTCTCCGCCGTATCATGCACAGAGAGAGGGGTTGTAAAAAAAGACTTTCGCTGAATAGATCGAGTAAATAATGACAGCTTCGAGCGAACGGTCTAGTCGTCATTACGTTTAACTCTCGTCGTCGTTGCCGTCGTCGTGTGCAGTTCACTTCTTTTTTTTTTTCATACGAATGATTCGATGCGCATTTAACCCTTTTTTGTCGTTGTTGCCCTGCACGCGCGTGACTCTTTTGTTCGGCTCTCTCCTTTTTTTCTCTCTTTTAAAAGATTCAGCTTAATCGTTCGTGTGAAATCACCCTGGCAGCGATTATAACGCGTCTCTTGTCATATACAGTTATTATACGAGCTCAGGGGGATCGACGTACGTATGGATCACGATCTTAATTTTCAAATATTTACTCGTGCACGGCGATCGCGTCGATTATTAAACGTTGTAGGCCCCTTAATCATTTATATATTCAACAAAAAATCCGAGGTTAAACTGCTCCCCGATAGTTTTCATCTCGCTGCCAGCTCGAAATGGATTTACACATCCCAGCAGACATTCGAGATCAAACGATATGGAGCGGTATACGTATGTATATGTACGAGGCAATTCACCCTGTGTCTTCTTATCGCGTCTCTCTCGCTCTCTTGTAAGCCAGTTCTCCGACTGCGCGCGCCGGCACTATTGCGTTCCCAGCATTGTCTACCTTCAAATACATAGCTATTAAATCGCTATATACATGGCTGCATGGTAATAGCGGCCAATTAAGCTTCTCTAAAATATGATAAACGTCGCGCGCACGAACCTGAAATTGCGCGTCTTCTTCTTTCCCTCCCTGTTTTTTTCCACCGTATGTACGTGCAGAGAGTCGAGATGCTCGCGCTAATTAAAAAAAAAAAAAGAAAAAAAAATGTCATGCAACGCGAAGCATTTTTCCGATATGATTACGTTCGAGCGCGACGCAGCAACGGTATTTATGCAACGTCTCGAACTTGTTCGTATCAAAAGAAGATAAAAGTTCGCACAGCGTACACACACACACACACACAGTGGGGATCGACGCCGGGGATGACTCTTGAGAAAAAAAAAGTTGAAAAGAAATATCGCTGATATATATACGAGGTACTTTGTTATTATTGGCTCTACGATAGGTCAATGTACCGCTAAGACCCGAGATATGGGTGTTGAAATAAGAAGGGGGTTTGGATCTGCGTGAGTGAATATAGCATTACATCTACGAGAAGATTGCACGAAGGCTGATATACATTTGTGGCGTAAGATTAAAAAAAACCCCAAGTGATACGGGCCGTTGAGAGAGACTTGCTATGGGAAATTAATTTTTTGCTCGATTTTTCAATATTCGTTCGGTTTGATGTAAAAACGACAAATTGTTGTGAATATGCTCGTCCCGTTATTTCATCACTGTACGAAGTCTTGTAACCGAATTCTCAACGTAGGCATGAAAATATTCACTGCACACGTGTGTATACGCCCGATGAAAAGAAAAAAAATGGGGTTAATGGTAAGTGACCCGAGCTATATACGCGAGGTAGATCGCTTTACAGGTGAAGTGCAACAATCTGCTGCTGCTGCTGCAGAGGGTAAAAAGGGAGCAAGCGAGAAAAGAGAGCCTATATACGTATATTTTTGGAAAAACTCCCGAAAGGTTGGCGCGGTTTTAAGTATTTTCATCCCGCAGGTATACATTCGTGCACCTTTATTAGCAAAACATGTAGGACGAGTGGATAGAGAGAGTAAGAGAGAGAAAAAAAAGGAAACATAATCTGCATATTCGAGCGTCGTTACAAAGCCCAACACATATCCCATTGATCCCTTCATACGCGCGCGAAGCTCTCGGCATAAATCCATATCAGGTACTCTGTAATATGCTCGTGTGACTCGACATGAAAATCTGTACACAGCTACGTGCATACATCTGTACAAGGCAAAGAGATGCATACACGCGGCATATACACCGCGTTCCAGCGCGGCACACAGCGACGGCTCTTGGAAATTAGCTCGATGTTTTCCACTCTAATTTTCACACTTCGATCGCGTATCTCTCTTTCTCTACCCCCGAGAACTTGTGCGTGGTACAACGACCTAAAAATGAAAAAGAAAAAAAACACCAACAAGCGTCGTTATGATGTTATATCATAGGTTGAGGCAGTTTCAAGAGCTTTTATTGAACGACAAATAAGTGAGTCGGTTGGCTAGCTGCGTAGGTATTTATCTTAGATTGGTTTGTGTCTCGCAGATGATTATTTATTTATGTATTAATTTTTTTGTATGAAAGCTCGGCGGTTTGTTCATTTCCATTTCGCAATGCCAAGCTTTAGAAAATACTTATTACACAAAGTCGTATTTACCTAGAGGATCAAAAATCATGGCTTTCGGTGCGCGCGAACATCGACCCCGATAAAACTCATTTTAATCTGGCCAGCGTTCAAAAGTCAAAAGTAACGTACAGACACACAAAATAGAAGTAGGCTATCGGGCATCGCGATGGCGAAGTACAACCAAACGTAAAGATACGCAGAGTCGCTTTGCGCAAAATGCACAAAAAAACCCGAAGAAAGAAACTTATAGATAATATGTAAAAGCCATCCCGGAATTGAATTCGTCGATTTAATTGCTCTCGAGTGTTTACACCGATAGTACGTGCTGTAGCAGTAGTAGTAGCTTTTCAACGCTAGATCGAGTTTCAAAATAAAAGCCTCCTTTTGCGTGCGCGTTTATAGTGGTGTGTATGCTCAACTGCGCGTCGTCATCGTCGTCGTCTTATCTCTGGCTTTGAAGCATATTTCACGTGTACGGTAGTATGCGTTGTATGACACACACACACACACACGTACTCGTGACACTTTATGGGCTGCAGTTCACCATCCCCCTTGAATTTTTTTTTCTTCACCGCCGACGCTGCCGCATTAGACTCGGCGCGCTCGACGTAGTACCATTAGCTTAGCACACCCTACCTCGGGCGCACTGTACAATATATGAGTCATGTTCTTGCACGTCTATATATATTCTGTATATAAGTTCCCCCCTTCGGCATGTGTATAAGTGACGTCATTCTCGGCTGCACGTCTTCATGTATACATATATACACAATATGCGCTCGGGTAATATGGGAGTTTTAGCCTGTGCGCAATTTAGCGTACTCCGCTCGATTATCCGAAAATATGGATTATATAGTTTTGTGCGAATACCCATAACGAATTATGCGTATATCTATCGATGGATCGCTCGCTTTTGTATACGATAGCGATATGCAGGGCCTCTCTGTAACCGACGATTCAGGAAAACACAGCCGTGAACCCCCGTGAGCTCGAATGAATATAACGACTGGCCTTCGCGAAACAATCGAGAGTGCCGCAGCTAGCGCCTGTACATGGACTGATTTGACTACCAAATTTTGCAAATAAACGGAGCAGGAACACTATCGCGTACATAATACGCGCAACTCCTTGGGCAGAAATAGAGA
This sequence comes from Trichogramma pretiosum, assembly GCF_000599845.2. Classification (NCBI taxonomy): domain Eukaryota; kingdom Metazoa; phylum Arthropoda; class Insecta; order Hymenoptera; family Trichogrammatidae; genus Trichogramma; species Trichogramma pretiosum. The sequence goes on from NW_019641681.1 coordinate 464,912, forward strand.
GAGAGAGAGAAAGAGAAAGAGAGGATATATGTAAGTTATACTCACTCGTGAGAACCCCCTCTAATTGTTTCAACAGATACTATAATTATAAAGAAAGTATAAAGATGTAATTACGATTCATGCACTTTTTTTAAAGGACATTCGTCGCTGTCATATTATCCTTGACTCTAGAAATGTTATTTTTTTTTGGGAAAATAGACGTACACAGGATCGATCCTCATCGCGGTGAACCCGTACAAGGAGGTCGACGTCTACACTCTGGTAAGTTACAACAATTCATCCGTTGTTTTCAGTGAAATACACAAGCATCGCACACCCACACTACACACATTTGCACGATATACAGCCGGGCGCCGTGCATTATGTATATCGTTTCAAGGCCACGCACATTTCGCATCTTTGCCTTCTTTCGCAAATAAGCGTGCATTTGTGTACACGCGCGCGCGAGCTCAGTCAGTGAAATAAATGGAGGTGCATCCGGAGAGGACGATATTTTATGTATGTGTGTATACTTACGCACCGTGGCCGCACACATGCCGATATCGTGTGCGGCGTCGGTGGTGGCGCGGATGCGTCGAGAACTGCGTCGGAATAACAAATACTGTATACTCACCTCGGCTGCATGTGCCCAATGATCGAACTGCACGTGTGCGTTGGTGTATACGAGCTTTACGCAAACTCGCGCGAGTTCATTAATTCTCTTCTTTTAGCGTGCGTGCGAGGCAGTAAAAAAATAAAATAAAATAAAATAAAATAAAATATAATAAAATAAAATAAAAGAAGTAATTTCCGACCATTGTGGCGCAAAGGTTCGTTGTTTTTAGCACGCACACACATGTGCAGGGGGTGTATCCAATTGAAAATAAGCCCCCGTTGATTACTCTCGAGCAAAAGCGAAATTGCATCAATCGATGGCATCGGCCGGATAATCGACATCCGTGCGAGGACATTTAATTGCTTCATGGTTCGCGCGACCAGGTTGTTTTCCGCTGAGGCTGTATTTATCACTTTTTGACAATCGAAGATTGTAGGCTCAATTTTTCTTGCATCGGATGAAACTCAGTGTGTAACATACATCGATTCACACCAACAGCATCTCTGTTTCAGTTTAAACGTACTTTCTCTGTAGAACTCACGATACAGAATTTGCCGAGGAAATTATCGTAAAGTTAGTTGGGGTTAGTTATAATAGGAATCATTGGAGTCATAGATGTGTCCAAGCGAGTACGAAAATTCGAATATGAATTCAAGTAAAAAAAAGGAGTTTATGAGCTTCCAAAGACTGTTGACGCAGTCCTCTTTCTGAATTTCAACTCATAATGAGGTTTACTAAAAAATACGTATTATAATTATCTCGATTAACGCTTCGTGTTTAAAAATAAAAACAAAAAGTTAGTACGAATACTAATTCGGCATAATTTATGTTGGAAGAAATGTAACACAACGTATCATCTAAATTGCGATTTAATTAGAGCAGCGTAATATTTTTTTCAAATGTTTAATGTATTAATGGCTCGATAAATTAATGACAAACTGATGAGAAAATTAAAGCCGCGCACGAGAGTAGCTGCTGTCGATCGCGTACGTGCCCCCCTGCATTACTGTATACCGCGCGTACGTGGATTATCGTTTTGATTGAAAATTCAACCATGCTTATGAATATTGTATAAGCCCGCGAGTTATCCATTCATGATTGGATGTAATAGTCCCCCCCCCCCCCCCCCCCCCCCCCCCCCCCCCCCNCCCCCCCCCCTCCCTCTCCCCTACCTATATACCTCCGTTCTTGAAATCCTGTGCATCGATTTTCTACGTACATAGCTCGAGACTTTTCGGGGTGAAAAACAAGTCGAAAGTAGCGAAAGCTTGGTTTCGAGACTTTTTCGTACGCTCGAGGATTTTTACGAGCCTCCGGGAGACGAACTTTCTTCCTCATATACTTTCTGCAAAGTGCCTATCTTGCAAGCGATGTTCGCAACTTTACGCCCTCTAGATTTGGTATTAGACGAAAAAAAATATGCATTCACACAAATATATAAGTGTCTACGTTGATACTCACGACTTCAATCAAAATATTAAATAAAAGAAAATAGCGTTTGGTTCGCTATACTACTGAATGAAAAATTAAAATTGCAACGAGAAATTTTTTTCTGAGTTTACTTTAAAAAATGTTGAGTATTTTTTCTCTCAATAATTATTAAGTTCAGAAAAGAAATGTCTCCATGGATTTAATCAGTGAAAATCCTTAACTTTTCTTAAAATTTGCCAGAATTGGATTTTTCCAAATAATCTAAAATAATCTCTAAAAGTTCGAAAAAAATGTGAGAATGTTTGTACATCAATTCTATTTTTGTGTTTCAAATTTTTCTTCAAACTCAATAATTTTCGAGGAAAACTTTGGTGTTTTGTTCATGATAAACTTGTTAAATTTTAGCCGCTAAGTAATGAATAGGCAATTTGAGATCTTTTATTTCAAATGATCCTGTGGTTATCAACAGAAAAGTTCAAACTTGCTTTTTAAATTAATTTATTTGAATGACATAGAAAATAAACAAAATTGAATAACTGCACTGAACCGTAAAAAATACTACAAAGATGCTAATCGCCATTACGAGCTCTGGACTGTAGATGCCAAGCATATATTGAATAAATCCTTGTTCGTGAATGTGTTATCGAGAATTATATCACAGCACTCGAGTGGGAGTCGGTATCTTATCAGCTCCCAAAAACAATCCAGAGCCCATCGCCGAAAAAATTTTCTTGATACTAACTCACACAGATAAAAAACACAAGGCAGTTTAACGTTACATCTTACATAAAACATTAAATTCCTCTTCCTCGAGCATGCGAACTTGAAATAGTCCTCACATGTGAGTAGTTTCGAAGCCTCTTCGGGTCGCAACTTCATAAGGTCAAAAAGCGACAGACTTGGGTTGATCATGTTCTCTTTTGCTTTCTCTACATACCATTTGTCGTCATACCAATATTCGACAACTTTCTTGGGAATTACGTGCTTCAAAAATTCTACCACCCACAAGGGTTCAGTCAGTATCTCCGACATCTTGAACAAATTGTACTTAGCGAACCATTTCATTATCGTTAAAGCGTCGCTTCGGTCTAATTCATATCCTCTATTCTCAAGACGTTCGACGACAACCATAGCGCCAGACGCTTGAACAAATGGAAAAAAAGACTCATAATCTTCATCTATCGGCTTAAACACCTCGCCAAAGTAACTCTCGCTAGGAAAAATGAAACCGAAAAGATTAGCACCACGATCCAAGAGTACATCGACAACATACGGCGAAAGACTCGCAACAGCCCATTGAAGCGGTGTCCTACCCGAATTGTCCCGGGCGTCGATCTGCACCATGTGATGCCTATCGTCGTTGATCTGTAAAAATGTCTTCAGCAAATCATCCTCCAAGTCTCTCTGGCAAATAAGGTGGAGAGGAGTAAATCCCTTTTTATTGGCCAAAGTTAAACTGGCGCCTCTTCTGAGCAGCAATTCGGCCACTTCTTTTCTCTGATTGTCCAGGGCCACGTGCAATGGTGAATTGTCTGTGTCTTGCAAGAGATTAGGATCGTACCCAAGCTCGAGGAATTGCTTTACCACGTCGGTGCATCCTGCCATGCAGGCCGAATGAAAATGAGATGTTCCGAATTCGTCGATATAATTTACCTCAAACTTATCATATATTTGAAAAAGCATACCGACGTAGTCTTTAACCCTTAACTTGCTGTACCTATTAACCACGTGTATTGGTGTGGTGCGACGCAACAGTGGTTTGCCGTCGGCATCAACTTTGGGTGTGTCCTTGTAGCCAGAATGAATCACGATTTCAATGAAACTACATCCTGACCAAAAACCTTTACTTATGCCGTCAATAATAAGACACTCAATTTGATCGGGTTTAAAAATGTTCCCGAGATTTGGAGATTGAACTTTCTCAAATAATCCAATAAATTTATCAAGAAAATCATATCGCTCTTTCTTGATCTCCCAATTGACCTTTGAATGCATTTGCTTTAATTTTTCTAATCGTTCTTGGTCAGTGTAATCTCGGTTTTCACCTTGAACGATAACAAAACGTTTTTCAGATTCGTCGTTGGAGGACATGTCCATCTTTTGGCACAAACACAAACACAACACGCAATCGCTTACAATTTAAAATATTTTTTTTAACGGAAATCTTTCGAGCTGTTCACGCCTATGTGTCTTAACGATTATACTATGCTGGCTACTCTATGATCTATTTTATTTAGAGAGTAAAAAAACACATGGCCGAAGCTATTAAAGATACAAGTAGCGCCCAGCTATGTGTATAACATACGCGGCAATGCTGACAATAGTACACGAATGTATAGGCAACGAAAGCCCATACTTCGCTGTACTTACGCTTTCTAATCGTTACCGATGATTGCACGTATAGGTGTAGTTTTTCGGGTAAGAATCCCGCACGAACAGATGTAAGAAAGAAAGAGATGCACGACGTTACAGACACGTTGTAATTAGGCTGCTTTCACATGATTTGGATTAGGTGCGACTGCGGCCGATGCGACGCCACCATGCGCATTGTGCGTAACTCTAAATCGACCCTTACTTTGTATTATCTTATAAGTTTACATTTATAATTTTACATAGTTTTCGCAGTTAGTAATACTGGTGGAAATTGTATATCATTATTCTAGGCCGGAAAAAATAAGTCGCTGAGCACGGGTAATTAGCGGATGAAGCTGATAAACAGGTGCACACGGGCTTTCTTTTTCCCCCGGTTTTGGCCCGTATGCGATTTATGTAAAATGCAATGCGAAAAATAATATTAATACTAATATTAATGTACTTTAATAATAAGCAACTTGTGCTGATCAACTATTTTATAATAGCGTATAGAAAGTCGATTTTAAGATAGCTAGCCATGCGGGAAAGCGGCACCTTTTCGCAGTGATGAAACTATACGTATGCACAATATGCGTAAAGTATTATCTTAAGTGCCGATTTAATTATTTTCTTTATGAAAAACAGCTATTATTGTTATGAGCAGGTTTTTTCTTTGCTTTGATCTTTAATTATCGTAGGCCTTATGAAACAGAGTTTCAATTCTTGAAAACAGCCCAGTACTTGAAACAAAATTAGCTATTCAAAAATTGAAGTTTTCTACTCGGAAAAAATGTCAATAAAGTCGAGTTTTTCTGGATACTCACTTACCGGCCTTGACAGTAATTTATACATTAAGAATAATACATTATTTATACATTATTCAGTGTGTACAAAAATACTTGGCTTCAATCCTTGCCCAAAATATTACCTCTGCTCGATAATTAATGCTTCGATAAGCTCCTTTTTATAGCCCCCTCCCCTCTTTATTTCTACAAGCGGATTATTTTGTAGTCAATTATACATTTCGAGCATCGTCAAAAGGGATTCGCTTCCGTTGCAAGGTAACGTATATATAGCCTCTCTCGTTGAAACAAGAAATAAAGCGCAGTAAGTAAATACGCCGACGCACGAGCTTTTAGCTCGATGCGAAAAAGCTCATATGCCTCGAAGTAGCGCGTATTTACACGATACACATGTTGAAAATAATTCATTGAACAAACTTCAAACTTCTGGATCATAATTTTTTTATTCTTCTTAGCTGCGAGATCTCGATTGAATAATTTTTCTTTTATTCGAAGTGCAAGTTTGAATGTACCTCGAGTTTGTAATTATAGTTCGTAAATTTGAATAAGCTGCTTCATCGTTGGCTGAACTTTTCCAACTTTGACTTTTGATACATATTTATGAAAAGCGAATTTTCTTGTAAATTGATAAATGCATCATCAACTATTGACTATCGCGTTCATTTTATTGTTCTCCTTTACTCGAACCAACGAAAAGAAAAAAAATGTGCAAGGCGCGCGTGCATTTGATCATAAAAAATGCGCCTTAGAAAAAAGGCACGTAATTCATAATTGAGCTTTAAAGTTTTTGCATTCACGCACGCGCGCGCGCAGTTATATCCCGGGTCATTCACTTCTGCGCGTTTCTTCTACTCGCGCGCACACACATGCTCTGGGTGCAGTATAGCATGGAGAGTTATAATAACGTACATATAAGCAGCGTAAATGCTTGCACTTAATATTACAAAATACGATCGCTTTACCGCTGGATAATTTTAGTTTTGCCTTCCTATCCAAGAGTGTATGTGTCTATTCTCAGTTATATATTTATGGTCTTTGACCCTTTATGGTCATGACACCGGAAACCGAGCTCGGGAAGGACACAGCGGTGGATTGAAACTTTTGATTTCGTCGGATTACTGTGCTCCTGTCAGATACGCGTGTGCTTTTAGCTCCTGATGATGCTTTCATCTAAATTGCTTTCGAGAGAAATTGTTTCGATCGTCTTCAGCAAGAACAGTTACGATTGATCTTTTCTCGTAAATAAGTCGTAAAAATTTACGGGACGTTATGATTTTTCGGAGAAATCTCTTCTTTTCTTCCCTCCCTTGTACTCTACCCATTTAAAACGCGCCCGAGTAATTTTGATAATGACCTGGCCCCTAAGTACCCACCGTCGTCGTCATCGTCGTCGTCGTCAAAGAGATTACTTTCAAGCGTATAATATTGGAGCACGTCATGTAAGGCACCTTACAATTATAACATAGCCTAAAATCTCGAGTAATAATTCATTCACAGCCCTACGAGAGTAAAAGAGAAGGAATAAATGGCAAAAGATTTTAATTTCATCATTCGCGTCGAAAGATATGATTGAAAAACATCGGGTTGAAAAAAACTCTCTCTCAACCCCTTGTACTGCACGAGCCACGGTGCATACATAGTCACGCGTAAACTCGTTTACGCCACTTTTTCATAAAGAGGCGAGCCCCTGCGGCAAACGGCAGCCGCGCGAGAGCGCAAAAATAGTGCGAGCTGGAGAGGGAGCGGGACCGAGCCGCGCTGCACCGCGTTGGCCTCATTCATTTATCTTCTTTTTTTTCTTCCCCTTTCTCTTACCTGTATCCGAATAAGCCTCGCGAGTCATCCGCACTTATAATGCAGCGAGTCTCGCGCGCGCCCACACCCCACATCGAAATCAAAATACGTCGTTCTCCCGAGACGCGCTCGTATCCGCGCGTATAATATCGATGTCCTCAATTTTTCCTTTCCCTATGACGATGGAGAAAAAAAGAAGATGAAATAAAATAAAAGCGCAAAACGGAAGACAAATAAAATGCGTGTACCACGCCCTTTATATACCTGAGTGCTACCGCTACTGCTGCTCACGAGGTCGAATCTGCTTCCCCTGGAGGAGGGTGGAGAGCGGCCAGGATAGCGCAGCAGCAGCAGCAGCAGCAGCAGCAGTGGAACATTATATACCGGCTGAGCTCTATCTGTGCTGCGCTGCGTGCAGAGACCAGCCGACACGGGGTTGCTTGCTGCTGCCGCCGTCGCCGCTGCTGCTGCACACGCCCTGCTTATTGATCGAGCGTTTCGTGAGGCGCGCAAGCTCGCGTTCTCGGCTACATACATATATGGGACTGTGTGCGCTTATACACACTATATACACAGAGAGAAAGGCGTTCGAGGCTCGAACTTCGAGCACTTACATTCGAATGGCATATTAGGCGCTGATTTTGAGAATTTCGTTCTTCTCCTTATTCGCCGGAGCTTATATGCGGTGCGCGCATCCCACCCCATTCGTTGCATCGATGAAGCGCGCGCGACTTTACGAGTGCACAATTCATATAATTATATATATACAATAAACGCGTCTATGTAGGACACGCGAGTTTTATCGGCGTGCGGGTCTCGAGCAGCTCTCTTATCTCGTCTCTCCCTCCCAGCTGTCGTTCGAGTTCGGGGGGCTCGCTCTCGAGGACCTCGGGAGTTCGTAACGAGCTTCCTCGATCGCTCGATTCCGTAATTCGCTCGCCTTTGTTTACGTATCGCGGCAATATTAGCGCGAACGTAAACACAATCTCATTTTGCCTCGTCGTCTTCGTCGTCGTTGCCTCAGACGCGCCGCGATCCGCGTGTACACGACGTTCTCTGCGTCGTCTTATTATTACTCGCAGCATGAGCTATTTTCATCGTATAGCTTCGTCGTTGCTCGCTGCGCACGAGTCGCGTTCGCAGTGGTTTTTCACGTTACACGCGCTATGTACAGGATAGAGCGAGAGAGAGAGAAATAGAGAAACCGTACATAGGGTCGTTATACTCTCTCTACACACCAAGCTGCTACTCGTGTATAATAAGTATACGGTATTGAAATGCACGTCAGTTACATGGCAGGCACGAATATATGTAAAATCACATAACTCTCGGCTGAAGATTTCTCCGGCCTCTTTCAATTCGTTCATTCGCTCGTTGCAATGATTTCGTTTAAAAATATACATTCGATTGATAGGGGATGATTCGCTTAACCCAAATACCTTGACGCGCGAATCGTATCATCCCTGATCTATGTAGAGCGCCAAAGACGACGCGAAAAAAGCAGACTCGTCATCCTTTTGTCTTATACATATAAAGACGGCTGCGGCACATAATGATTGAGCCCAAATCGACGGGATTGACAGTTATATACCTACACGTCCGCGTGACAGCTCTGCACTTTCATCTTTCAAACTCACTGTGCTGTTTCTTTCTATTTTTTTCTTTCTCGTGCCTCCAATAATACACACGTGTATGTGTACGTGTGAGTTTGTATATGCGAGAGTAGTCTCTTTTCATCGACGCCCCGTTTGCGCTATATTGCATGCTGTATAGGGCTCGCGCGGAGACATAACGAGGGTGACCCACTCGAGAAATGGGCCGTTCTCGTGACACGGCTCGCGCGCGCCCGAGAGAGAAAGAACGTCTCTTCGTTATGCTCTTCAAAGGTCACTCAAGTTCTCTCTATGTACATATGAGCGCGAGTTTTCTCGGGCGCTTCGGAACGTGTATGCATTCAGATAATCTTGCTGCTGCTGCTGCTGCTGCCTCTGCTACTGTCACGCGCAAATTTTTGTTTTTTTTCTCGACAAAAAAAATCTAATCTCTTCTTGAATTTAACGACGCAAAATAAATGTGAAAATTTCTTTTCCGAAAGAGCTGCTGCTGCTGCTACTGCCACTTCTTCGCTCGCCGAGCCTACAAGAGGTTTCTATACGCGAGCCATGTATAGAATAAAACGCTCCAAATTAAAAGCCTCGCCTCGCGCTGCACAGTAACTGCAATCTCGTCTCTGCACACGTATAATACGTACACACAGCGTCGGAGAAGTAAGAAGAGCAGTTTGGCGAATGCCCTTGAAGTTCTCTCGTCTAGGGTTTATAACGACCCATAGAGAAACTCAACTTGTTCTTGTGCATCTTTCCCTTTCCCCCCGTTTTAGTTAGATATACCGGAGCTTGCACGCCATGAAAGCTCTGTGCACGTATCGCTCAGTCCGTAAAATACTGAGAAGGGAGGCTGAGTTTTTGTGCCCTCGTTCGTTATCTATTTTCCTCTACTACGGCAACTATTATCTCAACGTCTTTTTCTATTTGTTTTTTTTTTTTAAATTTTTAATTGAGAATGTTTCAATGATTGATTATTTCATTACACGAGGAGATTAATTTTTTAAATTATTTTTTTAATTTATTATGTTCAAACGATGCTTCACATGGAATGTTTCGCAGATTACTATTCACAATTTTTTTAGAGTTTTACAGATTAAGTACGTAATTTAACATTAGAATCTTGCTTTACGAAATAAAAAATTACAATTGAAAAATGTGGTAATACAATATGAAAACAGTATGGTTCCATGTTTTTGACGTTAAAAACAAGTTAAATCAAGGGTGATCAAAAAGCTTCACTTCAAGTTCTTGATATGTTAAAAGATCGATTTTTGTAACATAGATACTCTCAGTGGCTTAGTTTACGAAGTTGATTTGGAATTTTACTAAAGTAGAAATACTTTTTAAGGTAGAGTCGGAAGCTGCAATTTTTCATATTAACTAAAAAGTTTGAATGAGAGCTTTTTTCGATACGTCCAGGTCCTTTTCACAAATCGATATCTATATCGATATCGATATCGGTATCTGTTGATAAAATATTCAAGTGTTAATTTTCATTAATGTATATTTTATTTAAATATTTGGTTGAATGACATAATAATTTCAATTTTAAAATAATCTTATGTTCAATATCGAAATTCCTGGCAGTTAAGAGATGTTCAATATTGAAATTCCTGACGTTTAAGAGAAGTTGATTTTAATGAAGTTAAAAGTACGTATCGTAAACTGAAGTCTTTATGTCCTAAAGCCGCTCTTATAAAGCAGCCAGTAAATTATTTTATTAATTGCTTCCATAAAAATTAAATTTATTATTTACCTGGCCATTGTTTTTCAAGCACTTCAACTATTTCTTTATGGGTTGTCTCTTTATTTTCTTTCCGAATTTCAGCTAATATAGTTTTACATGCATCATAAGCTTTAATTATTCGGGGTTGCTCTTCAGTTGAGGTCGTTCTTTCTAGAATACGAACTCCGCCTTCAGTAGTGTAAAGGTGGAAACAAGTACCGATAATATATCTAATCGAATAACTTTTACTTTTGATTTTTAAATTTATTACCGCATGGTGAGTTCGGTTTTTGGACATACTTTTATTAATTGCAATGTGTTCATTTACTGGAACAAATAAAGGCTTGCATTTGTGAGTCATGCTTGGTTCGTACGGCTTATCTGCCATAAGTAAAAATAACTTCCACGCCAGTTCTGCATCATTTTCCCGAACAGAATTCCTTGCAGGCTCACTATGTAACACGGCACTAACTGCAGCTTTTTGTACGATAATCTTTCTGTCATGTAGAGTTCATTTGGAACATCACCTAGAAATGTTAATTCAAAGTTTACCTCCATTTCCACCTCCCGGGTCATTTTCGTAATTCTTGAAATCTCAGGGCTAGTTACTGCATGTGGTGACTTGAATATCTCATTAAATATTTCATTTACTTTTTCAGGATTTGTCAAAAATGGTTTCTTATACTGTCTTCTCACTTCGTAAACTTGATCGATCATTTGTTCAAACAAGGTCGAAGGAGTACTCGCTTCTTCAGACGTCTTCAAAGGTTTTACTTTTACATTTGTCTTCGTTTTAACTCCTTTAGGATAAAAACCTGCCATGATATTGAACTCAATTTCGTACGAATTTTCATTAGAACTTAACTTAATTTTTGTCCCTCTGTCAGCACATGCCGTGCTCTTGAGAACTTTCGATAATTTATCTGTACTTTGTACTGTTTTCCACAATTTAAAACACTGATTCTGGTTATTTAAACAAATCATCAGTTCTTTCAATTTTAAATACAACTCCCATGCCAGGTGCGCTGTGCAACATTCCCACATAGTTTTCATCATTGCGCTCACAACGTGTATAGCTGAATTCGCGGCAAGCTTTTGACATATCTCCTCTTTATCCTTTTCAGGAATTGTTTCGTTTGCGTAGGTATGATCATGATCAGATGTGTGTTTTCCACTTTCATGAGCTAACTGGGTTTTCTCAATTTTGAATACAAAAATTACTTTAATATCTAAACTTGCAGGTTTTGAAGATTCCATTGTGCGTGACTCCATTGCGTCAACTGAAATTCAAACAAATGATATTTAAATTAAATTATTTTTCGTCTCTATTAATCGATTTTTTAAATTTTTGTTACTTACATGTTGATCTCGTAACTCGTCAGTTAAGCAACTGAATTATACTTTAACGTACACATCTAATTTGAAACATCATATTCAAAACAAAATAAATACTATACATGTTTATGATCAATTTGTAAATTCAAATGAAACTAATTTGAGAATAACAAGTCGCTTAGTTAAATATTTAATTGGAGCAGTAGATTCTCTGAAATAATAATTATTATTTTATAATGATGTCAGCGAAAGAGATGAAAAAAACAATTGTTATAATTCTTCATTTTACTAAAAAACATAACTACCCTCGCTCTGTACTGTTATTAGTGTTCTAATTTGAAGTTGCTTTTTATTTTTCAAAATGCTCAAGTCTTTGTAAGTACTCAATTACCAACAAGCGACAGGTTATCTTTCAATACCCTCGAGCAACAGCGTTTAAAGCTGCATTCCGATATTAATTTTTTAAAGGTTCATTCAATGCGATCTATTTCAAATTAATACGAGTAACGATTCTCGCGAATATTTAAAATTTTATGAAATCTGAAACGATGTATAATTATCATACAAATACATCGAATCCAGCGTTTATTATCAAGGACGTTTCGGGCTCTAACGTGCGAATTTTAGAGCGAGTCTGAAAAATTATTTTTAGGACTTGACCGAGGGCATCGAACCTGTACAGTACGTATTTACGAAAGTATATAAATACACTCGCGTGCGGATCGCGTAAGTTCTCAAGGGAGAGTACGAAAATTCGAATTTGTCGCAATAAGAGACGCAGATTCTCAATTAAATTCAACCGAACGCGAGTACGAGCTCTTTTGTTTTTTTGCTCGAGCGCAAAAATGTTCCAGTTTGCCGAACAAAGGGTTATCATGAGGCGGGCGCTGTTACACGGGATTCGAACATAAATACATATACGGGAGTACTCGTAAATTACGCGGCAAAGCAAAGGCAGCAGCAGAAAAAAGTCGCGTTTTTTTTTTTTTTTTTTATTTAAATAAACGAGGCTGACTCCAAACTGGGTTGCACTACTTGTCGAAGGGAGAAAAAGAGAAAATATATAGACCTGTACGTAGCCATGCGCACGCTATATATAAACGTATACTGCAGAAAGGGAGAAAGAGGAAAAAGAACGAGGGAAGCTAGCGGAGCTCTTTTTTCGATTAATCTACGTGAAAGCACTTGGTCTATCTCGCCGTCTTGTGTCGCGACAGGTTTTTTTTTTTCACTGCGCCTTAAGTACAAGTGGCCCGGTTGCACATTGTCACCGAGCAATACCAATACGTACACACATACACACATCCTCGTACTCTCGTGCACATCTAAAATTAAATTGTCCCTTTTGTTTCTCTCCTCTCGGTACGTTATTCAGCAACACGTGCAGCGCTATCACAATCAGAAGATGGGCGCCCTGGAGCCGCACGTGTTCGCCCTGGCCGAGGCGGCCTATCGCTCGCTCATGGACACGGACAGCAATCAGTCGTGCGTGATATCGGGCGAGTCGGGCGCCGGCAAGACCGAGACCACCAAGTTCATACTGCAGTACCTGTGCTCGGTGACGAGCAACGTCGACACCTGGGTCGAGCAGCAGATACTCGAGGCCAACACGATCCTCGAGGCGTTCGGCAACGCCAAGACGCTGCGCAACGACAACAGCTCGCGCTTCGGCAAGTTCATGCAGGTCTGCTTCGACAGCAAGTGGATGATCAAGGGCTGCATCATACAGGACTACCTGCTGGAGCAGAGCAGGATCACGTTTCAGAGTAGCGGCGAGAGGAATTATCACGTGTTCTATCAGCTGGTGGAGGCGGCGAGTCGCGAGAAGGAGCTCGCCGAGCAGTACAAGCTCAAGCCGGCGAGCCACTACAAGTATCTGGCCAAGTCCAACGACGGGCTGGCCGACTTGAAGGGCTTCGACGCGCTCAGGCTCGCCTTCAATGTTCTACAGGTTTGTTATATTACACGGCATTGGTTGCTGTTGCTTTTTTTTTATCGATAACTTTATCGTTTTACGTAAACTCGCACAGGTGCCAGCGGAGATGTGCGACGGCATCTACCGCGTGCTCTCGGCCATCCTCTGGCTGGGCAACCTCCAGTTCCAGGACGTGGACGGCGAGCGCTGCGAGCTGGCGCCCGACGGCGACGCCGAGATCATCGCCACGGTGGCCCCGCTGCTCGGCCTCCAGCCCGACGATCTGCGCCGCATCGTGCTGCAGCGCGAGATCAACGTGCGCGGCAACATCACCGAGATCCCGCTGAGGCTGCAGGAGGCCCGCGAGAATCGCCACGCCATGGCCAAGGCCCTGTACTCGCGCACCTTCGCCTGGCTCATCAATCACATCAATCAGTGCACGAATCCGGGCCAGGACATATCGCGCTTCCTCGGCGTCCTCGACATATTCGGCTTCGAGAACTTCGACACCAACAGCTTCGAGCAGTTGTGCATCAATTACACCAACGAGAAGCTGCACAAGTTCTTCAATCACTACGTGTTCGCCCTGGAGCAGGAGCTCTATCGACAGGAGGAGATACAGTACTCGCACATCACCTTCACGGACAACACCCTCTGTCTGGAGCTGATCGAGAAGCCGCCGCGCTGCGTCCTGAAGCTGCTCACCGAGCAGTGCCACATGCCCAAGGGCTCGGATCTGGCCTACCTCACGAATCTCCACGCCGAGTTCGAGGGCAACGCCTGCTACGTCAAGGGCGACGACCGGCGCAAGTGGGAGAAGGAGTTCGGTCTGCGCCACTACGCCGGTTGCGTCACCTACACGGTCGAGGGCTTCGTCGAGAAGAATCGCGACGTGCAGCAGGACGTGTTCTTCGACTTCATGACGCGCAGCGACAACGAGTTCGTCCAGGAGATCACGGCCTATCAGGATCTGCTCGGCACGACGGTGGCGCGCACCAGCGGCAACAACGCCCCGCCCGCAGCGACGCTGTCGCGCGGCACCTCCAAGGGCAAGCCCACCCTCTGCGACTCGTTTCGGCATCAGTTGCAGGCCCTCGTGGACGTGCTGCAGGGCACGACGCCCTGGTACGCGCGCTGCATCAAGCCCAACATGGACAAGCAGGCCGAGCACTACGACGAGAAGCTGGTGCTGGATCAGCTGCGCTATCTGGGCATGCTCGACATCATCAGGATCAGGAAGGAGGGCTTCCCCATACACATGCGATTCGACGACTTCGTGGCGCGCTATCGCTGCCTCGAGAAGAACAGGTGGTCGCTGCCCAAGGACGACAAGGAGGCGGTCAAGACTCTGATCAAGAATCGACGCTTGCCCACGACCGAGTGGCAGGTGGGCAAGAACAAGGTATTCCTGCGCAAGCTCGTGCACGAGCCGCTTGAGGACGAACGAAATCAGTTGATCACGAGGAACGCCGTATTGATACAGAAGATCTGGCGTGGACACGTGGTCAGAAAAGGTACGATTTCTCTTCTCATTTTTGAAAACTTTTATACGGGAAATTTTTTAATTGCTCACCGATGATCTATCGATAAACTTTGCAGATTACCAACGAACGCACAAAGCGGCGTTGCGCATTCAACACGCTTACCGGGGCTGGAAGCTGCGCATCGAGTTCATACGCAAGCGTCGCGCCGCCGTGGTCATACAGTCGCATCTGCGCGGCGTGTTCGCGCGCGAGGTCGCCTCGGCTCTGCGCGAGCTCAGACGCGTCGAGGAGGAGATGCGTAAGCGCGAGCGACTCGAGGAGGAGCGCAAACGCATGGAGGATCAGAAGGCCCTCGAGGAGTCGCAGAGGTGGGTTGTCTTTTTCCGTACCGCTCTCTCGTATACCGATCGAAATTCGTTACTATCCATTAATCGATTTACCGGAATGTGAATAAATATAAAAAACTTGTTGGAGTAATTTTATGCGCGTCATTTGTAAAGCAAATCATGTGATTTTTATAGCACGCAATACAATGGTATCGCTGGAATGGAAGCTGGGTAAGTTAATAAATACGAGCTGCTGCGAGTAAAAAAAAAACAAAGGAATATGAATTTTTTTTATTAGTCACCAACACTTAGCTCGAAGCATGTTTTTGGTTGCGTTACATATATATTTGACCCTACCAAAACACGTATCTCTGATTAGAACAGTACCTACTGTAAAAGCGTGATTATACTAACATCTTTAAATTTATGTTCGTTTTTTTTCTTGTCTCGTGTTCTTTTTGACTACTAACAAAGTAATTCGAAATTTTTTTTCAATTTTGAGTAGTGATAAAAGTGTTTCTTCACACATCACTTTTATTTAAAGAAATAGGCTTTTGTGTTGATTCTTCTCATCACACTGAAACAACGACAGCGACACTGAACTATTATACACGACACGTAGAAGAACAGAGTATAATTCTTCGATTCCAATGAGGATGATCACTATTTCGTTAATTTTCAGTGCACATTGTTTTGTTCAAAGAATTATTTTTTTCCATTCAAAATCTAACAAGATCTTTTGTTTTCTTGCTTTTATAGACGAGCCGAAGAAGAGATTAAAGCGCTCACTCAAATGGCCGAACAATTCAACTCCGCGATGGCTAATAACAATAACAACAACAAAAACGCCAGCAACAATAACAAAGAATCCGTCGACCTGGACAATTTGTTCTCGTTCTTGTCCGATGTTCAGAAGCAGAACAATGAGATCAACATCAACGGCAACAACAACGGCAGTCAGAGGAGCAGCGGTACCAATGCCATAATAGAAGAGATCGGCTTGGAAATGGATCAGTTGGCCGAAAATCTGGAGGCGGAGCTGCAATCCGTCAAGCAGGACAAGGAACCGCGCCCGGTCAAGCTTCAGAGTCCGAAACCCATCGAAGAGCCCAAAATCAAGGAAGAAATCAAGCAAGCGATAATCATGAAGAACACGCCGAGTCTGCCCGAGCCGACACAGCCGCCTCCACCGCCGCCGCCACCGCCACCGGCATCGTTCAACATCAATGGTCTTCCGCCTGCTCCGCTACCCGTCCCCGTCGTCAACAAGCCATTGGAGAAGAAAAAGGAGCCGATTTACGAAAAAGTCAAAACGAGAGAGGAGATAAGTCCTCAGGTGACTCATCCACCACCGCCACCGATGATGAATGGCGGATCTACGGCAAAAGTCAACGGATTACATCCAAAACTTAACGGCGAGGCAAAAGAGCACGTACCGGCTCCACCGATGCAATCGACCCTCAAGATCGTTCACGAAATACGCAAAGAAGTTCCGGAGGCGAAGAAAGTCGCTCCGCAGCACGCCACGCAAAACGAAACAACACCCAAACCACCAATACCCAACAATCATCACGTGTCGAACCAAAACCACGTGCAACAGAATCATCATCCACCCATTGCCGTCGCGCAGAATACGAAATTGACTACGCTCGCTCCGAACAACGTGCACCAGAAGCAAACCGTCGTCAACGGTCACAGTCACAACAATAACAACAACAACCACCACCAAAATTTCGGAGTCGTGCAAAACGGACACTCGCCGCAATTGCAAGCTCACCAACAGCATCACACTCCGACCAAGACTGCCTCGCCGTCTCACCTACATCATCAGCAACAGCAGCAGCATCAGCAACAACAACACACGCCGCAACATACGCCGACAAAGACTGCCTCTCCGTCGCACCAACAGTTGCAGCAGCAGCAGAAACAGCTGCAGGCACAGCAGAAGCAGCTGCAGCTTCAGCAGCAACAGGCCAAAGCACTGCAACAGAAGCAGCTTCAGCTGCAGCAGCAACAGCAGCAGAAAGCCGCTCAGCAGCAGCAACAAGCGAAGCAGTTGCAGCAGCAGCAGCTGTTACAGCAGAAATTGCAGCAGGCCCAGCAGGAGATACAGTCCCATCCACCGGCGGAGCGCGAGGCGCGGCGCAAGCATCGGGTCGAACGTAAGCTCCAAGAGCTCGAGGAGAAAAAGCTCGAGACGGTGCCGGAGACGAATGAGAATTACCACGACATCGTCGAGTTCGCCCAGAACTACTTCAACAGTCACGAGCGATCGCCCGAGGGCACGATCATGGCCACGCTCACTCGTGGTAAGCAGCGAGAAAAGCGAATCGAGTACGTACCCAAGTACGAGATGGTCACCTACTACAAGGGCTCGTCCATTCCGAATTCCCACATACACATGTACGACCCGGAGAACGTCAACGTTGCTTGCAACGTCTTCCGAGATCTCTGCAAGTACCTGCGCGGCGAGATGAAGCTCGAGCAGGAGATAAGCACGATCCAGGGCATAATCGGCTACGGCATCGAGCGCGAGGAGTTGCGCGACGAGATCTTCGTCCAGTGCATGCGCCAGTCCACGAACAATCCGAATCTCGAGTGGGCCGAGCGCATCTGGCTGCTCCTCTGTCTGGCCATCGTCGCCTTCCAGCCGAGCAAACTGCTCTACCGTTACTTCCTCTCGTTCCTGAAGAAGAACCTTCAGCTCGAGGGCAAACTGCGCCAGTACGTGCAGTGGTGCATCGACAATTGCAAAAATACCAAAGTCTCGTGCCGTCAGTATCCGCCGTCGAGCGTCGAAATAGCCGCGATGCGTCGGCTCGGCACGATAGTCTGCCGATTCTTCTTCCTGGACGGAAGAACCAAAGCCATAGACGTGCATCCGACCGATACGGCGGCCGATGCCGCGGCGAAATTGGCCGAAAAGTTGGGATTACGCTCGTTGGAGGGCTGGGCCATCTACCAGAGCAGACCCGATGGCGAGGAGCACGTCAGAGCTCATGATTATCTTTACGATGTCATTGCCGCTTGGGAAATGAAACAATGTAAATTAAACACGAACACGTTGCAGCGTCGTAACAATCAAAGTTTGGGAAGCGGTGACAATCGATTTATCTTCAAAAA
Organism: Trichogramma pretiosum; assembly: GCF_000599845.2. Lineage (NCBI taxonomy): Eukaryota > Metazoa > Arthropoda > Insecta > Hymenoptera > Trichogrammatidae > Trichogramma > Trichogramma pretiosum. The sequence goes on from NW_019641681.1 coordinate 483,403, forward strand.
GAGACTATTCAAAAATACCAAAGAACTATCGCAAGATCCCGTGGAAGTCAACATGCTCTATGCGCAGGCTGTCTATTGTGTCGTTAAGGTACATTTATTTCCTTTATTTAAAATAAATTAGATTCATGCATTTTCAATAAAACTTTTTGCTCTTTTATTTGCAGTGCGACGACTTTCCTGTATCTGAAAAAGTAGCCCTCCAGTTGGCTGGTTTGCAGGCCCAAGTGATGTTGGGCGATCCGAAGGATAACGACCGACTGGATTACTACAGCGAGATCGAAACGTTTTTACCTTATCGCATCAGTCGAGCTCGCGGCGATGACGTCTGGGTACCGATACTCGCCCAGGCCCATCGCCAGAACGGCGCAGGGCGCTCCGAATTGGCCAGCAAGGTGCTTTATCTATCGTGCGTCATGCAGTATCCGCTTTACGGCACGACCATGTTCAACGTCACGTACCGCGGCTACTGGTCCTACGGCAATCAACTGATCCTCGGAGTGAATTGCGAGGGTCTCATGCTTATCAAGCCCGACGACAAGTTCGTGCTGTCGGAGTATCGCTACCAGGACGTAGAGAGCATCATGCTCGACCCAAGCGACTCGTTCATCACTATATCTCTGCTGAGACACGCACCCGACAGTCCGCACAAGTGTTTCGTCTTCGAGACGCCGCAGAAAAACGAGATCGGCAGCTTGATCGTCAGCTACTATCCACCGCTGGCCGGCTGGATCACCGAGAACGAGGTGCCGGCCAAAAGGCTCAAAGGAATCACGACCGAGGATCGCGTGAGGCTGCATCACAATCTCGTCAACTGCCGCCGGACTTTGGTCGACTCGGAGGCTCTGAAGAAGCCCCAGGACGCCGGAGCCGGTTTCTTCCGCAATACCTTGAGACGACTGTCAAAGAGCAGGATCGAAAAGCTGCGACAGGAGCACGGCGGATCGCTGACGGATCAGGGCGAGACGTACAAAGGCTTCCACTACGGCTACTGGGCCTTCAGTCGCACACCACTGGCGCAGAGTCTGATGAAGCTCAACGACGCCGAGGAGCAAATAGCCCTGAACATCTTCCAACTGATACTCACTTACGCTGGACTGGGTCAGAACGGCGATCAGGTCAGACGAGCCGAGGACGAGCATGTGAATCTCATTCAAACGATGATGGATCGATGCATGCGCAAAGACACGCTACTAGGTGAAATGTTCTTGCAACTGATCAAACAGACCACGGACCATCCCGATCCGAACAGCCGAGTAAACTTGCGACATTGGGCTCTGCTATCTTTGGGTAAGTTATATAATAAATACTAGAAAAAAATGATTCAAAAAAAGCAACGACTTTAGAATAAAAAAATGTTATTCTTCGCCTTCAGCTTGCTCGGTCATTCTACCGCCACAGAAGATAATCCGCAAGTATCTGATATGGCATCTGAAGCGTTGCGCCAGCGACTACGTGACGGAGGAGGGCAAATACGCGCGCTTCGCCGAGAAGTGCTTGAACAAGACTACAGGCACCATAAGGCGGCAATTGGCGCCCAGTCGCGAGGAGATCATGTGCACGATCAATCGGCGACCGCTCTACACGAGATTCCACTTTATGGACGGGCAGTATCACTCGGTCGAGTTTCATCCGTCCGCGACGGCCAGAGACGTGCTGGAACTGATCAAAGCCAAAGTTGGCCTCGGCGAGAGCGCCATGGGTATGTCCAAAGTGCAATTATAAACGAGATACGTTCAAGTTGAATTTCCACGTATTGATCTATTTCCGTCTTTGTCTGTAGGTTACGCGATTTACGAAGTCGTTGGCTCGTCCGATAGAGCTTTATTACCAGTTGAAAAAATTGCCGAAGTCATGTCCAAATGGGAAAAATATCGCACCGCAACGACGGGTAATGGAACAAACACGCAGCAACGCAAACACGCACACTACTTCTTTTTATTCAAGAAACATTTGTTCCTCGATCAATACATGAATCTCGACGATCCGGTCGAGAAAGAACTGCTGTATCATCAAGTTTTGCACGATCTGCGAGCTGATCGTTTCCCCATCACGGATAAAGAAGCGGTAAGTACTTGTCTCGGTGTAAATATTTGTTTGGAATTTATTTTTAAAAATTACTTCTCTAATTAAATATTTATTTCGCAGTTAATGTTGTCGGCCTTGCAAGCTCAATTGGAACTCGGCGACTGCGAAGATCACCTGACGGTACAAGAATACCAGACGATAGCGGGTCACTGCTTACCGGCGCGCATGGTTCCGAATCTCTGCCTCGACGGAGTAGTGCAACATCATCAGTCCTGTCGCGGCATGACCGCCCCGGAGACGAAGAAAGCCTTCCTCAATCTCATACAGTCGTGGCCTCTGCACAAAGCCACCATATTCGACGTCATGCAGTCGTTCACGTCAAACTGGCCGCGCATGCTTTGGCTGGCCGTCGATCAAAAAGGTCTACATTTGCTCGAGCATCGATCGAGAAATGCACTTTGTACTTTTGAATACTCAAGTATACTTAGCTACAGTCCTGCCACTAATTGTCTGATGATAATAACCGGTACCGATAAGAAACAGAGCAAAGTCATTCTAGCCACTTCACAGGTAAAGCATTTGAAAGGAAAAAGTCATTGTACAAGTTGTGAACTCGAACTTGACATATCGCATTTATTTTTAGGCATACCAAATAGCCAACCTCATACGGGAATACATGGAGGTGCTTCAACTGCCATTAGAAATACGTAAACAGGACCCAACGCTCATACAGCAAATGCAACAGATGCACCATTTGCAACAGCAGCAGTCGATGAATGGAACAATTAGAAAGGCCAAGGTACCCTCGGCACTTCACAGAGGCGCACCCGTCATTCATTCGCAGGCCTGCTAAACTTCATTATAATACTGCAATTGATATTATTTTCTTAACTTTAAAAACGTTCCAACGTCCAGGCGCATTTAGAATTCGATTACATTCGCACGTTGAAGACGTTGTCGGAGCGAAACAAATTGAAAACATATAGGTTTTTTGAATATATCTTTCGAATTCATATGTATATTTAAAAATTTAACATATATATGATTGAACTTATATCTAGATTGTAAGTTTTCGTGGGGTTGTAAAAGATGAAAAAAAGAAAAGTTGTATATTTGAGGATTCAAATGAAAGTTTGAAAATATCGATTGTAAATGATTTTTGTAATGCAATGTTTTACTTTGTACATGCTATCGTAGTAAGGGTTTTTTTAGTTAGATATATTTGAATTGTTGAATGTGATTAATTTTATATTTTTTTTACTTTAAAAAAATGAGAAAAGTATAAGTAACTTATATTATTTTATTGGTCTAACGCTGATGTGTATGATGTATAGCTTGTTGATGGTTGTTTGCAGAAATAACAACATTATTAAAAAGTTTAGATAGAAAAAATAATTATTGAAATTACTGTAAACGTATAGCTTGTTCATCGCTGGCTAAGTATAATAGTGTCTGTTTCCGAATAGTGGAGATTTCATCGTAAGTAGATATAATCATCTGACGAAACAATGATTTACAACACTGCCACGTAACATTTTTTAATTAAAACTTTCCGACTAACTGTCGATGAACAGTTTGGTTTTCAATAGCAAGAACAAAAATATCGTAAACGGCGTTTGTCATTGATTTATATAGGTATAAGGAGGAACTTTTTTGTATCGTTATACACCTTACTTTATACACACACAATACTCCGTAACAATCGTTGCCTTTTTTATATAATTATACGATATTATATAAACAATATATATTGTCGTTTTTTAAAAAAATTTCATAGTTGAAAAAAAATCGAAAACATAATTTACCTGACGATGATTGTAGGAAAAGCTGATGATATCAGTTGTATAAAAATTTACAGTGTCATTTAAATGTGTAACATATAGTATGTGACGCGTGATTATAATAATTACATAATTGCGATGTAACAAAATAATGCATTAATGTTTTGAATATTTGTCTTGAACTAAAAATAGATTTAATTATTATGTCAAATAAGTTGTTTGAGAAAAGACACTAACTTTTGTTATTATTTTCATTTTTATACTTATATCTCGAAAAAAATAAAGTTTTTCATTTTTATTTTAAAGATTAGAACTTGTATGAAAAATACTCGAGCTGTCCGATAAAATCATCTAATAAATAAGCTACCGCCACGAAGATTCTAATTAGCCATGTGCAAGTTCTGAAGTGCTTTTTTTTAAGATTCATCATTATTTGGCTTGATAATGTGAGTTTATAAGACGTTTTTTATAGAGTTTTACAAGGTTTTTATGCATCATTTTCAAAATATTCACTTTTCATTCTCATTTTTCATAACTCTTTGCATTAATCAATGATATGTAAAGTTCATTCATTTTCTCAAACGTTACAAGCAGATTGATATTAACGATGATGGAAAAAAATTGTTGATTTATGTAATATTGAATAAGTTATTTCTAAACTTTACAATTTTTCTAAATTTTTAAATAAGAGATATGCAGATAGTAACTACTAATCATGCACAATTATTGAAACATAGTTTCGTAAATAGTGTTGTTATAATATTAATAATGTATCGTGAATTTTCAAAATGTTTAAGCTTTTGTAAAAAAAATAACAGCTCTCTTGAAATGATCACCGATAAATTTTGATTATTATTGAATGATTGTATTGTATATAAACAAAAGTATATTCCAGTTATGTATAACATTTTTCTCGATTCATTTAGACACCGGACAAATATTTACTTTGATACAGTTAAAATTTGTATTAATTAAATTTTCAAATGTATTGAATTTTATGAGAGCATTTAATTCAACTGATCTCAATAAGTAGATTATAATTAAATGTAGCGAACAACAACAATCAAGATTGGCTCAAAAACTTTTACTGTTAAATAAGTTTTTACTTTTGGAATTTTATATGGAACCGATAATCTCTGAGACTTGATTTCCATTTTATCTCCTTTGAGATATTTTGCATGGAATAAACTCCAAAGTTTTTTTATACTTTTTGACACACAAACAAAAATATAATCGTTTAAACTTTCTCATTAGCTTATATGATATTATCTTGTTGTCAGTGTGTAAATAAAAATATTAAAAAATAAAATTGACGCGGTGATAATAGTTCCGTACAGGTAGCCAAATCTTAGAAACGAACTCATCAGACCAAAGCTTTGTTCGTTAAAAGCCATGATGAAAAAAACCAGATACATGCATGAGCGCAAATATTATAGAATACAAATCTCTAACATATAGCTGTAAACATTTAACATGTATAATGCGCGACGTTGTTTATTATTTTTCCAAAGCAAAAATAGGAACACAGGCGTTTAAATCAATTTTAACAATATATAAGAAGCAAGCCGAGCTGTGATCCGTATGAAAAAAAATGTCTTCGAAAAGATATATTGATGTCGCGTAAGAGAGGAAGAAAGAGAAAAGAGTGAGAAATGCTTAAAGTGGTGCAAATTATATTATTATAAAAGATACATTAATTGATAATATATTAAAAAGCTATCGCTGAAAAAGTGTATATCGAGTGAAATATTAAATTTAAAAAAAAACGCGTGTGCCTGATGAATAATGTAATTGCAATATGTGAAGCATGAATCTAAACGTGTTTGGGAATGCTTAAACAAAGAAAAGTCGTGTTCGTTCATCTTCGCGTTTATTTATATTGCTTTTGTGTATATATGGATATTGCGTTATGTATAGGAAAAAGAATAAAATGTAAAATTCAGTCATTTAACGAGTGGTAAATTGTCGACGCGCACAACGGGATACGTAACAAAAAAAAAATTAAAAAACGTCTGCACGAAATTGTGCAAGAGACGAAACGCAACATTATAAAAAATGTATCATTAAATCATGAATCTGTATCGAAAACTACAATAAAGTCGCATCTTATATTACGAAAACATTTCATTCCTTGTCTTCAACCTTAAAAAAATTTCAAAACCAGGTAGCTGAGGTATAATAATAATAATTCATAGGATTTACGTATAATTTTTTTTATTTTTAATAGTTTTTCTTTTATTTTCTTTACACGATGATCAGACAAGTACAACAGTGCTTTTTTTCTTTCATTTGTTATGCCGGGGCTACGGAAATTCCATATGTGCAAGAACATCGCAACCCTTGTCACGGCCGTTTTGCATTATCAATAAACCCATTTTTGTTTGTTATAAGGTACGACATCGAATTGCGACAATAACATATATGTATACATCATCATAAAATATTCATACAGTAAAATTCACTTTCACTCTTGATTAAAAAGTTTACACTCACGCGCATACATCCTAATTGAAATTTCTTTGGAACTGAATTTTTACAGAAAAAAATTGCTAATGTGTCAAAGCCATTGAAATCTTATGAAATAGAAAAGTGAAGTAGTATCTTTTTTAAAAAGGCTTATGCACCAAATTATAAAAATTCAACGATTAGATCTATGAATGCGATTCATGAGTACTTGGAAACGTGAATGCAAAACCGGTGGCATATTTTTCATTAATAATTCCACACTGTTGCGTTTCGATATCAGCATGATCGAAAAACATCGTTCCAATCTACATTATATGAAAATTTGAGATGACATTCGTTCCAAAAAAATTTCAGTTTCGGAGGAATTCAGAATCAGTTTAATTATAATACATACTCTCGAGAAAAAGTATTCTTTTTGTTTGTATAGATACTGCGGAAGATAATAAATTTACGACACCTTCATTATTAAAAACAATTCAACAGAAGAGTAAAAAATCATCGAAACGCACGTTTAAGTAGGTACAATCGTTACTTCATCGGTAAGCATTATGTACTTATTAATGATAATTTATGCACCATAATTAATCAGTAATGCTTGTGTTTTATCATATATGTATAAGGGCCGAGACACGGGTGAGACTTGATTCTTTGGCTTTGTTACAATTTTTTGACTTATATTATTATATAAACCGGCGCACACATATCATTGCAGTATATTATATCATGTTTTTTGGTATTTAATGCGTAATAGGTACTTTATTTTTAATTATTTGTTTTTTTTTCAAATTATGCGTAATTTATTTAATTTTCTATCTATTTTATTTATTTATTAATGTATTATGACTTGTCTACGGTCCCGTGGAGCACGGCTTTTATCGTGTATAGAACTGCGTTCTTATTTATTTTTATTTCAGCAATCGTTTTCGATATCTATTACATAATTTGTTTTTTTGTTTTTTTTTTAAATATTTATTATTCGCATCATTGACAACCATTTTTTTCGCGATTAACGTAATTCATCATGACACTCAATTCCAAATTATGAGTTCAAGATTTTGCATTCTTGGTACATATTTTCAAGTGTCACTTCATTTTCATGCAAATCACTTTTATCGTAATAATTAAAGGTACGCAATGTATAGATATATTTCTCTTGTGCGACAAACCACCAAAGAAGTCAGCACGCAACTTTTTATAGTGACTGAATTGTTTTGTGTGTGATTTGAGCGAGCGAAGACGTGCGACTCGTTTGGAAATTTATCGGGGTTATAATATAATTTAAATTTTATTCTGTTTTGTTGCGGGTTATTCGTGTATCACATTTTCGTTTACTTTTTCTAAACTCTGGGGTTTCATTTGGTTTTTTTTCGTACTATTCACTGCTTTTTTATTTTGTAGATTTTACTGAAATTGTCTGTCCGTTATTTTGTTGTAATACCTGTACGAAGCAGCATCTTTTAATTTTTTTTTTGAATTTTGTTTGATTAAAAACAAAATACATGAATGAGATATCAATTTATAACAATACTTGAAAATAAAACAATTCAGTCGTCGTATATTTAACTAGTTTGAATATAGTGTCCTTATAAATACTTCGTGAAAAATAAAACGTGATTCTTTAATATTATAGCTGGTCATTCTAATCAATAATTTTTTAATCTTAGCTTATAGCACGTTACATAGAAGGCAATGCATTTTGAGACACGCAAAGAAGAAGCATTACGTTACAAATTTTTTTTTCATGCAAATCTAAAATAGTAAATTCGATGGATATCAAAGTATACTATAATACATTATGATTAGCATACCATATTTCAAAATTCGATGTTGCTTCGTACAGTTTTTATCTTATATTAAGTCTAGAAAAACTGCAATAAAGGTGTAAACAAATAGTATTATAAAATGCTAAAAGAAAAATGCAAACGACAATTTGTGCTTGAATCGTATGCAGACGTTGAGAGTTGAATCAATAACAATTCACAATTTGACAGTATCTATACAATATGTCGCGTAGCTAAATTCCATGCCTCGAATACGCTGTGAGGCTCGATTTGGGCAATAAGCACTCAAAATACACCTTTCACAATAAATATTTAAAATTTTTAAACGTAGTATATAAATTCAATATTACGAATGGCAATACGCCTGCGATAAACAAAAAACAAAGACAGACATCAACAACAATTTATATATCTATATATTTATAGTATAATAAGCGCAATCAAACATACATATAATATATTTTTTCTAAAACAACGTCGCTAAAACGTTGCTTGTATATAATTATATACATTATATACAACGTTTCTTTGTATATAATTAATAGCACACACAATTATTATTTGACGTTCGTTTCGTCTATTCAATTATTTTTAAAGCATACTTAAACTTATAAACTAGATTAGAATTGCACATTCAACGACGACGAGATTACGACATCGAGTTTTATTATTAAAGTTTTATAGGTACGAGAAATTGCGCATTATGTCAGTTTTTTTATATTTTGCCCAGGATGTGATGAACGAAGCAGTTGATAATTTATAATTTTTGTTCGATAATGATGGTTACGCGAGCATGCGGGAGCGAGGAGGAAAATTCATCAGACCCGTTTTTTTAAAAATTACATACTAAGTTCGAGATCAGTTAATGTAAAGTAAAATGAAAAAAAATTTACAAACTAGTATCACTAATAAAAACTTAACGAAATTAAATATACATTTCTTCTTAAGTGCAATTCTTGTGCGGCTCAACTTGTTAATCGCTCTAACTTATAAACTAATAAAACACTAAAAAAAAGACTCAACAATTTTGTGCGTTTCGTATCATGTTCAAAAACTATACTTTTTAAAAACGTAGAAAAAATAAATATTCAATAAAATAACAAAATAACTCAACAATGTGCACGCTTTCGCTTATTCTTAAATTTAGATAAGTAAGAGTATTTTCCTTCAAGCTCCTCCAGCATCCAAATTATAAGCAGGTTAGTAATTCTTCTTCGTGTAAATATTTTAGATTTGATTTTTTTTCATTAAAATTTTTTCAATCATCTTTAATTTTATGTGAGATTTAGCAGCGCATTTTTCATAATTGTAATTTAAGTACAGTAATAATCACTCTCTGATATAATGTATATATTTTTCTTCCTGTATCTCAAAATGATATTTTTTTCACTTGAAAAAGTGGCAACGTTGAAATACAGGTAATATTTATTACGCGTTTAATTTTCACATAATCTTAATAACATTCATGCGTATTCTTTTTGTTATAGGAGCGAATTCGCGTAATTTTGTAAGATTTTTTTCTGTTTTGTTTTGTTTTTATAACAATTTTTTCCTCTTTTATTATCATGTACACCGAAAAACTATGCGACATACCGAACCGAGGAGTTTTGATTTTTTTTATTATGCATCGGCGTCGCTCCTAGTACAAAAATGGTTTAATAGAACCATAGAGCAAAGCAAAGCATATATCGACACGCCTCACTTTTGTTTCATTATTTTTTTTGTATTTATTCATAAAAAAGGGAAATAGGTACGTTCCGCGTTTATAATATATATATATTAATTTGTCGTTTCCGCTCGCGGAGACACTCAATAAGAATATCAAAATCAATTTGAATTGATTTTTTTATTTTCCTCTAAAGATTTTGTATAGAAACTTTCAACCGTGCGCCACTTCGACGAATACGAGTTTTCTACAAAAAATCTTTATAGAAACGTGTACAAAGCTATGCACCTCGGAATTTTTCTTCAATTTCAATTGCAGATGTGATTCGCTCTAATGTGCTCCATCAGACTCGAGATTTGCCAGATGGACGATTAGGAAGTGAATTGTTTGTATATAAGTGTCCAATACTTGCTTGCTTTTTTTATATTTGTTTTTTCTTTAAACTAGAGACAACACCTATGTGTAGGTATTTTGGAAGGTGTATGATTTTTCTTCTCGCTAATTCCATTTAATTTTTCCTTTGCTTTACCAATCAACAATTATAAACAATTATTACTTATACTTTGTTTTTTTAGATGTATGTTAAATATTTACTTTTCAGATCGTTTCTGACTATTTTTTGTTTGTAAGCGCATGCTAAAATAAGTTGAACAATGATTATATACTTTATATATTTTGCAGTGAGCAAGATACTTATAATAATTATATTCTTCTCAACGGACCACCTGTGGCCTGTCGTTTTATTATAATTTTTTGACATTTAATTAATTTATATACGCGCAATGACAGCATCCATGTCTAAATGTCTGTGATTTATTATTTTTATTAATTAATTCTTATCAAATAGTCACTCGATCTCTAACAGTTGAAATCAGAGCGGCAGATTGGCTCGCGCGTTTACAACTTATATAATAAAAAAAACCAGTTCGACAGTTACTTTCAAATAAAAATTCATTTCAGCACCATCAACAATATAATCGACATAGCATGGATACATTCTCACTCTCTCTCTCTCTAATATCTTTTCCGCGTCATTCTTTCAAATTGTTTATACAACATTTATCGTGAAAATATATTTGTTACAAGGTCAATATTTGTTTAGTCTTTTTTTTAAAGAAAAGAGATAAAAAAATAAAATTCGGGTCTCTGCTCTTTGGTCAAAGTATACACATAAGAGACTCGGTTGGATGGACGCATATGATACGTATTGTGTATGTATATATTTATATATATTCTATATGAATGTGTGCACGTGAACTTGTGGATAAAAAAAGTAGAGCGAGAAAAACCGATGCCCGCGCGCTATCTCTCCCGTATACAGTCATCGATGAACCGTGATACGATTGAGCATACAAGCCTCTCTCACGAAGATCATATACACGCGCGAGCGATGTATAAATGTGTGAATGTATTTGTATGTATGTGTTTTCTCACTTTGATTTTTTTTTTCGTGTTATTACTTCTTTTTTTCGTTTTTATCTTTACGAGTGACGAATCTACGCCACACAATTGGCTATTTTAGTAACAATAATATATAATATATATATTACTACTTCATAAATCTTTAGGAAAACAGAAATAATATGTATATAATATATTTTATTTTATGTGTAGCGTACGGATGTTAATCACGGATGTTGTTTCGTCGTAGTCGCGCATACGGAACGAACGACTTTCGCACACCACTGGCTAGTTTTGATCTTAAAAGTGAAAATCACTTTAACGTACGAGTTTATATTTGTTCATTCGTTTTGACTAGAGTTCAAAAAGTGCATGTGCACGAACGCGGGGGCTAATTCGTTTTTCTTTTGAAGGAAAATTTACTCTCACTCCTGTTGTCATTGTGCAGTAAATAATCTTAAAGCGATTTGGGGGCTATTGCACTCGCTTTACGAGCAACAAATTCCCGAGGGGCAGTCGGGCTAAGCTTGCTCGAGCTTAGAGGATGCTGTCGCTCACCTCTTGCACGGGTGATTCATTAAGCGCGATTGTAGCGAGATACAATCGCTTCTGTTTTTTTCCTCACTTTCTCGCTGTTGTAGATTTAATGTACGATAGCTCGAGTCGAAATTGATCGTTGACCATCTTCTTAGCTTTACTCATTTACTGGGGAACGAATCTGCTAGGGTTGAATTCTTTGTTCGTGAAAGAGAAACCGCTGAATTCCTCTTGATTTATATTGTCTCCGTTGAGCGGAGTGAGAACTGGCTCTTCTTTTGTAAATTCAGCGTCAAAGTTTCCAGCATCTTTCTTATTTTTCTGCAAAAAAAATTACACAGTTAATACAGTGCGACAATTAGAAAAAAAAATTGTAAAAGACATGAAAATTTACAATCTTTGGTTTGAACGGAGGTACGATTTTGCGCGCTTCGAGCGCCTCCCAATCCATGTGCTGGAAGAAAGCGTGGCTTCTGATGGCCGCTTCGCCGCCGTTGTCCGCGACGCATCCGAGCCGCCTGGCTGGATTTTTGGTCATAAAGCCCTTGAGTATCGAGACGGCCTCGTCGCTCAGCCAAACGGGATACAGCACGTCGTCGTGCAAAATCGACTCGAAAAGATCCTCCTCGTTGTCGGCTTCGAAAGGCGGTTGACCGACCATCATCTCGTACATGAGTACACCCAAGGCCCACCAGTCGACGCTGGCGCCATACTTGAGCTCCTGCAGTATCTCCGGGGCTATGTAATCCGGAGTGCCGCAGAAGGTTTCGGTGAGGGCTCCGTCGAGTATTCCCTCCTTGCACATGCCGAAGTCGGCGAGCTTGCAGTGGCCCTCGGCGTCGAGCAGTATATTGTCGAGCTTCAAGTCACGGTAGATGACACCGTGCTTGTGGAGAAATTGTAAAGCTAGTGTCACTTCGGCAGCATAGAAACGGGCTCGGGCCTCCTCGAACTTGCAAGCCTTCTGAATTTGAAACATCAGATCGCCGCCGATCACGTACTCCGTGACGAAGAACAGTCGGTCTTTGGTCTGGAAGCAGCTGTGTAGGGCCGCGAGGAAAGGATGTTTGGCAGCGAGGGCTAATATTCGCTTCTCCGTCATCGCGCAGTCGACGTCGTCCTCCTGGATGATGACGTCCTTCTTCAGGACTTTGATGGCGTACACCTCCTCCGGGTGGCCTCGTCGCTCGGCCAGCATGACTTTACCGAAGCTGCCCTTGCCCAGGACCTTGATGAAGTTGAAATCGTTCAAGGTCATCTTGACCATGCCATCGTCCTGCCTACTCGAGGCGTCGCCACCCTTCGAGTGAGGCGATTCTCCCGCCTGGGTCAGTTGCGACGCGTTCGAGTCTTGGCCAACCGACGACGTGGAAAAGTCGCTGTTGGTACTGTTGGACGACGTCGAAGGCTTGTAATTGATTCGTGGCTTGCTCGCTTTGTCCGGCGAGATTCCGATTCTGCTCAGAGCTTCGGCCATGGCTTTCATGTTGATACCGCAATTGTTGGCCACATTCTTTTGGCAGCGTTTGTGTACGTTCATGTCGCAAACTGTAAACGAAAAAGAAGTTTGTTAGTATCGAACTTTGTCCAAGTGCGTGACTGCCGGTTCCAAGTTTCACTAGCAAGAGACAGCACGATTTCTAATGCTATCTTTTAGATATGATTCGGGAAATTTTTTCCCAAATGAACATTTAATAGTCGAAATTTCATATATATAGATTTCAGAAAAGTGGTAAGACTAATGTTTTTTTTTCTCAAAAATTTTTTAGTTGAATCAAATGTCTCAGAAGAAACGAGTTAAATTACATATTTACCCTCGCATTGTAGGCCCTGGCGTATGAATCCGTACAGAAGCGACCCGCAATGATCGCAAAAAGTAAATCTTTTGTAATTGTGCAGTACAAATCGGTGCGGCACGTCGATGTTGAATCGCGGCCCCTGCAGTCCCTCAATGAATCCTGATGTTCTCGCTTCTTCGCGCATTCCCGGGCATTTTGTGACGACTTGCTCGTGACACCTCTTGTGCACGACGCATGTGCATACTGGAAAATTAATTGCATATTATAGCTCGGGGGGTTAGGCTGAATTATGAAAATTGCAACGGTACACTTAACGATTATAAGAATGAACGTGATAAGTTAATCTGAAATGAATAACAGACGTTTTTTTTTGATACACCGAGAAAATGAAGATTGACAAGGTATACAGAGAGGCATAACCATTTCAAACTCGTTGTTTTTCAAAACATATACTGAATAATTTACTTCCTAGACGTCTGCATAGCAATTTTTAAAAATTTTTGAAGATAAAATTTAAATGTATATCTTGACTTAGACGTATCTGTAGATTTTGACAGAACTGCCAGTCATTTTTGAGTTTTGTTATTCTCAATGTATAACTTATTAATTATTTCGTTTTTCCTTGATAAAAAAAGCCTGGGCTAAAGATTAATAGTAAAATCTATACGAGTTATTCTGTAGATGAAAACTTTATTAAAAAATTCTTAAGATACCGAGAGTAAAATAATCAAACTTAAACTTATTGTACGTGTGTATTTTACAATTGTGTAATCAGGATGTAATCAGCAGCCGATAGTTAATGTTTTTTCTTTAACATGGACAATTGTGGATGTAAATGAGTGAAGCAAATTCGAACCCATGACCATATGATATACAAGAACCAAATTAACACATACATGGAGAAGAAATACAACACTAATAAGCATGATAGTTTAGCATTACAGTGACTCGTGGCTATTCTCACCTTGACACTGATAGCCCTGCTTTCCCAAGCCCCTGTAAATATAACATATTTGAAAAAAACAACCCTTCATTTTTTTGCGGTAACATCGTTTTTTTTTTTTATTCAATGAAACAAAACAAAAATGTTTCAAACTAATGTGTTTCTTTCCTTTGCTTTGCACGTACATTTATATAGAGGTATACATATTCAAGTTACACAGCGCATGTACTTTGTGGCCTGCGATTTGTTTCAATGATTGTACAAGCTTGAGCCTCGATAAGTGTGCGCGTTTATTTTTTCAGTGGCCCCTTCTGCTTTACGTTGCCTAATTAAAACCCCGATTCTCAGCGCTCGACCGGCTCGCTTGATTTATTTTACGTGATACAGCTTGGAAAGCTTATTATTTTTTTCGCCTAGATGTTAAAATATTGATTTTCACCGGGGATAGAAAGGCAGAGAGAGACGAGTTAGACATTTTTATTTCTTTTCTATCGCTACGAGCGTTATTAAAAAGATAGAGCGACTGTATCGATGCCCCGGACACTCGAGAGATGATGATTAAATAAACGATCATTTTTTCGCATAATAAGGTTGAAGGAAAATTTGAAAATTTAATCATCAAGTTTGGATGCATTCAGTGCCATCCACTATCATTTTGCGCGAAAAATCATTTTTACGATAATAAAGTACACTCTCTAGATGGTAATTAGCTCAACTACATTGATTCAATAATTTTAAAACAAACACGATCGCTTATATGACATCGATAAAAGTGGCTGAGTATTGGAACGCAGCCGGGTATTAGTACAGTCACCTTATACTCGGGCCGCTGCGTCTTAAAATCAATAGTTAATCAAATTACGAGCTCACGACGTTCTAAGTAAAATTCACGATCGAATTATATGATTAGATTTTCGTACGTAAGGTGCAAAGTTATATTCGAGTTCCCATTTTTTTTCTCTTTCTACTAAAGACGTGGGTGAATTCGAATTTTGTATTATTTACGATGCTATGGCATCCTAATCAAAATTATATTAGTCAATTTGATATATACTTCGTTGAAGCGATATTGCGAAAGATAAAGGAAAAAAAAATAAGGCGTCACTTACCAAATGAATTCGCGGCAATGCGAGCAGAAGGTAGGCTGTCTGAGGAAAGTCGCCATGAATTTATGACCATTGACCTGATGCACTCTTCTACGCATGGCACCGCGGCGTCCTTTGAATCCTTGCTGACGCTCTTTGAATTCCCGTTTCGGCTCCTTGCTAGTATCAGTCTCAGCCACATCATGACCCGATTGATGATCTCCATTGCTCCGATGAAGCTCGATCCTGATCCTTAACTTGCCTTGTGGCTCGAGATCAACCTGAAATTTACACGAATTTATTAAGGAGAGAAATTAGGGAGAAGATAATATTTGGTAACGCAAGCGCCGGATTTGCATAATAAACCAAGACTCTCTCAGTAATTTTCAGTCTTGCGTGGTCATTAGTTTAATTACTTAATTGCACATCTCGCGAGCAATATTTCTTTCTCATCAAGTGTGTGGCTCTATTAATTATGAAAAATGATCAAGTAGAAAATTCATATTATGTTGTTAATTTTAATACATTGTATTGCTTGTATGCTCACCCAGTATTTGGAATATTTTACTCCAATCTTATCGAGTGTTTCATGCTGAATTTGCAACAATCTTTGTAAGCACTTTATCATCCCATAATTGCGATGAGAGTTAAACATTTTTATCAAGCGAGTCAAAATGAGAAAGTAAAAGTTCAAGCCAAAATCTATGGCTTTTTTGAAGTTCGTTGAAAAGATAATATGAATTTGTGTATCTCTGAATGTAATATGACAAAATTAATTGCAATCATGTGTTAATGCTTATAAACAGAAGATGTTATCTTTGACTATTGTTACCGTGTATGAACAAGTGCATTACTTAGATAATTATCAAGATTTAGTCTTTACTTTTTGGATGGAATCAATAAAAAGCCTAGAAATTAAGAATATTATTTATGTTTGCTGAATCGAGTGATCACTTATGTTTGTGTAACATAAAAATGATTCAATTCTTATCTTTATCAATTATACACTTGAAAACAAGAGCATTGATGTGTTAACAAGTTATTTTTATACTCAGCCAATACTGCATATTCCACGAGTCATATAACTGTACATTCAGAAAAGTATTTGATTTCTTCTTCATTACCAAGAAATCATGTTAATAGTTACTGAGGATATTGTTTGTTTTCTTTTGTAACAAAGTGCACTTGAAATTCTATTTTATTCACGCCTGAAGTCTATTATTTTGCAGCAATGCAGTTAAGATCAAAATGCACAACTGAGCTAAATGTATAAATAAGCGATACTGATAGAAAGTTGATATTCGTACAAGTAATAGCAAGTTTCTCAGCATCCATCCCTACTCTATTTACAACAAACTGATAAGCAGCTATCTTTTTTATCTACAAGATAAATTATCTCACCCATAAGTCAGCAGCTTCATCCTCTCTTTGCATGAGATCTTCGAATGGTATACTGCAGTTGGCGACAAAATCATCAGGCTGCAGCGCAGCATTGTGGAAGACTGTGAGGCCTAGCAAGCAAGCGCTTTGAACCTCATGAGTAAAACATTCATTCCATATTGGATCAAAGGTCTTTGGTTTGGTAGATGACTTGTTTAAATACTTTTCATCTATGTCGACTTGTATATAAGGATCTAATATGGGTGACTCTTCTTGCCAGAACTTGCGCTGCTTGTCGGTGGCCCTGAGCCCGGAAGCTTCGCAAAGCTCCAATTTGATTGTGCCCGTAAACATGATGAGCAATGTAGTAGCAAGATTTGAAGAGACTGGTTGATTCAAGATCAGTTGGAGTTAAGATCCAGAAAACACTGTCACTGTTTTCTTGGAATTTTTTTGCAAAGACAGCAAGAAGAGAGACAGAAGTATATAGGGGGTTGAAGAATGAGCTTAACTATTGGATATAGATATCATTATCACAGAGCAGTCATGGATAACCAGCAAGAAAGCCTATCATTTGAATAGAAATTAGGTCACGCAGGCATGCAGGTTGCGTGAGAACAACACAGCGTAAGCGTATCTAGCATTATTGCCGTGTGCATGTGTGTGTATTAAAACAGTGGTCGAGCTCTTCTGTCGCTTCTTTTTCCGACTGCTCTTTCTCTCTCTCTCTTTCTGCAATGTAAATATAGCTGTGTGTATACGTTGCATGTACACAACGAGGCTACACTGCTACTGCTGCTCTCGTACGCTCTTTGCTGGACGCATCGTCGAGCATTAGCATCATGGGGAGGACGATCTCAGTGTCATGACACTTTCCTTCCTCTTTGTAAAACTGCCGCACTGCTGCTGCTATACACTTCCGTTTTCTGCACAAGCACACGCAGCTCCGCACGCACGACGATCTTCTTCTTCTTCTTCTTCTTTCGCTCACTGTCTGGGCCTCCGCGAGGACTCGAACGCCTCGACGCTGCGAGCCATTTAATCAAACTTTATATATATATCTGTCACTGCTCGAACGTCGTCCTTTCGAATTTAACACCAGCACGCACGCACGCAATTCTATTGATGCATGATGCGCGCCCGAACGCACTCCGGAGTGCCCCGATTGCGCGATGTACGCACAAAATTACACTGTATTCGCACTGTTCATCACTTGTGTACTGTGTAGCGCACGCAGGGACTGACGAGGTATAAACTAGCACTCAGCAGTAGCAGGACAGCAGGGAGAGCAGACTATATACAGTGTGACACACACACAAACACGCAGGACGATTTTTGCACGCACTCACGCACACACTAACTATACACAACGCTGCTGTATTATATCGGACAGGCAAGTCGCTCTCGACTTGGTTTTTCTCCACCACACACTATGACAATGATAATGGCAACAACAACAACAACGCAAGAATATCATACACTGTGACGATAAACGAAGCAGCAGCAACGGGGGATGTTTCCTTCTTTTCTTTTTTTTTTGTTTAACACGTCAACAATAAAAAATAGACACGGAGAGTGAGCGAGAGCGCGAGATATTAGTAGAGAGATAAAAGGAAAAACGAAGGCGAATACGCGAAAAAAAAAACCGAATACAGTGTATTATCCGCGCACGCTGGCCTAAACTGGCGCGTGCGTCCGCTGCCTTGCCTTGCCTTGCCTTGCCTGGCGTTAGCAGCGATTCTCTCTTTTGGCTTGAGCCACTATAACACGACGACTACGACGACGCCTGCTACGCTGCCTGCTGCACGCATTGGCCGAGTAGTGTGTACCAGCTCTCAGCACATGTTATATATATACGCGGACGCACGCACACAATGATCAGGAGCAGCAGCAGCAGCAGCAGCAAGTGTAAGCAGCAGTGGTATAGTAGCATGAGCTATCCAGCAGCGGTAGCAGCCCGTCATTATAAACTCACACATTCGTGTTTTCCCGAGGCAGACTCTCTGTACTCTCTACGTATTATACATATGTATAGGGTGTGTTTATTCTCTCCTCTCTGCGCTGCTCCGATGTTGCTCGCTAGTAGAGCCAAAGCTGCCTCTCTTTCTCTTTATTGTGTTGTACATGCGCGCCTCTCTGTAACGAGAGAGAGAGAGAGAGAGACAAGCTCTGTGTGTAGATGTATATAGCTTGGCCGAGGGCTGGCGCAAGCACAAGCCAAAGCGTACATACACGGGAGAACGTATATATAATATAAAAGCGCGAGTCTACTATAGACGCGCAGTAGAACCCATATTATAACTATATAGTTATATAGCGTCTGGGTACACACACCTACAACGGTATCTACCCATATGTATTGTGCATTAGTTACTAGTGCACGTGTACACAAGTCAACATTGGCGCGCACACACACAGACGCGCGTCTATTCTCTGTGTCCTTAGAGCAGTGTGTACGGCGGAGCAGTTGGCCTCGACGAGTTTATATATAAAAGCTCGATCGCATGTGCAGTTGCCGTGAGATATTTTATAGACGAGCAGCAGCGAGAGAGAACTTGAGCTTGCGCGGCAACGGCGGCGTCAGTGGCGGTGGTAGCTGTGGCAGTGGTGGTGGCGGCGACGGCGGCGCCCCCCGACTTCCTATACCACTGCGCCTACACCCACACACAAAGAGACCGCACACCAGCCAGAAGAACGCCGTAGGACTTGTATGTATATGCGTGCGCGCAGTCCACGATTCGCGGGTGTACAGCAGCAGCAGCAGCGAGCGAAAGCTCCGAACGTAGAGCGAGCTTTTTAGGCATGTGCATATAAACACACGACGTATACGAGAGAGCTCGCGAGCAAGCATGCAACGTACTTAATATAATGCACACATAATAATATTGTGTGTATAGAGTACTACGCGTACACGACTCGACATGTACGAATATATATAGTTATATTTATTGGCAAAGTTGCGAAGGCTGCGTGCAGTCGCTATACATTGCTTTTAGGCGAAACGTATTAGCGAGCTTCTCTCTCTCTCTCTCTCTCTCTCTAACTCGATACAATTCTTTTTTTTTCTTTTTTGCCACACGAAGGTCGATGACTCGCGAAGGGCTCTGCGTGTGCAGTATATGTACGATGCATGCAGGTGGTATTTGAATATTTCTCGCTTTTTCTTTCCTTATTTTTTCAATAGCAGCTGGTGGTGCTGCTAGGACGGCGACACACTGACACAGTTACGCGCGCGCCCTATATGCCCCAGCAGCAGCAGCAGCCCGACGAAGCACATTTGTGTTCGACTATATAGGATTATATTCGTGTACTCTCTGGCTGATGTATGTAGCGTACATGCATACGGCATCATAATGCGCTTTTGCCTGCGGAGTTTGGCTGGATTTATGTATACGTACGCACTATGTTGAACGCGTTTCGATCGGCCTAAAGTACGAAAGCTGTATACGATGATGAGCATGAAGCGTTGTTTTTTGTTTTGTTTTTCAATAATACGAAAGCTGATTGAATGGGAGCTATTATGAGCTGCGTATGCCGAATCGAAAAAGATAATGCGTAAGTTCGAATTGGCCGATGAAAAGAGAACATCTTTTATTATGGGAATATTGACGTTTGAGCGTGACGATATGTTTCAAACTTGAAATTTCAGTTTATTTTAACGACATGAAAAAATTTTAAGTAGGAATAGACGTTCGAGTCTAGACCTCGAATTATTTTCTATTTCTATCAATTATTAACTGTCAGGACTATTGAAATCACACCAAAGCCACGATAAAAATTGAAGTATTTTAAATATTTTTTTTGATTGAAACTGTGTCGTTTTTATTATGGCTATTAGGTGTCTCCTGCAAGTCAAAAAATAAAAGTCCATTACTTACCAAGTACGTATTTAGTCATACGTAATGTCGATGCGGCTTCTTCGGCTCTGTTGACAAACACAGTCTGCGACGTATTAGCTTTCTTATTTACTTCCGCAGCTCTCGGTTTACGATATCCCAATTTTTCGGTTCCCGCGAAAAAGAGGAAAATAATAATTTTATAGCAATAGTATGAATAATCAATCTTTATCAATTTTCATTTGTCAATTATTGTATTTTATTACTAGAGGAGTCAAAATTTACAATTTACAATCAAAGGATAGGTTATTTAAAAAAAAACAGTCAGCGTCGACAATGACGTTTTCTACCTTACCGGTAGGTGTCTGCTTTTGCTAGGCCGTCTGCTACAAGTGCCTGCCAAACAGCAGCAGACGCCTCGCAGACGTGCACTTGTTATTATTGTAAGAGCTTAGTACTGCTGTGTAACTGCGACGAAATAGCTGCAGCTATACTTTTTGGATCTCTTTAATTTATCCGTTGTCAGTTTTTATCTCTCTCTCTTTCTCTTACTCTCGACATTCGAGGTAATGATTAGTATCAGGGTATGTCAACTCTTCGCTTAAACATGGCCAAGCTAACGAGATCGGTTTGGGGCTTGTCCTCGAACTTCGCATCGAACCAGTACTTTTCACGGTTATTGGCGTGAGTATATGCATCGCTCATTAGAAACCCGGTTTATTACTTATTCATGATGTGACAGTCGGCGTATGTCAGTGTCTATTTTTGTTCTCGTTCAGTAGTGCATAATCTAATGTAACAGTCGTAATCATTACTCACAGAAACGTTCATTTTCCTTATTCCAAACAGTACACCATTGACAACTAATCACAGCTTTGGATTGAGCAAATTTTCAACTAAAACAGAAAATGACGTTTGCGAAGATGAAATCATTATCAGTGACAGTTGCATCAAAAGACTGAAAGAAATTATGCAGGATGGCAGTTGTTTGAGGGTTACTGTAGAAGGTGGTGGATGTTCTGGCTTTCAATACAAATTTGATCTTGATTCCAGTATTAATGAAGATGATAAGTAAGTATTAATTGGAACATTTGCAGTCAACAGTAAATATATTCTGTTTTTGTAATAATAACCCAATTTTTAGAGTCTTTCAAAAAGATGGAGCCAAAATTGTCATAGATTCAACATCTTTAGATTACATTAAAGGAGCTACTATTGATTATCATACTGAATTAATTAGATCAGCATTCAGAATAATAAATAATCCTTTGGCTGAGCATGGATGCAGTTGTGGAGCTAGTTTTTCTATTAAGTTAGACTGAAGAATATATAGACAATATTAGGCCTATATGAATTTTTAAGTATACTTAAATTTTGTGATCTGTGAAGCATATGAAAAGTGAAAGAATTTTTCTTTAAAATTTTTAATTGGAAACAAGAAAAACAGTTATTATAATTGTACATAATTAACGCTCTCAGAGTGATCGTTAAAATTTTTATTATTTAAAATTTTTTGTTATAATAATGCAGTACCAAGTCAAAACGATCTTGGACTTAATTGCAGTTAGGAGCACGTTGAAAATCGATAGTATGTTTGTAATATTTACAAAATTCTTGACAAGCATCTTGGAATGTGACAAAATTCATAGTGATGGCAGACTTTATCTCCCTCGCTTACCATTCTGAAAGAATATTGTTGTATGTTACTTTATAGATATTGATAAATATATCGTCAGTGTAATAAAAGTAATTTGTTGATGTTGTAAATTTTAATTCGAACTTACTTTGTTTGAAAGTTCAAACTTTAAGCGTTGTATTTCATCGGTTTGATTAATGAGCTTCTCATTCATATTAGCCAAATGTTCACTCATAGTGTTTAATTGCAATTTATAGTTTGCCTCTTGCTGTTCCATCTCTTGTTGTAAGTTTTTGTATTTTTGAAGAGCATCGGCTAACTCTGCCTCGCACTTTTCCCTTTTTTCCTCACTAGCATCCAAATGAACATTCATAACTTCCGTCTACACATAAAATTATTAGTAAAAATTAATTCATTGATTCAGTTAACACAATAAATACAATCAAGTACTCACATTAGCAGCAATAGCTAAATTTCTAACATGGTACAAATATTTCTCTTTGAACAGTTTATCCATTTCTTGCATGTAATATTCTGAAATTCTTTTTTCACGAGCTTCAATTTCTTCTGGTAGAGCAAATGGTTTAGTCAACTTGCCAATCTACACAGAATATTTTTTATTATAACTACTTTTAATATTGGTAATTTTATAATTTATATGAAAAGACTAACTAATAATTAATGAATATTTACCATATTGCTAACTTGAACTGTTTCCAAACCATTTGCATCTAGTCTTTGTTGTTCATTATTTTCTTTTTGAGCAAGTTCGTCAAATTTTATTTTTAACGTATTATATTGGGTCCTCCAATGAGTCAATTCTTTTTCTAACTCACATAATTTTGTAAAATCTATGTCATCACTTCTAGTGGCACCAATTTCCACAGTTGATTTTGATGATCTTCGTGAAGCTGAAGGTGTTGAGAACGGTGATGGATCCTGTTTGCTATTTGAAGATCCAAATTTTAAATCAAAATCATAGCTTTCTTTTTTACCTTCTCCACTTGACCATGAAACTGTTTCTTCTTTCCTTACTTTTTCACTACATTTTCTTAAAAGATCACTTTTTTCTTTTTCCAATTTTTCTATATTGGTTTGGTATTTATTATCTAATTCAATTTTAACTTTTTGGGAAATTTCAAGTTTATTTTCTAAAAATTGCACCCTATCATGAAGGTTGTCAAGTTCAGTATTTTTCTCACTCAATTGGGTTAACAAAGTTGCATTTTCAACAATTTTTTTCTGAAATTCTTCGTCAAGTATGTGATTAGGTGGTACTGGAACTGTTTGAGCTTTACTTTCATTTTTACTTTTGGTTTTTTTTGTTTTATTCTGTATGTTATCAAGATCCTAAAAATAATTATATTAATAAATATGAGCTAAAATTCCATGAATCAAATGGAGTACTCTACCTCTTGTAGGACAGTAACACGTTTAGTTAATTGTTGATTGCGAAAAGTAAGACTGTCGAGTTCTTGTTCAGCTCTCCTTAGTTCTACTTCCTTTACTTTGAGTTGTTCTTTTGTTTCAGCATTACGCGTTTGCTCATCGATCACAGCTTTTTTTAGAACACTCAATTGTGCACGAATCTGAAAATAAGCAATCAATGCATCAGCTGTAGATCCAAACACTAGTTAATAATTATATTTTACCATAATTAAAATTTATGTATTGTATTGAGCAAAAGTATTATGGCTAACTGATAAGAAACAGCTGATCATAATCAGCAAGTGCATCATGCTTCATTGTACAAATATTTCAAATTCAGTGACCTACTATGTGACTTGAAACAATACTCATTCAAAACGTACAAGACATTGTTCATTTACCTTTGAGTACTCGGTGGCTAATTTCTGGTACTTAATAGACAGCTGTCCATCAGAATTATCCATAGCTGCCAATAATTTTTTTATAAGACTTGTTCTCTCTCTCAGTTGTACTAACACCTGTATACTCCACTATTGCTAACGTAAAAAATTACTTTCTGCGTGTGTATGTATGTACAATTCATATCTCCATCGACTACGAGCGATAAACGATCGGTGTCATAATGAAACTTCCTGGTGTCAAGCTAACACTGTTTGTGTAAATGTATACTATCGCACAACGGATTCGCACTCGCCTTTACTATTTAAAGCTCTCTTTCTTTCTCTCAAAACGACACTAACGTCGATTCACGGGTACTACTTTCACTTTGCACGGTCGGTCAATCATAAATCAATTAAAAATCCCTTCACTCTTCTTCTGCTACTACACGATACTCTACATGTGTCAAATTTCCTTCCAAAAACAATTGCGAATTACGTTCGCCCCCCAGTTGCCGTTAAATGTCACGACGACGTGCAGTTGTGCAGCATCGGTAGCAGTAGCAGTAACAACCGAGGTGCCTGCAGAAGTGCTCGCAGCATCATGCTGCGACCGATGAATAATAATAAATATAAGCGCGATTCGTGTGCGGAGGCGTGCGAAAATAGCCTCTCTTCTCTCTGATCTCTCTCTCTCTCTCTTTCTCTTTTCACGCAGTGTATGATCTCTCTCTTTCACAGATGGTCGGCGAAGATGCGAACATTTTGCGTAGATAAGCGAGATTCAACGGCGGCGGATTAGGCACTGTGTACTATACTCGATGACATATTTGACAGCCGAGGTGTTTTTAACGTAGCCGAGCGTAGGAGTGTTTTTCTGTGTTGACAATGTCAAGGCACGGGGGAGTATACACAAAACACAGTGCTGTGTATGCGTGAGCTCGTCGAAGTGCATAATGTTATGATTATTGTTACTCGCTCGATAGGTAAAGTAGATTGCTGCATGAAAAATTTAAAATTCGATCACTTACGTATACGAAATCAATCGAATTACATGATGTTTCCGTGACACTCCGTTACTCGATTAATTATCACCCGCGATCTTCGGAAATTTTTCGTTCTCAATTAAAAATCGAATAAGATAGTAATTATGCGTGGATAAAGAAGCTATATCTGCGGACGATAATAGTATCAAAATGCGCATATCAAAATATTCTCGTTTTATTGGCTGTCGATATAGCTTGGAACGTGAGTTCGCGCGGCGCGGCACATCGAACTCGTGTAACAAATATCGAGTTACACGTGGGTTACAGTTCGGAAAAGGACCTCGTCTACCTATACATTATCGATAACACAATTAACAGGCGACACATTTCGCTCGTGGAGCACAATTGACGAGCGCTTCGAAGCTGTTTCCCAATTCCCTACTCTAAATATGCCTAATTTCCTTCGACTATTTGTTTCCAACGCCGAGGCGAGCTTGAACACGATATCTAATTTAATTTGCTCTACGACTAACTGCAGCTGTAATGCTACATCGACAGGCCGAAGCAGCAGCAGCGTTTAATTATTATTCGAAGTATAGAGAGTTTGGCGCGCGCGAACGCGGATAAAATTTATTACATAAAAGGCAGCAGCAGCAGCCTTCCGCGTCGAATTATGCATCGGGTCATTTGCCCGTTTTTAATTTACGATCCAGGCATTAATTGACAATTTTTAATCAAGCCTGCCTATTGTCTCGACATTATACATCATATTATGCTTGAGCTCAGTAGTATAGCAGCTGCAGCAGCTCACTCGGAGTTCTCGGGGTTCCCCGCGCGCCCGCGTATTGATTCTTGTGCAGTAGCAGCAGTAGCACCAAAGGCAGAGTATATATAGAAGCAGCAGCAGCCGCGCACAGAGCTCACAAAACAGTATATGTAATACAATGCAACTGAGTCATTTAATTTTATATCATTAAATTCTGTCATTATATGCAGAGGGGGAAGAGGGGGAGGATGCCGCGGGTAGGGGAAAATTCAATATGGATAAATTTGCGCGAATGAGGTGCGTATATAGCGCAGCAATATGCGCGTAGTATATAATATGCCAAAAGCTCGTATTTATGGCGAGTAATTAATGTAAAATTTCTACGCAAAATGTGTGCGGCATTGATGTAGCTATACAGCTGCGCTGTATGTATATATATTCTGTGGTGGAAAGGGAGAACCGACCAACTCCATTTTTCGTGTTTCCGAGAAAAACGTGTTTGAAGTCGCGTATGAATGGGTAGATAGACGCGGACAACTATAACTCTGTACCCGTGATATTTTAAATTACTATGATGTATCTTTTGGCCCATGTAACTATCAAATTGATAGAGTAAATGCGAAGCGAAAAAAGTGGACTTGGTCGGTTTGACTGGGAAACGTTTTGCGCCCAAGTCTACGTGCTCAATTTCTAAGTTGCTGTATAACCATCAAAAACTAACAAGTGGATTCGATAGTAAACTTCCTCCGCTTTCTGATGGTAATATCAGATTTTCCGAAATTTTCCATTTTCACCAAGGAAATCGCCATCAAACATTCAATATCTCGAACATCGCACATTACTGCTGCGTCAAGTGCCCTTCGGTCGCAGTGCTCCGGCAGCATCCAATGATACGAGAGTTGTATATACAACGTTCCAATATCGTATTCCATCATTTTTAAACCAAAGTTAATTCGATATCGCGTTGAAGGTTTTGCTGAGATGGTCTTGGTTGGTTTGGCCGGTCACTGTTTGTCTCAAAATGGACTTGGTCGGTTTTGCATTGTGCTGTACCAAACGATAGACACAATTTCCGGTCATTCAGACACTTGCACATCAAAGTTGACACTAAATGTAGGTGTTTAACGTCATAAACTCGATTTCGAAAAAAATGGAGTTGGTCGGTGATTCTCCCTTTCCACCTCAGATATGTAATATAAAATAATTGGCAACCTTATCGTGTAATTCTTTTTTGCCCACCATTTACAGTGTATGCGTATTAGGGCAGAACGAAAAAACGCTTTTGATGCGGATCGCTTTGTAATAGTAATTTATTGAAAGTATAAGATGAAAAAAGAAAAAAGCCGCGCGCTGGACGCGAACAAATGATGTCTTAGGTGGTGCATTAAGCCTGAAGCTTGAAATTCGTAAAAACAATATTTTTATGCTTCAGTAAGAAATCTTTGCGAAATTTCTCGGCGCTGGATTTATCGATTGGGCTGAAAGTTTCAGGGCTTGTTTTAATTATGAACATGAGTTTTTTTGTACAATTTTAGCTCTCTAGGAGCCTTAGAAGCAAAAATATAGTCATAGGAAGGTTGAAAAACGACGTTACATTAATTTTTTTTGTGCTATTTCTATCTCTGTACAGCTGTACGCTGAGTAATTTTGCTACTATTGAGACGAACAAGTAACCAATTTTTTCGTCTTTTAAAGACGTTTTCAACCATATAACTTTGTATAGGGTTTTTTTAATTTTTACTGAAGTTACAATATAAAACGTTTAACCTTTTGTGTCACGCTCGAAACTACATTTGTTATTATTTTTTCAGTTGTTAAGAGTTACACATGCTAGACAAACTTGAACCGCAATGATAGTTATATAAGGATACAAAATTACCTTTAATTTCGTATATTTAAAAACTCTCAAAGTCCTTTAGAATCGGAGATACAGCTGTTTAAAGTTTTACTGAAAATTCAATATTCAATTCTGTGATGATCATACCGTATCTAGTCTATGATAAATTCACAGATTTAGTTCTTTCATTCACATGAAGACATCATTTGTTAGTGCCCAGCTCGCGGCTTTTCTCTTTTATTTCATCTTCTATTTTCAATAAATTACTATTACAAAGCGATCGGCGTCAAAAGCGTTTTTTCGTTCCACCCTAATGTGTACGTTTTAATAAATATTATTCAGTTATACTTACATCCTCTTTCGGTGGTATAGAGAAACAGTATCATTGGATATTTTACAAATATACAAACAAAAATATAACGGAAAGAGGAGAAACAAGCTAAAAAGGAAAGAAACACGCATAATGGCTCAACGGTTTTAATGAAATTTACCGAGTATAATTTTCAAATGCATTGGCCTCGGCCGCTAAATGATAATTACAATGTTCACGTAAGCATATAAACAATAGGATCTCGCGTACAATTTCTCTCCTCTCTCTCATACGCACACACGCACATTTGTGCATGCGTATACGCGTGAGTGTACGTGTGTGTGTGTGTATTAAAGCTGGAAGCTGCGGCAACTTACTGAAAACACACTCGGCCTCGTTAAAGCTTGCGCGTATCATGCGGATACAGTATATATGAGCAATTCTCCAAATGAAACGCATTTTTTGAGGTAGAATCGCGACAAATTTTTTTTTCAACCTACGTGGATACAGACCCCCGGGAAATGTTTTTGGGGGTCCTAGGAACCTGTAACCACGTAGGAACCATTGAAATTTCGATAGTGCTTATTTTTATAGCTACTTTTGTGATTTAGAGGACGAAAAATCATGTTTTCTCGTAAATACGGCTAATTACTCAATTTCTAAGTCGCTGAAAAAGTATCAAAATTCATCTAAAAAAAATAACTGACTACTGTGTTCGATAGGAAATTTTCTCAGCTTTCCAATGGTGGTATCAGATTTTCCGATAAATTGCACATTCACCGAGAAAATCACCATCACACATTGAAGGCTAAATATGTCGAAAAATTCAGTACGGAAAAAGTGAACTTTTTGGATAATTGTTGATTTTTCCTTGTGAAAATGAAATTTATCGAAAAATCTGACTACACCATGAGAAAGCCAAAGAAATTTCCTATCGAAAGCATATCTTTATTTATTTTTTCGGTGGAATTACAATGTTATACATGGGAATTTCTTTCACGTTGTTCGCTGTTTTCTGTTTCCGAGCTGATTCAGCGCGGTCGCGAGGTTTTCGGCTCGCTACAATCAAAACTAGCTCGTAATTCCACCGAAAAAATAAATAAAGATATGCTTTCGATAGGAAATTTCCTCAGCTTTCTTATGGTGTAGTCAGATTTTTCGATAAATTTCATTTTCACGAGGAAAAATCGAAAATAAACCATAAAGTTTATTTTTTCCGTACCGAGTTTTTCGAGATATTTAGCTTGGCATGTTTGATAGCGATTTTCTCGGTGAATGTGCGACTTATCGGAATATCTGATACCACCAGTGGAAAGCTGAGAAAATTTCCTATCGAACAGAGTAGCCAGTTATTTTTTTTAGATGAGTTTTGATACTTTTTCAGCGAGTTAGAAATTGAGTAATTAGCCGTATTTACGAGAAAACATGATTTTTCGTCCTCTAAATCAGAAAAGTAGCTATAAAAATAAGCACTATTGAAATTTCAATGGTTCCTACGTGGTTACATGTTCCTAGGACCCCCAAAAACATTTCCCGGGGGTCCGTATCTGCGTAGGTTGAAAAAAAAATTTGTCGCGATTCTACCTCAAAAAATGCGTTTCATTTGGAGAATTGCTCATATATGTATAGCAGGTAGGCAGAGTTCGTGGCGCTGAGAGAGCCGCCGCCGCCGCCGTTGCTTTTATTATTTCGTTCCATATTCGAAAATTTACATATATGCACATATTCTTGTATTTGTTCGTGTAATGCGTTGAGACTAGGAGAGACAGAGAGATTTGAACGTTTTTTATTAATGCCAATGCTCCTTGGTCCGAATGGCAAACCAGCATAAAATATGCAATCAAAAATTACAAACGGTATACAAACAGAAGTGCAAAAAAATGTTCAATATACAAATAACAATACATTAAGCGCTTATCAATAACATCGATTTCTCGCACAGAGTCAGAGAAATAGCGTTGGCTTACAGGTTATAAACTTATTTTTTAGCTTTACAGGATCAAATAGGCACTTCAGCGATTTTAAACTTGCATTAGTGGATGTCGCGTTGCATTACGCACTCGCTCAAAAAAAATTCGAAAATTTTCGCCCAAGAGCACAGCACACAGCAACGAGGCAAAGGAGCACAATCAAAACGCGTGCTGACTTAATGGCAGAGAGAAAGAGATTTGATTTGATTTGATGACTTTATTTGAAACGGACCATGGGGTAGAACCCCGTTTGGCCCTGAGAGAGAGAGAAAGATCGGAACAAAGAAACTGCGTGGCAGGGGTGGCATCGCGTCTTTTATGCATACATGGGCAATTAAACTTTTACATAAACAATGCAAGGGCTTGAAATGATTTCTTCTTTTTCTTCACTCTCTGATGAATGCTGCAGCTATATGTGCGGGCGGTCGGTTATCTGTTATACGCCACAGAGCAATATTTATAAATAACGCGCTAGTGATAGCGCGCGACGACGATCTATCACAAAATCATCGATACGATTTCATTCGCAATCACTGCACGAGCGTGGAAAAAAATCAAGGAACGACTATACCATAAATAATAAAACAAAAAAATGTATCGTCGCGTCATCGTGCACTTCTCAGGCGGCTACGAATCACATAAAAGTCGATATATATATAATTCTTTTATTTTTGTTCATATTTATGTGCGAGAAATTATTTATGGCGTTTCTTACTCTCCAATTGTCATATATGTACCCCGCGCGTAAATTAATAGCCCACCGAGTAGTCGTGCGCCCGACACGTCTCCCACGAGCGCGATCATTCGATGCGACGCTCAAGCCACGTTGTACATTGCCGTCGAAAGATTCAATTTCGTTCATAATCAAGCGAAAATAAAGCCATATTTAACCAACGAAATTAGTATAAAGAGTCACGAGAGGAAATGCGTCATTCTAACTTACGCGAATTATGAGTTTAGAGCTCGGACAATAATATATACACGTGACGAGAGGTATGTGGATTTATATACGCGCGCACGGATATTATATATAAGTATATATCACGCGCATAAACGTTTCAAATTTGATAAGACGTAATCTTCATTGCTTTATACACTTTCTCTCTCTGTCTCTCTTTTCCGCACTCTCTGCACGCACATAATATTTGAAAATATAATTTGCGTCCGCTCTGTGGTGGTGCTGCTACGCGACGAGGAGCTGCTATATGCAAAGCCAAAGTTGACATTCGCGTGTATACATTGCTATATTTATATGTATATTATATATAAAATATATACAGGTAGACGCATAGCCACCGCTGCCGCTGCTGCTGCCTTCCTTTTGACGGCTTAAATATTAGTCCGTGTATATGCGGCTCTTCTTTGACCCGGTTAATTCTGCGGTCCCTGCCGCTGTGCAGCTGCAGTAGCGGAACGCAAGCTCCGAAGGAAGATGTAGATTCAGCGATTCGAAATTCAATTTGTCCTCGCGCACTGGCCAAGCTCGCGCGCGCGCGCGCGATCGCCTAATGCACGACCACCCAGGGTATATATTCTTGATTTTTGAAATGACAATTTCAATATTTATTCAGCTGTCGCGATATGTTATAGCGCGCTTGGCGAGGCCATATACGGAAAAAGGGAGGCTGCGAGATGAGAATTTGCATTAGAGCTCGTCAACATTAGCGCATTTTGCTCGGGGTGTTATTATTGTTATTACTTTTTTAATATTATTGTTCTGCAATCGTGCAACGAGCGAAAAGGGTGCGATGCTGTATATCGGTAATATCGTTGATGTGTAGGTTTTACAGTTAGCTGATCTCGAGCTCGCTCGTTCGCTGCAAGCTCCGTTCGATTGAAATACGTGTTTACACGTGCATTGCGAGAGAAATTAAAAAAATAATAATAAAACAATAATTATAATAACGGGATTCGTTTCTAGGTGCGTGTCTCGTGTCTCGCGCGATTCGCAGATCTACGTACACACTTACACCCACACAGAGACAACGCATTTATGAACATATTACGCATCACTGCCTTCGCCATACGTACGACAAAGAAGAGAAAAAATATGTATTTGTTTCACACGAGCGTATCGGGGGTAATGGATGATCATAATACTGCAGCGCCCGCCACGGTACAAGATATTTCTCATTTTATCATTTGTGAAAATAATGAATTTTTTTTCTCTTTCACCTCTCTCTGCGCGTGTTTTTAATATATATCGCAACGTTTATACGTACATTTCAGTTTGTATAGGAGAAAAGGGGTAATGAATACGGAAAATATTAACACAGACAGAGAGACGCGCGCAAATCAGTCGTCTGTGATACGTATATCGATATAATTTTGCCGATTGCCTGTACACATGCTTTTTTTTCTCTCTTTCTCGCTCTCATTCACTTGAAATGTTAAATAAAAAATGTATGTATACTGATGGATAGTGCCTTATACCCATTTTGTATTTTATATACATATAATATGTACGACATTATATTGTTGACGCGAGCGGCTGAATTGATTATTGTTTATGCGGCATTACGTATATTAGTCCGCGTGTATATTATACATAGATATGTGTATAGCCCAGAGGCTATAATACACACATATAAACGGGTGCGCTCAAACGCCAAATAGGCAATTAGTCGTTTTGTGTACCGTATCCCTCGCTATATACCTATACCGACTTTTTGCACATTATAATATCGTGGCGCAGTACATATGCAGCGCATTCGCGTATGCTTTCAGAAAAATTTCCTACCCGAGCCCCGCGCGTATAATAATTCACGAAAGTCGTACACTGCTTTTTTCCATATACATACGTCTTTATATATTCGAGTACACTCTGCAGACATAGAGAGAGAGAAGGAGAGGGAGGGCTCCGGAAAATGCGACATCGTCTCGTTGCGCAGTCAAATTTAGAATAAAAGATCCTCTCGCGTATTTTCGTACACATACATTATAAATTCTGATGATTTCAGCTCGTCGAGTTCTTCTAAAAAAAAAAAAAAAAAAATAATAATAAAAAAAAAACGAAAGAAAAAAAAGAGTAGCAGAAGAAAAGAAAAGCGAGAGATGGATTTATAACGTCTCTTTCTTGCTCGCTCGCTCTTCTTTACATATTTGATACGTTTATTTGGAATAGGGATTTTATCCGCACGCGCGCACGGGGGAGGAGGCGGCTTTATTTTGCTTCTTTATTGAACATCTTGTATCATTTTTCTCTCTATCTCTCTCTCGTTCTCCCGCCTCGCGTGTATAGGAGGTCGCACAGAACGTCTTTATATGTATGTGTGTCAGGAGAATAAATCGATTTCGCATCGGCGAGTATGAATTCGCTTCTTCTTCGTTTTTTTTCTTCTTCAGGTGCGTATACGTATGTATGTACATAGCGTGTACGTATCGACGATATCTGGGCGAGAGAGACACGAGAGATCCACCGCATCGAGCTATATACGTATACGTATGTATCTCTGGTCCTATCTCTCTCTCTCTCTCTCTCTCTCGCTCATGACTGAGTCGTACGTTGCAATTTCTATGCATTTTCAACACGCCTATATGAGATACTTATTCCACTTACCTTGGCTTCTCTTATGTGCGCGCTTCACTTTCGTTCCTTACACGATGTTTATTCCCGGCAAGCAACTCCAGCAACGGCAACAGCAGCGGCAAAAAAGAGAGTGAGAGATAGAAAAGTGTTGCAGCTTCTTATATAAAAATAAACAGCTTATTTGATCTGTCTATACGATGCTCAATTATTTTTTTCGCTTCCGCGAGCTTCCGTTGCTCCATTTATTAATATGTATCTTGCGTAAATAAACAAGGAAAAAACTTGCCAGGTACAGCAGGTGCGCGCGCAGATTCCTTGGGCTAGGCGAGGAAAATTGCAGTCATGACAAACATCGCCCCGAGTATAAAGTTTAAGTAGCGACGCCAGAGTATAGTCAGACATATATAAATACCCCCATTACTACTATGTACAAGATTTTCTTCTGGTATATATTCCCATTGCGCGCCTAATAGTCGTTTTCGAAATCTGATTATGAAAGCTGCATAGATTTTCATCGTTGCCTTTCCAAAATGGCAAAGAGAAGCGCGACGCTAATCGTATTACACCCGGAGATGTATACGTTACATTAACAAGCTGTGTCTATAATTGCTTAATTGAGCGGACGTTTGAATGGGCATAAAAAGTTAGTGAGAGCTTTGTCAAAAATAGCCTATTTTGCTGCGAGCTCGAGCTCGATCCTTTCCGGGGGCCGAAATACAATATCTACCATCTCTCGTCGTAAGATTAAATTTATAAAAAAGAAAAGGGATGGAAAAGAATTAATTCAACAGAGAGGATCTCGCTTGGGTGTAAGTGTATGTAGGTGTACGCTATACCTTCTAATAAATGGAAAGCGTCCAACGCGTTTTATATATATGTACGGTGCAGTCTTTCTCATAACTGGAAAACGTGTCGCGAAATTTGCATTTTTTTTCCTTCCTCTCGGAGAGCTTTCCTCTCGCGCACTTTTCTCTCTCTCTCTCTCTCTGCGTACACATAATAGATTCTAATCTCGGGGTGCCCCTCTCAAAGAATGAATATATGTATAGTACGCCCTCGCGCGCGTACGATATATATAAAATCAGTTTCGAGTAAAAGTTAAGCCCAGTTTCGTGAATATCGTCCCTCGTTATCATTCAATTTCCCATCCTCGTTCGGAGAGCATAACATGAAAATCAGCATCATCCTTATCGATCCTCCCTCTCCTTTTTTACTCGAGAACTTTTGCATGCGCGCACCAAAGCTCTCTTTTCTCCGATATCGTTCGATTTCACGAGGATGTTTTTAAGATCGCATCTTATAGATACGCGAGTAGTAAGTACGCAGAGAGAGAGAGAGAGAGAGAGAGAATAGCTCGGGACGCGCGCGCAATCGCATTGACTTTTAACGAATATTACGCCTGCCGAAGAGATCTCAGTTTTCTCTCGCTTCGGGTTCTTCTACTTCACTGTGTAACGAGAGAGGCGAGAGAAAAGGGCACTTTTTTACGAGGCCAAAAAGTCGCAAATGTAAAATCAGCATAATCTCCTCGTAATCCCAAGTCAAACTCTATAGGTATAATAATAAGCATGCTCCTTCTTCCGGCTTGCCTTCGGCTCCGCTCCGCTCCACGCGCGCCCCTTTCGGTTGTTCAAGAATAAGAGCAGCAGCAGCAGCAGCAGCAGCAGCAGCAGCAGCAGCAGCAGCAGCAGCAGCAGCAGCAGCAGCAGCAGCAGCAGCAGCAAGGCGAGTATATATATAAGCGCGTGCCATTGATTGGATTTCAGGACCATTGAATCCGTGTTCAGTGATTATTTATCGAAAACGGAGGGGTGTGCCTCCACGTCTCCACGCGCTGGCTGCAGTAGCAGCAGCAGCAGCTGCCGGTGAAACTATTCAGGCACGTAGCGAATTAGAATTCAAATCGCGACCAACGACGTCGACCGGCTGTATAAGCTGTTGGCCTCCTATACTCGCTTTTGTTGCTCTATTCCCGTGGTTATAGAGAGAGAGAGAGAGAGAGAGAGAGAGAGAGAGAGAGAGAAAGATCGCAAAACAAAGAGTAAAAAAAAAGTCCCGGGCCCCGCGTGCGACGACGAATAGAAAAGAACTGAAAAATTTCGCTTGTGTCTTGCGAGTACATATCTGTGGTGGAAAGGCATAACGACTTAAGTCCATCCTCGCGTATCAAATGTAACAATCGTATAGTGAAATTCACAACATTCGAAGAGTGTGAGAGTTATTTGTATGTACGAAATATCATTTTCTTTCATTTTCAAATAAAATTAGACTCTCTATAGCATTTTGAAGCTCGCAAAGGTGGACTAAAGTCGTTTTGCCTTTCCTCGTTTCTCATGAAATGGACTTAAGTCGTTATGCACGATGTTGCAACTGTCGATGGACGCTATATTCGTCTATTCTGACCTTTGTACCTTAAAGTAGACACTAAATATAGGTGTTTTACATCATAATATCGATTTCCAAAAAAATGGACTTAAGTCGTTATGCCTTTCCACCACAGATATATATATTTACATATTAGTACAATTGTAGTTAGTGCAAGGCTGGCTTTTTTTTATCCTTCGTTCTTTCTTCTCTCTCTCTCTTTATTATATATCCTTGCAAACTTTTTTTTTAACTTAATGAGCTTACAATATGAACGGCTAATATTCGAGATTATGCCTTATCTTTTTTTCCTCGGCTTCATCTCTATTAAGCTTATATTTGAGCTATACTAACCCCTCACACATATAGATAGGGGGAGGATGGAAAAAACATCGCATCGAACGCAATTACGCGCCAGTAAAGTGCGCAATCGTCAGAAATTCGGCTGCGAGGGGGTTCTAACGCAGCTACTGCTACAAAAAAAAAGCACAGAGAGCGAGCATTGAATTTCGATACATGGCTCTCAAAGCGTCCGAGTTGGAGTGATTGTAAAGCGGTAATGTTTAAAGCGCATTTTTGGGTCTCGATTGCAATTTCAACCGAAGAGCTTTTATTTATTTCTCTCTATTTTTTATTTTTTTAGTCAGGATACGCGAGTGTGTGTTCCTGCTATATATGCAGAGCGAGAGGGACATATACATTTGTACGGCTCTCTCGCTCGGGTGTTATTTAATTGAGATCCTATACCTTTGCTCACTCGCGCGACACACGACACACTCACTCACACAATCACACGAATGTGCATATTGCATGCACGAGACAAGTCAATCAGTATGGGAGCCCGACATCATTAAAATAGCACGAGGCACTCAAATGCGCAACAAGGAGGCGACAAGCTTTTACTTTTATCAATTCGAGCTCGATCGCACCTCGCACACCTCGGCCATCGTGCACACAGTGTAGCGCCAAAACGGCCTATATAATATGTACAACGCCGGGCGTAATATAAGTTGCTCCATTGTCTGTATCGGATCGAGCGCGGCAAGATATAAACATGTATATTTTAACAGCCAATCGAATTACAACGCGATAGTGTACGACGAAGAGCAGAAAATATCGATCGATTGAACTCAATTTGGCGCGCAAAGATCAATACGCGTGGAATTCGATTCGTTAGCGGATTTCTCGCTCGCCTCCTGTAATGCCGTGGAGCCGGTAAGAACGAGAGCTTTTTTCCGTCCGTGTACTTTATTTTTAAAGCGCTCTCGAAAATCCGCTCAAATAAATCCATTAATTATTTTCAACATTAACACTTACAAATACGCGTATAATCTCGCTCGCGCTTGTATGTATATAATACGCAAGTACTCGGTCTTAGGGATGGTTTATAGCGTGGAGCTTGAAAAGCAGCAGTTCATATTCAAATGAGTATTGAATTCAACTTGAATGTATTACCGGCTATACAGAAGTGTATGCGTGAGCTTATACGCGACATCGACGATTGAATGCGGCTCGCGCTGTACATTCGACATGTTCTTCCAATGGTGGCGAAAAAAATACCGGATTATAACGTGGCGGCGGTGTATTTGGGGAAAAATTTTCCGATCATATAATCCTGGCTACATGTCAATATTGCGAAATCGAGCTAATAAAGGCTCGTAACCGTATACACCCAAACGTGAATCGTGTCTAAAAGAGAGAGAGAGAGAGAGAGAGAGAGAGAGAGTGCCAGCAGCAATAGTTCCCTGCAGTGTATACCCTTTACACGCGTAGATGGCCAAACAGCCCCGCGCGCACACACACACAGACATAGACACCACACGTACGCGTTATGGTACTCACGTTATACACATGCAGTCGCACAAAGTCTAGGCCGCTACACAGAGGATAGGCAGTGGTAGTAAGAGTGGTAGTAGTAGTCGAGATAGGATAGAGAAGCGATGATATTGCCGTAGCAAGTGATTTATGCGTGACGCGCGCGAGACCGCATATTGCGGGCTAAAGTGACTAAAGGAGAGAGAGAGAGAGAGCTGCATGCGTCGCCTTATATGTACGTACTCTGCTATGTAGGCACAGACACACACACACACACAAAGACGCATAGAGAGAGTCAGAGGAAGAGAGAGAGAGACTGGCGCGTTTGATACTAATGCTTATGCCAATATTCTAGCTCTCGCGCACGGACGTATAGAGAGCGAGAGAATCGCT
Organism: Trichogramma pretiosum; assembly: GCF_000599845.2. NCBI lineage: Eukaryota > Metazoa > Arthropoda > Insecta > Hymenoptera > Trichogrammatidae > Trichogramma > Trichogramma pretiosum. Next base: position 521,514 of record NW_019641681.1, read on the forward strand.
CTTCTCTCTCTCTTTCTCGTGCCCCGTGTAGCTACTAAACTTTTCCAATTCCACTTATGCAGTAGACGTGTATAAGCGAGAGAGAAAGAGAGAGATATATATGTAGAATACTGGCTCTCTTTCACTTGGTGTTGGGCGCTTTTCAAGCGTCAAAAGGAATGAGAGAGAAAGAGTGAGAAGAGGTAATACGTCTTGCAAGATTTCTCGCGTTGAAATGAGCAATTAATTATATCAATAACGATCAATTTTTTCTTCTTCTTCTTCATACTCGAAGCCGTCCGACAGAGAGGGTGTGGGATGTTCAAGAAAATTTGCAAAAGTTCTAATTCGTCGAGTAACATTATACACGCAGATTACGGCATATTACACGTATATCAAGCGGTGAATCTTATTCGAGAAATTTAATTGCAACGAAATTTGTTTAATAAAAAATAACCCGAAAGAGCTTTTCTCGTTCTTTGAGCCGCGCGCGCGCAATGCTGCTGCTGCAGAGCTTGCAGAAGAGAGCCAGAGATGGAATACACATAAAGAGATAGAGAAGGGCGATCCTCTTCTTTTTTTTTATTTTTTACTTTTCAGCTGCTGCTTCTGCATGCCAGTAGAATACTTCTGTGCGTGTGTCCCTGCAGCGCGAGCGCAAAAGAGGGTCGTTAGCGTTAATTAATCAATAAGATTAAAATATGCTCAAAAGACATTACACCGGGGTTACTTTTATAGGACTCGCTTCTGCTGCGATTACTGCCACTGCGCGCCTGGCTGTATAGCCTAGGCGCGGACGTTTTTTCCCCTCCTCCTCTCTTTCACCTCTTCTTTACTCGAAAAAGATCAGGGATTAATTATTAAAACGGCTTAATTCGCTCTAATTTCGTCAACTTCTCTTTTTTTTCTTCTTTCTTTTTTCTTACTGCAGGAGCAGCAGTGGCGTTGGAAAAATCGTTTATACATTTGATCCGTATGTCGCTCGCTCGCAACGACGACGACGACGTCGACTACCCCTATGTCTCTGGACGTTTTAGTATAGACACATTCTCACGCGCGAGGTACACACACGTATTCCTGTGTGAATGTGTGTATGTGTGCGCGCGCCACGTACAGACAAAAAAACCAGTCTAAGGTGCGAAGGCAAAAGCGCCTCTGCCACTACACTCGATAGCCTCTTCTCGGTGGACATCCTCCTATCTCTCTCTCACTCTCTCGACTGAAGAACACGACTCTTTGGCGCTGTTTTTTGTCGCCGTCTCTTTTCTTTTGGCGTGCACCGCCCCTTCGTTGCTCCGCTGCTGCTGCTGCTGCTGCTACCCTATAACGTCGTGTTATCTCGACATTCTCGCACGTGTATGGCATACGGGCTATACAGCTTAATATGTTGTGTATCCCACACCATGGGCTAGTACTACTATACGGAGCGGAGAGATGCGCGGGCGCGAGCATCTTGAAATATTTTTTCACTCGAGGTCCCCATTGTGTGTACGGAATGGGTGTGTATACGCATCCCGGCGATCGCACCTCTGCGACGTGCTTCGTCTATTTTTCTTCTCTATATATCGATCGCTGGCTCGCCTTGGTATTTTATAATTTATCAAAATATTTGAATGCGTGAGAATATAATACAAGATATCGGGAGGAAAAGCTCGTATACCAGGCTATAAACAAGCTCGAATTTCTTTTATTATTTTTTTCTTACTCTCAAGCTGACTGGACGTATATACTTAGCCTACCCTATAAAGGTAGGCACAACATTACTGAACTAGCATTTGCGTTTAGTAAAGAAATTAAAAAAAAAAAGAATAATATCTCATTGTTCTCCTATATAGGTTGCACCGACAACTTTTCAGTCATTTTTGCTAGAACTCACATAATTTTTCTGATGATTTTTTGTGTCTCATTTTGAAAATGCTTGGTTCAGCAAGATTCTACTTCGTGCGCAATTCAACAAGATGCTTTTTTGGCGCCCCGTACAGTAAAAATAATAAACATCGAAATTTGGTTAAAGTAAAATATACTAGAATTTTACTTCAATTTGTATTGATCTTTTCATGATGATTCTGAATAAAATCACCTTGAAAATCAGTAATTCCAGCGATATCGGAATCTAGCAATCAACACCAATCATCAACTTTTATCATTCACAAAACGTAAATGAAATAGCATTTTTTTGAAAATTGGTTTGACCCTCGCTAGTTTCCTAAAGTAATAAGAATTATTCAGTATATTATATTGTTGTACTCATAAAACTTTGAAGATAATTATTTCTACACTGTTTACTATTTTTAAAGTCTAAAGTGCGTAGTGAACAAATTTCGAAATTCATAGGATTAACAATTTTTATAAAAATAAAATAATAAATGGTACAAATATCGTTAAAAATTAATTGTTTCCTCGTCGAAGAAGCTCTGTGATGAGTCCGAAATTGACATGTGTGAATTTATGTGTCTGGTCCCGAGTGCATATAGATGAACTAGACAGAATTAGAGACTGACATATGAATCTACACTGTCGCTCAATCACTTTTACCATATCAAGTATTTTGAGGTTATATTAATTGTTATTAAGCTTATTTATTTATTTTCAATTATCATTAACAATTAACGAATCGATTTATTGGTTTTTTGTCTCAGTTCGTTTACTATATATTTATATGCCACATCTTGCCGACCTCGGTGCACTTGGCGACAATTCGTCATCTAATTGCTCCGTTATGTATATGGGCAAATCCCAAAATAAAATGCAGTTTCGTTAACAAAAATCAGAAAACAGCTAAAAGAAATTCACTTGTGTAACATTTTCATTCGACGGAAAAAATAAATAGATATATGGCTTCGGTTGGAAATTTTCTCAGCTTTCCGATGGTAGTATCAGATTTTCCAAAATATTATAATAAGAAAATTATTATAAGAAAAAATCAAAAATAAACCAAAAAGTTCAATTTTTTCGTAGTAAATTTTTCAAGATATGTAGCCGAGTTTTGATACTTTTGAAACGACTTGGAAATCGAGTTATAAGTCGTATTGGCGTTACCCGAAAAATTGATTTTTCGACCTCTAAAATACAAAAGTGATAAAAAAAATTACCTATTTTCAAATTTCATGTTCATGCATTTTTTCTCACCCCTAGGAACAATTTTCGGTTGTGCGGGCCGCTGGACACGAAAAAAAAATTTCACCTTTTTTTGTTAACGAAACTGCAATTTATTTTGGGATTTGACCATATTCATTCTTGCATTTGACTCAAGGTTGTTACTTTTTGTTAATTTTAATTTTAACTTGAGCAATTACGATAACGGTGAAATTAACTTTCTCCGCTGAAACTTGTATAGTGACAATTGCTTTAATTTTTATGGAAAGTGTACCATTTTTGAAGGTAGATATGTAATCGAAATTTGTCATACACTTATTAAGTAATTACTTACTAAATTGTCATATACTTATGAATTAATTACTTATTAATTTGTCATATACTTATTAATTTTTTGTATACTTTGCCTTTATTTGTTTCATCTGACTTTTATTTTCACTTAGGACGACGTAAGGAGACTTTGATTTTGTATCGTTTTCTGTATGACCTTGGCTAGATAGCAGCTCGTTGTTCTTCGGCATAAATAAAACTATCTATATCTGTCTGTCTCTTTCCCTCTCTCTTTCGGGTCCGTGTGCATCGCTCACTGTTAAATTAGCAATCGTTGTACATGCACACTCGTTTTTAGACTTGATGCTATAAGTAGAGCTCGAGTGTGTGTGTGTGAGAGAGAAAGAGAGAGAGAGAGAGAGAGGCGAAAAAAGTATTTCCTCACTCGTAGCACTAAGCAATTCTTGCGTTGCTAACCATGTCATAGCGATTGGAGTGCAGCTCCTCGTGGCTGTTCGAAAACTATCAAGCAGACGAGTCTTTGATAAGGCATAAATACGTTCCTGTTAAAATGCACGGGCTTTTACATTAACGCTGACACTTGAGCAGTGACTTTAACAGAACCAGTAGCGGAGATATGCAAAAATTTTCGGTCGACTCGGTCATACGTGGGCATTTTGGAGAAATGGTTGTGCGGCACTTGATGCACGCCTGAAGCCAGGAGAAAAATTTTAATGTTAGTGTAATATGAGATAATTAATTCATTCGCTTTTCTCAAACTGTCGTGGCAAAACTTTGGGGCTAACTTTTGCTAGTGTTTACCGCTGCTGTTCTGCTTTAACAGCAAATCATTAACTCATAAATATGGTTCATAAGGTGAGTTACGTGACTTTTTTACAAGTCGAATCCATTCTCAATGTCATTTGGTTGTTCATAATTGCTAATGCAGACTGGTCATTAGACAAGTAAATATCACGAAAGATGACGGCTTGAATACATTTTTTATTTCATAATTATCTACGAAACCATTTATTTTCAGAATAAGCTGTTCCTCGTGACACTACTGGCGCAGATGGTGTATTACATCGTCCTTCGAGTGGAGGGCTTGATTACCGTCGAGACAACGGTGAAGTACACGTATCAATATCTTTTTGTTTCGGAGTTCGCTACAACTTGATTAATGTATTTCATTCTAATTTCGCTTCGCAGGAAGATCTTTTGAGAAAAAACCATTATCCTTATGAGGATCATCAAATCGAAACCGAAGATGGCTATATATTGGGTATTCATCGCATGTCGCAAAATAACGGAGTGCCGATTTTTCTTCAACATGGCCTTTTGTTGAGTTCGGCTGACTGGTTAAAAAATGGACCGAATCGATCTTTGGGTAGGTATTAAAGAAAACTCCATAATCTTTTTAGATGAAGTATTTTAAATAAACGTTTATCACAGCTTATCTGTTGTGGGATGAGGGTTACGACGTTTGGATCGGAAATTTCAGAGGCAATGCTTATTCAAGAAAGCATAAAACTTTGACACCAAAGGACAAAGAATTCTGGAACTTCAGGTGATGACTCCTGACACAACGAAAAGTCGAACGAATATATAGAATATAACTTTTGCAGTTGGCACGAGTTGGGTTATTACGACATGCCAGCGGTGATCCATCATATCCGAAAAACGACCGGTAAGGATATTTTTTACGTCGGTTACTCGATGGGTGGAGCTTCCTTCTCCATCATGGCCTCGCAACGGCCCGACGCGGCCAAACACGTCAGGGCGATGATTGGCCTGGCTCCGGCCATTTACGAATACCATCTTACTCAGCCGCTCATCAGGTTTCTCTCGGCCTTCTGGAGGGAGATCAAGGTATCGTTTTACTCGCAGCAAGGTCACGGGTTCCCGTTCATTGACTGCATTTTTCGCTCTAGTTCGCGACCAAAGCCGTTGGCTTCTACGAATTTGCGAACCAAGGCGGCGTGTACGATACCATATTAAACGACTTGTGCAACGTCACCTTCGCGCGCGAACATGTCTGTAACAATATAATTTTGTATTCCTTTGGATACAATCCACCTCAGCTTGATCACGTGAGTAACAGATTCATGCCCACCACCATAGAAGAAAAGTCGTACGACTGCCTCATCGTGCATTTGTTGTTTTTGCGCGTCATTATTTGGCTTATAGCGCCGAATCCCGGAGTATTTGGGCGCCTTTCCAATGGGCACGTCCATGAACGTGATCTTGCACTGGTTCCAATACATACGTGTCAACGAGTTTCGTAATTTCGATCATGGCCGGAAAAAGAATTTACAGCTTTACAATCAAGCGGAACCACCGGTGTACGACTTGACGAAGATACAGATACCCGTTGCCACGTTCACTTCCGATAACGATGCAATCGTCGACAGCAGGGTAATTTATTTATAATTAATTGAGTCATTTCTCTACATTCATCTCGTGTCCACAGGATGGCAAACATTTTTACGAGCAGATTCCCAACAAGCTCGGCATTTATGATCTCAGCGAGTACGGATTTAATCACGTTGATTTTGTATGGGGCCTCAACGCCACCGAATTAATATATCAAGATGTATTACGAATCCTCAGGTATGACGATGCATACTCGTGCTATTTTCATTTAATCGAATCTCATCCCCTTGAATGCATATAAAAATTTAGTTTAATAACTTTGAAGGGAGCAAAGACAAGAAGAGTCGAGCAGTCTGAACGAGTCAGTCACGAATGAATCACGATGAGCTTTAACAGTAATCATTTTACGGATTGAAACCGTCTTTAATGTTTAGTCGTTGTTAAGTAGTATTCAATAACTGCTTACAATCAATTCGTAATCACTTGAACTATTACGAGTAAAAATTCATTGCGGTGAGGTATGATTTATGTTTTTGCTACAAACTCTTTAAATTGTTATTTTTAGATTTTTTCGACTGTGGCTACCAAGAGCATCTCGTGATCACGAGATAAAGCTTCCTCCAAACCAGTGGAGAAAAAGTTCCTCTTTCGACCACGAGGTCAAAGAAGTTACTCTAAAATAAAATGTGCACATGAACATTTCCTTTTCTTAAATTAAGGAGATAAAAATTTTATTAAAAAATTGCGAATAAGCAATCTGGACAAATTTTCTTACCCAACACATTGTTTTTGAAGGATTTTTTGGTCCGCATTATTAGAAGAAAACTTTTTTTAACCGCACCCCGAGTGATTGTCTTCGCGGAGACAGTCGATTTGTATCGTGCTTAATATATTTTATATAATTGTAACGAAAATATTTCTAAAAATAGGCCACTTAATAGTGATGTATTTGCAAAGACATTTTATATTATTATTTTTCGATTGCTAGGATATGATGAATGTTGTGACTTTTACTAGGAATGTAATATGTATACATGTATTTGGATGAATTTATTTATATTTTGGATACGAGCTGTGCAGGCATATATTTTAATGTCCAATAGTTGCTAAATTGGTTAAAGGTACTACTGTTTTAAATCTCTTTTATAATCTCGGATCAATCCTAGGTCATCACCAAATTCTTCACATTTCACATCATAATTTTTTAAGAGGCAAAAATAAAAAAAAGTTAAATAAAAATAACATAATATAAAGATTCACAAGTAGATAAAGAAGGGTAACCGTGACTGCCACGCTGTCCAAAATATGTTGGACAATGGCAGCTCTCTTCGGTAATTTGACAGGTAAAAAGTGCGAATAACAGCAGCAGCAGCAGCGGTGACTCGGGCTCGCGGTTGCTGCAGCGTTAAAAGAGTTACCAAAGCCAATGCACACATATACATTCGCCCTTTCTTTCGCTCATGGGTCGAAAAACAAAGGGAGGGGGGGGGGGTAGGTACGGGATGGTGTGTGTACGAATAGAGAGTTTCGTTCATGCTGCTGCTGCTGCATATACATATACATAAAGCAGCCCATACACGCACGCAACAAAGTCAGTCAATCACCGGCTTGTCGGATAGGCGTGTGGGTTCGCGTGCGTGAAAACGTACTAGTCATTTTTTTCTGCCACTTTTTTTTCTTTTTTTTTTTGTTTAAATTGTATCTCTCTCTCTCTCTCTCTCTCTCTCTCTCTCTTCCTCCTTCTTTTTCCATAAAGTCGATTTATTATCCGTTTTAAATATTACGCGCGGCGTGCAAAAGGCTCGATTGTCTATTTATTTTCGTTTTCTCTCTCTTTTCATTTATTTTTATTTTTAACTGCCGAGTTTGGGCGATCTTTAGAAAAGATTGCCGCGCGCTGAGTGAAAGAGTGAGAGAAGCGAACGAGGCGTTTTTCGATTTATACACACACACATACACACACATATATGTATCCGACGCCACAGCAACCTGTATAATGGAAAACGTCAACTTTAATCAAGCCACCGGCACTATATAAACTATTTTTCACTTGGCTCTCTCTCTCTCTTTCTGTCTCCCTCTTTGGCTTCATGTCTATATATGTTATATGTGTGTGTATGGTATATTAATCTACTCTATTCGTATACACATGCTGCAGCAAGTTTTACGTTGTTATCCTGTGTATACACATACGCGTGTATGTATGCATACAGGTGCATAGAGAGCGCGTATATGTGTGTGTGTGTATACAGGCGCGCACAGACGCGTATACGAATACACACTTGGAGTTATCGCACTGGCGTATATATATCTAGACGTTCAAGGCAAAACTATAAATTGAATGATCCAAGCGTTAGATGGGTAACTCTCACTTCCTCTCTCTCTCTCGCTCTTCTCACGCGTTGCAGATGTATATTTGCTGCCACGTGGGTGTGCATGTGTACGCAGGTGTGCGTTATGCCTACAAAGCCAGTTGGTGCATATATATATATATAGATACGCCGATACATGTATCGCGCAATGCGTTACTCGCGCAAAACTTTGTCTAATAAAAAAAGTTCCTGTCCCGCTCCCGCGCGCGCTACTACTATGTGAGCGCCTGTATCGCGCACCATTCAGCTGGGGCTATTTTTCAAAAAGTTCGTTAAATATAGATATATCAGAGCTTGCAGGGAGGTAGGTGTGCGGCAGCAGTAGCTCGTGTTCCTTTCTCCGCGACCGACTCTGCTGTATACGCGTTTATATACGTTCGCGCGTATATGTATATATATATGTAGCGGCACACGAGATATAGATTTTGATTTGTCGAAATGTGCTTCGTTATTGCGGACGCCGCGGTTTGTATCGTTGCCGCTGCTGCTGCTGAAAAAAGTAGCAGGTCATTTGCTCTCTCGCGAAGAAAAGTTCTGCCGCGCTGATTCGATTACGTACTTAAAAAAGAGAAATCCCGAGCGTTGTGTATAGCATGTATACGATATCTATATACGTAAAACGAGTGATATGATGAATGCTTTTTAGCCGTGGCGTAGAAAGGAGAGAGAGAGAGAGAGGGAGTAAAATTATGAAATACTCGATACACGCGCGGTGGAAGCGCGAGCTCGAATAAAAGGTTTTTGGCTGCTGCAGCGTACTCGATGGATATAATGGACACACTCTGCCAAGCTGCAAACTATGTACTACGTTTCGCGGCAGCTCGCTCGAGGATTAAGCAAACAAACGAAGGTATCATTCGATAAGCAACCCGCCGCGAATTTGCGAGTTCATTATATCCAAGTGCCGTATATAGCGAGAGAAAAGATATACACACAAAAGCGAATCCTATAAATATACAGTCCATCGCCGTAATATGGATACGCGCGCGCGCGCGGCAGAGGGTTGGGAGTAACGAGGGGGCAGAGAGAAAGAGAGACAGAGGCTATATCGCTAACTACTCATGACAGCAGCGGCAGCAGCAACAGTAACAGCAGCCGTAGCGAAGCACAGTGTACCACTGCCAGTTGCGCGACACGTCCCAGCCAATTAACAGCCTACCCTGGCCGCCGTATTGCTGCTGCTGCTGCTGCTGCTGCTGCTGCACTGCTGTTTGCGGCCAAAGTGTCGGCCAAACTGCTCTTCCTATCCTCCTCTTTCTATCTCTCTCTCTCTCTCTCTCTCTACTGCACGTCTACTGAAATAAAACGTCCTGTGTACGTATCTGCGAGAACGTTTTTTGCTCTCTTCTCTGTCTCTCCTTCTCCTCTTTTTTTTTATTTCGCCGACGCGAAATGCTCCGCTCCCGAGTTGCTTCGATTTTTTTTTCGTACCTGTGTTTTTTGCCACGTCGTTGTCGTTGAGCTTTTATCGCGCGTGCCTCGCACTCACCGATCGAGGCTTTTATCAGCTAGGCGCCCCCCGAAAGACAGTGATGAAATTGTCTAAACAATAATACAGATATATAATAAGATGATAAAATATCTGCAGGTATTCTTTTCGAATCAAAATTGACATTAGTTTTATTATAGCATCGACGCGTGGCAATTGTACGTAGTGTGCTATAATGAAGGAGCGCGTGGCATAATCCGAGCTTTTATACTTTTTCACGCAATAACGCATTCGTGTGCTTTAATCATGTAATAGAGAAATTCAACAGTCAACTTGCCAAGAGCGTTCGAGCAGTCAATTTTCTCCTTTCCGAGCAGCTCCCCCTTATGTACGCGCTACTACTACTACTACTACTACTACGACTACTGCTACGTCTCGGGCACGTAATTATACGTAATTTATAGCACATCAAGTAATTTTCAACTTGGTCTATATACTGCACATGCACATGAGAGAGAGAGAGAGAGAGAGAGAGAGAGAGAGAGAGAGAGAGAGAGAGAGAGAGAGAGAGGGAAAGAGAAAGAGAACCGAACAATGCACTGCGCCCTTGCGCGCCATATACGATTGCTATGCACGCGCTACATTTTAATGTATGCGCGCGAACGTGTGAAAAAGCTGTAATGTCATTTAATTATTACGCCATGTGCCACTGCCGAGCAACGTCATCGTAACCGTCGTCGTCCTCGCAGCAGTCCTGGAGCTTTGGGATTTTATCGTTACGCGCGCGAGGCAAGTTTTCGTACATAACGTGTACAATTGTATATACAAGCGTGGCGCCCGCACTCGATTCGCCCTCGAGTGCAGCTTTTGTGCGTTAGGCAAAATTTTCGGTTTCCATTATGTATATAAGTTTCGTTATGCGCGCAATAGTATAATCTGTCTCTCCTTCCAACCTTTTCGCGCCCCTCGATTATGCAAAGAATTTCGTGCGCAACGCGCCGCACGCCGATTCAATGAAACATTGTGCGCGCGCGATGCTTCGAGCTTCGAGCTTTCGCGAAGCTTTATACAACGCCCGCCGGAGAATGATAATAAAAGGTTGCGCTGCTTCTGCTGCTGCCAGGTCGAGACTTAATTACATAACAGTAGTCAGCGAGTCGTTTTATAAATCTTCCTCCCCGCGCGCGTGCTCGAACTTGCTCGCTCGCTCGCCCTTCCGAAAGATTTGCAGAAAGTGTGCGGGTATATAACTTATTTTTTATCGCATCTTCGAGTTGTTCTTTGTTTTTTGCGCTTGTTGTTTCGCTTTTCGATGCTTGGAGAAAAGCTACGGAATATAATAAAAAGGTATAAAGTTTTCTCGTTACGGTGTGCTTGATATTTAGAGAAAGAAAGGGGCAGAGAGAGAGAGAGAGAGAGAAAGAGTTGCGTATTTTAAAGTATGAAAAAATATTCGTTGTCTGATCGAAGTTAATTGTCTGCTGTTGCACGGCATTTCGGTGAAAACTTAATAGCAGAGCGATGCACGTGTGAGTGCAAAACACCGATAAGCTCATCGATATTATAACGGAAGCTCGGGTGGAGTGTAACGAGAGTTTTCGGGGAGAGACTGGTGATTTGTGAGGAAAGAAAGTGAAACAAGATCACACATCGCGCACTGAATATGCTATTCCGCATAAAATTTTAATCCCAAAGAAACAAACGCAAAGAAAGTCTTTGGTGGTACTTCACCTATAAGATTTTAAATAAATTTTTGATTACTAAAAAGTTAAACAAAAATCTTAAGTTTAATGCAGTTTTAATGTAAAATCATTTGAATTAAAGTAACCAATGATGAATTATATTAAATTTACTTGTACATGAAATTGTACTTTAATATTAGTGTTTAATATTGATTTAGTTTTTGCATTAATTACCCAAAACATTTATGAAAATGTTATTGTAATTAAAGCCCACTTTCACTAACAGATGGCGTGTACCTTTATCTGTGATTTTGCAACCGATAATGTAAAAATAATTGTACAAGTCAAATCATAGTTTTTATGAAATTTAATATAATTCATATTTTTTTATATAGAATAATACTACTTTACGCCTTCACGGCTTGATGGCAAGTACCTTCATCTTTAAAACTGCAAGAGTGAAAGTAAAAATAACTTTATTACTATAACAAGGTAATCACCAAAAATCCTGATCATTTTAATGGTCTTTTCGTACCTAATAGTGAAGTTATTAATATTATTATTAAATACATGTACATTAGTATAAATACCATATAATAGTGTATCATGGTATAAGGCTAAAACAGTCAAGTCCAACTGATTGAAAAGTATTGGTACTTTGACCGTTTCAAGTATTGAGTACTTGTGAAAATAAATACTCTAATCTAATTCGTATACTGTGCAATTCTTAAAGAGGGAACTAATTTGACCTAAAATTAACGTACTTTACTGTAAACTAGCGGCGTTCCTCGCTCGCTAACGCTCGCTCGGTCTCAGATTGTTTCAAAGAAATTGTAAGAAATATTGGAGGAGTAAGAATATTATAAGACATATTTATGAAATATTTAAATTTTGAACAAATTTAGATGTTGAAACATAATAGAATATAATAGAATCATGTTTATCGATATACAGTAGATGCCGCTTATAAGAATCACGATGGGACCAGACGTTTTGATTCGTATAAACGGCTGATTCAATTAAACGATGCAGTAAGAAATTGTAAATATTAATAAAAAAAAAAACGTTTATAGGTTTGTCAAATTTAACCGTTTTTCAAATTTTATTACGCGTCAATGGAATACTTGTTGCTTGGAGGAAGCTACTACAAAAAATTCATCAATTTTTGATTGTTTCTTATTAGTGCGGACTATTTTTTGAACGACTTTAAGAATTTTCTCAACATCTTCGTCTTTTCCACACCTTTTTCTTTTACGATTTAAACTTCCGTTTTCAATGTTAGCCGCTTCTAGGTCATGACGATTTTTCAAAATCCTATTGAGTTGCGTCTGTGAAACTTCTAATTTTGCTGCTGCTTCACGTTGACTGCACTTTTCGAGCAAGTCGTACTGTTTTAGTAACTCTTTCTTCTGGAGCAACGTTAAATCTTTTCTAGGCATGGTGAATTTCGAATTTTATATTTGTTTACTTGATGACGGTTC